>NW_006921739.1:5554392-5612845 GCF_000298275.1 Orycteropus afer afer
GGCACCTAACAACAACAACAACAACATCATCATCAAATTTTATATGTGGAGTGATTCTTCTAGTTGAAGTTTAGAGACTAGATTGAAGGGGCCAAGTCTTTTTTTATGAGCCCTCTGTTCTTAACAATTTTCTTCTCTTTACTTCCTGAGATCTGCCCTGCCCATTTAGTCTTATTTTTTCCCTCTTAGAAAATCTTCTATAGAATTTTGAATTTATTGAGGTATGTATCAATTACTGAAGTGGACTGAGTGGAAGAGGCAAGAGGGGACCTTGGGGGAAATAAAAATAGAGTGGGAGAAGTGCTTTTGCGGATTTTTCATCTTAGAGAACCACATATAGCATATGGAAAGCATTTCACACTGGGCATTTAGGTATGTATACCTACTAAATACCTGTTGATAGACATAGTTCTTCGTAGCTTGAGGAACTCATTCACTCTTGAATGCATCAATGACTTTTTCTTTTTTTATATGAAAATATCTGATATTTTCCTCTTCTTTGTGGTGCATGTGGTAGTAAGTTTATATCATTACATGGTCAGTTCCTTTGACCTGCCTTCCTGGAGTAACTAAAAAGGCAATTATATTCTCTTCTAAAAACTGAACTCAGTGGAGTAGACTATTGTTTCATTGACTTCACAAGTCATATCACATTGGGGTGAATTTTTCTTCGAACACTAAGGACTAAACATTTGCTAGGTTTTTGTAAATTGAACAAAGATATTTTTAATGGTGTTGCTGATGCTTTTGAAGATAATTCCTCTTTGTATCATCAACATCTGCATGCAGAAAGATCTAAAGAGATAATTTTTCTTTATGTCCTCAGGCTGCCATCTTTTTAGAGGGAGTAGCCCCAGACCTTTCTTCTGTGTGTCATCCTCAGTTCAAAAACTGTCCAAATGAATACAAATATGGAGTTTCATTTTCTTAGTGGTGAAGATGGACTATAGAAAATTATCTGAGGAATGGTCAGAGGAATTAAAAAAAAAAGAGTCCTATTTTTAAAGGAACGGGTGCTGTTAAGCAAATAAAGGACTAGATTCAGTAAAAACATAGCTATGTTTTAAGTATTTCATCATACAGGGAAACAGGCTGCTTATTCTCATTTTTGGATACACTAGTACCTGCTGTGCTGAAATTAAACATCGCATGAAACAGGTATTTAGAATGCCCATCAGAAAAAAGATTAAAAACAGTAAATCTCCGGCCTGTGAGGCCTAGACTAAATCTGGCAAGCAGCCTATTCTACAGAAGACTTTCTACCTTTGAAGACAGCAAACTTCAGCCTGGGCAGGCAAAGACCAAGCACAAATACTGCAAGGGAGGCTTTTTTTTTTTAAATTTTATTTTACCTTCTAGCATGAAGAATACTCATGCTTCAATCCCATTCTCAGCTGAAATAAAATTTATTCGCAAAGGAAAGAATTTAGTTCCCTGTGACAACAGTGTGAAATACCTCCCAAAGAAAAAAATGTGCAAGCAAGAAGTGCACTTCTTCAGATGACACAGGAACGTGCACATGGAGATGTCTGAGCAACTAGTCTGTATGTGGGACAGACCACCTTCATCTATCAAAATGTGTGGGGATGTGATACCACCACCTGAAGTGACTTAACCACACCGAGAGATGATTTTCCTCCACATAAATAGCAAAACAAATATTAGTTTGTGCTTCTGCTTAACAAGTCTGAGAATGCACAGGAAATGCAAACATAATTTAAAGTTGGCACCAGAAAGCCAAGGGTATATAATTTGGAATAGATGATTTTTTGGTGCACATTGTCAAGTTATAGTTTATCTTTGACTTTTATGTGCGCTTTCTCTTTTGGGTGCATTTTCGTCCAATACTGCTCCAGATTTATATATGTAATATAACCTAGAGAGTGATGTACAGTATGTAATACTGGTATTGTTGGTACTATCTATTTACAATAATAAAAAGTTAAAAAGACAAAATGTAATGATAATAGTAAACCAAAAGAAAAAAATGAACATTTTTCTACTTTTCATTTCTAACTCTTCATTCACTAACATTTCCTCTAGTGGTATTCAGTTGACTGTTTTAAACCCCTTTTTTTCCTAACTTTCACTTCCACACAGCCACCTCCCCATCATTGCATTCCTTTAGGCTGCTAACTCATCAGATATCTCTTCTTGTTTTCATATTTATGATGAACTTTAAAATGATTACTTTTTAATTTTTAAATGCTCGATTTTCCATATTTTCTTCACCATTGCCCTTAGTTTTGTCTTTGCATTTGCAGACTATCTCCACAGCACCATTTTCTATCCCTACCCCTTTTCTCTTTCAATGTTTTCCCATTTTTTCCCAGCTCTACTACCTCACTCATCGCTCTTCCCTTCACGTTCTTCACTTTTCAATTAGGCCATTTCCTCACTACTGTTTTCATCAGCCTTCCTATCCTTCTCTTCCTACCACCCTTCCTACTTTCCTATTGTCTTGTTTTTTCCCTTCTTTCTATCAGTCCATCTCTACTCCTTCCTTCTCTGTTTTCTCTGTTACAACATACTCCACTGTAGAGATTAGTTTGAAAATGCTACAAGCTGAGCTTTCTCATTGAAATATTGCGAATACAAGAAAAGTATAAAACAATGAATAATTCATGAAAGTAATGTTATATCAGCAATAAGTATGGTCTGCCATGTTGGTAAAAGGCTTAGAATTGAGTTGACTGGAACTTCCTAGAAGTGCATTGGTACTGAACCATGGACTGCATTTCTCCCAGGAGTTCTGACTTTGTAAATATCTGATATATTTGCAATCTATAAATATCTAAATGTGCTATTAGAATCCAAAGACTATTGAAAATTCACCAAGTTTGTTTATCCTCAAAGAACGTTGTGCTTTTGGAATTTTCAGGTTTTCTGGCCTTCTGGACTTCAGACATTACAGACCTATATCAAAGGTCTATATGTTTGAGCTGTAAAGTCAGCTCTGCATCCAAAGCCAGGACATTGGAAATACTTGATTTCAACCCTGGTATCCAAAATCAGGCTGCACTTAAATCTTTATTAGAGGAATTGGCCAAATCATTTTTCTTATTTGGGTTGCAGAGATGAAGGCAGTCAAGAAGCCAATAATCCTAATTTTTAAGTTTTAGAATTAAAATAAAGAAATAGTAGGGGGCATAACAAAAAAGAAAAAGAAAAGAAAAAAAAAAAAACTAAATCCCAAACCCTTGCCATTGAGTTGATTCTGACTCATAACAACTTTATAGGACAGAGTAGAACTGCCCCATAGGGTTTCTAAGTCTGTAAATCTTTACAGAAGCAGGCCATCTCATCTTTCCCCCAAATTGTGGCTGGTGGGTTCAAATCACCAACCTTTTGGTTAGGAGCCCAATGCTTTAACCACAGCACCACCACAGCACCTTACTTAGGGGAACAACAACAACAAAAAAAACCCAAACTCACTGCAGTTGAGTCGTTTCTGACCCATAGCAACCCCTCCTTGGGTTTCTGAGGCAGATCTCTATGGAAGTAGATTGCTCAACCTTCCTTCCAAGGAGTGGCTGGTGGATTTGAACCTGAAGCCTTCTGGTTAGCAGTCTATCAAGGGGGAATCATCACATTTTTTTTCTTATCTTGTTGTTGTTGTTGTTGTTGTTGTTAGGTGCCGTCGAGTCGTTTCCGACTCATAGCGACCCCTCCTTGGGTTTCCGAGGCAGTTATCACTACGGAAGTAGGATTGCCCAACCTTCCTTCCAAGGAGTGGCTGGTGGGTTTGAACCGCCAGCCTTCTGGTTAGCAGTCAAGTGCCTTAGGCACTATGCTACCAGAGCTCCTTTTCTTATCTTAGGATATACATATTGTTCTGGTTACCTAGTGCTGCTTTGACAGGAATATATCACGAATGGGATGGTCTTAACAGGCAAGAGTTCATTCTTACAATTTGGAGGCTTTAAGTTCAAGTTCAAAGGGCCAGGCTCTAGGGGCTGGGTGAAAGCCCCTCAACCGTGGGGTCCAGCTCTGCCTCCTGCTCCTGGCCCACTGGAGCTAGAGGCATTTCTTCAATCAGACAGCTGCTGGTTGCTGAGGCTGAGAACCCCCAAGGTTGACAAGTAAAAAGGCACAGTCCCGATGTTACCAAACCACAAGGCAGGCCATTAACTCAAGTCCATTGTAAGTCCCAAGGTCGGCAGAGCATGGCAGGCCACTGAGCAATGACACGGCTACATGTAGGATCCAAGCATACCATAGGCTAGAGACCATTCTCAAAGCTTCTCCTTATATACAGGAAGCAGACCACATCCCAAAGGCAGCTCCTCAGCTGCTTGTGGTAGATCCCACCACGGAGTTGATTGCCAGTCTCCTCATGGGTATTAACTACCATCAGCTGCTCAGCCACTCAACCAGGCCCAGCCAAGTTGACACACAACATAACCACCACACACACACAGAGAGAGAGAGAGAGAGAGAAAGAGAGAGAATTTTGTATTGAAGGAGCCTTGGTGTCACAATGGCTAAGCACTCGGCGGCTAACTGAAAGACTGGTACTCTGAACTTGCCAACCGCTCTGTGGTATATAAATGTGGCAATTTGCTTCCTTTAAGATTACAGCCATAGAAACCCTATGGGAGAATTCTATCCTGTTCTATAGGATCACTATCAGTTGGAGTCAACCCCACAGAAATGGGTATTTCCTATTAAGGAGAAAGGAGAGGGGAGGTGTGCTTTCATCTCATGCATACCTAGAATCTAGGATATGTAGTTTTGTTAACACATTTTACCTTAATTACTCAAACTCACTGTGGCTTCTGACACTCCCCATGGTTTATTAACAGCTATGGAAGAACAGTGAGTAGTCTAGACTGTGAATGCCTTGAGGGCAGAGACCATAGCTTATTCATTCTTTCAGGCCCCTGCCATAGTCCCTAGCTTTGAGACTGGCACATAAAATCAGCATTTAACATATCAATCAGCTTTCATGAGTTTCTGCTCCCAACCACAAAGGTTTATTTCTCATTTGGCTGTGGCTTGGCTGTGACTGTACTATGCTTCATATGACTTTTTCATTTCAGAATCCAGAATCAGAAGTTGTAGCCCCCATTTAGAAATGCCATTCTCCAGCAGAGGGAAAAGAAGTAGAGAAAGTTGGAGAAAACACATATAAAGGCACTTAAACTTTTTACTCAGGACAGGCATTCTTTACATCTGCTCACATTTCATTGGCCTAAGCATATCACATGACCTAGCCTGAAAATAGGCTAACAGAGTTTACTCATTCCACTGGAAGACACTGTAAATCATATGACAACCAATTATACTTAAGGGGAAGAGAGAGAAATAATGTAGCTTCCATATATATTAGGTGCTTATTAAATTGAATTATAATTAAAAATTATTGAATGATTAGTAAATTCTATTGTAGGAGCTCTGGTGGTGTAGTGCCTAAGGCATTTGACTGCTACCTAGAAGGCTGGCAGTTCAAACCCACCAGCCACTCCTTGGAAGGAAGATTGGGCATTCTACTTCCATAGAGATACAGCCTTAGAATCCCAAGGAGGGGTCGCTGTGAGTTGGGACCAACTCAATTGCGGTGATTTTTTTTTTTTTTTTTAATTGATATTGTGTCTCCAGTGTAGACATGGGAGACCTTTAAGAACTACTTTTGCTTTGTATATCTTCCTCAGCAAAAGGCTCCAGTTATTGGAGGATCTGAATGACATGATATGATTGAGCATCAAAAAGCAAACCAAGCCAAACCTATTACCGTCTAGTTGATTCCAACTCATAGTGACCCTATAGGACAGAACAGAATTGCCCCATCAAGTTTCCAAGGCTATAAATCTCTAGCAAAGCAGACTATCACATTTTTCTCCTGCTTGAATACTTAGTTTTAATTCCATGGACAAATAAGTGATCATGAATTGGTTAAACAATAAAGCTAATATGACACAAGAAGAAACTTTAGCATATTTTTTTTCCTCTGGAGTCAGAGAAGATTAACCCTTAAGCCATAAATTGGTTTACTCTCACATAAACTTAGAGCATTTTTTGAAATTCCATTTACTACAACTATCATGGAAGAAAGAAAACAGATGATATTACAGATTGTCTATCTAAAGAGCATGTGCCAAATTTTGCACAGAGCTAAACAAGATCACAGGAGCCCTGGTGATGCAACAGTTAAGTGCTTGGCTGTTAATTGAAAGGTTGGTGGATTTGAACCCACCCAGTAGCTCCACCTGGTGATCTGCTTCCATAAAGATTACAACCAAGAAAAATCTATGGAACAGTACTACTCTGTCACCTGGGCTGCTGTGAGTCAAAACCAACTCACTAATACCTAACACCATCAACAAAGCATGAGCACAAAAGACTTTGCATTTTCATGTCTTAATACTCTAACTTCCCTGACAAGGTCACCTTGGAGCCCAAGTGCCTTTTTTTCTCAGCGCTTAGTACAGTTTTCACATGTATTCTTGGATTAGTCTTTCTCCTCCACCAGAATCCATGGGTACAAGAAACCTAACACAGAGTAGATGGTCAATTAGTATTTTTGGTGGAATCAATAAATGCTGAGCAGTTACTGACAGAGAGACTGAGGATTCACTAACATTAGTTTATTAGGCTCAATACAAGGAAATGACAAATCTATTCTAAACTCCTGTGGACTACAAACAAGCATACATGATATTGCAAGAGATCAAAAGTGAGAAACCAGGCAAATGAGCACAGATTTATCTCAGCATCCAAGTGTGAGAAAATTTCAGTTATACCAGGTCCATACTGTAGTTAGATTTGTATATCTATACCGGTCATCTATGGGAATATCTAGATTTAAATTGTTTAGTTTATTCTACATTGTGTAACACAAATTGTTAAGGCCTTGAGTACTAGCCAAAAGGTTGGTGGTTTAAATTAACCCAGAGGCCCATTGGAGACAAGCCTGGAGCTCTATTTCTGAAAGGCCACAACCTTGAAAACCTCATGGAGCAGTTTTGTTGTGAGCATATGGAGTTGCCATGAGTCAGAATCAACTTGACAGAAACTAACAACAATACCAGTTTACTCTAGATATTTCATTATATAATACAAAAGTAAACCAAAGCAAAACACAAACTCACCGCCGTCAAGTCGATTCGACTTATAACAACTCCTCCTTGCATTTCTGAGGTAGTTTCTCTCCGGAAGTAGACTGCCCAATCTTCCTTCCAAGGAGTGGCTGGTGGGTTTGAACCCCTAGCCTTCTGGTTAGCAATCAAATGCCTTAGGCACTATGCCACCAGAGCTCCCAATATAAGAGTAGCTATTCTCAATTATTCTCCTTTTAAAAAAAGAAATCTTATTTAATTTTTTTTTTTTTTTTTTCTGGTATGCTTAAGAATTTGCTGTGATGGCTGGAGCAAAACTGATATTCATCAAGTGTCCAGGCAGTCAAAAAGGGAAGATCACAAGGTAAATAATATCCCTCCCAGAGTCCACTTAAGCAAGGCCTGAGATCCTTTGGGTGGTCCCTACCTACAGAAGCACAATGCTTTGCATACAATAAGCAATCAACAAATATTTGCTGAACTGAATAGGAAAATTAGAGATAGGTAGTGACAACAGGACAGAAAGTCTAACTCACACTAGCCTAGAAATTCAAGGACTGATCACCAGCTGAATATATCTGAACAACTCATTAAAAACCAGAGGGAATGCAGAAGAGCATTTCTTCCCTACCCATTACTCTGTGGGAAATATAAATGAAATAGATCATTTACATAACGGCATAATGTGCCTAGATATAACAGATTATTTGCATAACTGCATAATGCCACTAATCAGGAAAAAAGCCTTAAATATTTCTGGGCTATGAACATACAGAATTATATAAGTTATGCATATCAACCAATAATCAGAGCCTTCTCTCTCTCTCTCTCTCTCTCTCTCTCTTTTTCGGTAACTTGCATCCCAATAGAGAGAAACAAACCTTCTACAAAATGAATGAACCACCCAGACCATGAAAAGAAGCCGGGAGCACTTATAAGAAGCAAAACTGCATGATCTGGTTATGATTTTCCTCGAACCAACTGTCTTTCTTGCATCATGAGTGACAGATAGGAGCCTGTAGTCATTGAGGTAAAGAGTTCATGGGTAGTGCACATGGGTAGTGCACTAACCTCCTGGAGGTTCAAGTCCACATAGAGGTACCTTAGGAGAAAGGCCGAGCAATCTACTTATGAAAAATCAGCCATTAAAAACCCTACACAGGACAGTTCTTCTCTGACTCACATAGGGTCACTTTGAGTCAAGGTCACAATGAGTCAGAGCCAACTCCGTGGCAACTGGTTTCAATAAGGAAGGGAGACTGGTTTCTTTGGTATTAAATGCCTTACTTTTCTCGTTAACAAAGATAGAATTTTGAGGCACTAGTCGGATAAGGGAAGAAAAAAAGAAAAGGCAGCACAGTTTAGCAAGCTTTAATAAGTTTTTTCATAACCAGAGCAGCTATGCACGTTATATATTTACCTTAGTGCAAAAGTTCTTTAGCATGTACAACTCCACTGAGTTCATTACATTTTTTAATGTGTCTCAGACTCATTTCAGATCCTGATTTCCCAGTACAAACTAGAGTAACAAATATATAATTATTCTCATAAATAACTCAGCACCTTATATTTCAAACAAGTTTCCCCAGAAGGCACAAGTGCCCTATATTAAATTCTTTTAAGTGTAAGTTGATTAAGGTAAAAATTAGTTGTTATTACCTTATGGACATTTTAGTTTTAGCAGTGATTCAAAGCCAGGTCTATCACAAGTAGATTTGTTGCCGCCCACAGGTATAATCATCAGGAAAATTAATAATCATGTTCAGTATGACTATAAATCATTGTGGTTTAGGCAATTAATTTCTGTAGAAAAATGAAAGATCTATAAGTATTATTACTGTGCAAACGGCATGTTGTGAAAACCCAGATCCAACACAGTCAAATTGCAAATTCAGGGTTTCTAATTTCAGAGTGTGATAATTTGGGGTCATCAGAGGCAGGGAAGCTGACGAGTCTGAATAAATAATACAGTGATTTTTAGCAGTTTATGACTGTAGCTTTCAGTGCATACAGTATTCAGAATCTTTAAACCAGATGCAGTGGAAAGAGTTGTTAATTTCTAGTAAAGACGGAGAAAGGCACTAGAAGAAAACGTACACGGCTATTTGAATAAGTCCACCCTCATGGCTGGGCAAATATCCCAAGAGCCCAAGTGCAAGGCACACCGCTTGCAGAATTGCTTCCACAGAATTCTTTTATTCTGGTTTGTCTATTCAGTACTCAAAGTCAGATTAGGAAAACAAAGACCTCTAGTTAAAAAAAAAAAGGAAAATAATCTACTCTTTTGTGAACACTTACTGTATATCAGGCAATCTACTAGGCACTTACAAGCTAATAAGTACCACTCACAAACACTCTATGATCATCTATATTAATAGATGAGGAGATAAGCTCAGAACAGGTTAAACTATTTGTTAAAGATCAAAAAAGCAGGCAGATGGTTGAGTCACAATTCCAGTCCAAGTGAACCTCTAAAATTTATACTCTCCTTTTTTCTTTTTTTCACTGCTGTATGAGTCGAATTGACTCAACGACAGTACTTCTTTTTTATCTTTTCCTTTTTTTCCCCCTCACCTTTCCTGTCTGGTGGCACTGTGGTTAAGGTATTAGGCTGCTAACCAGAATGTTGGTGGTTCAAACTCACCAGCCGCTCCATGGGAGAAAGCCAAGGCAGTCCTGCTTCTATAAAGATTTACGGCCTTGGAAACGCTATGGGGGCCACAAGGAGTCAGAATGGACTTAATGGCAGTGGGTTTGGTTTTGGATTTTCCCTTTCTTCTCTTCTCTCTTAGGTTTCATTACGTTATTTTATTTTTCCTTTATCTTTCTTATTTTCTCTTGTTTACATTTGAGGTCTCCTACTGATGTCCATCCACCATTTGACTGTCAGTTTGTCCCACTGTGGTGTCTTGTGTGTTGCTGTGATGCTGCAGGCTATGCCACTGGTATTTCAAATACCGGCAGTGTCACGCATGGTGGACATGTTTCAGTGGAGCTTCCAGACTAATATAGACTAAGAAGAAGGAAGAAGTGGTCAACTTCTCGAAAAATTTGCCACCAAAAACTTTATGAATGACAGGGAAACATTGTCTGATATAGTGCCAGAAGATGAGCCCTTCAGGTTGGAAAGCACTCAAAATGCAACGAGGAAAATGCTGCCTTCTCAAGGTAGAGTCCACCTCAATGACATGGATGGAGTAAAGCTTTCAGAACCTTCATTTGCTCATGGGGCACAACTCAAAATGAGAAGAAATAACTGCAACTGTCCATTGATAATTAGAATTTGAATGTACGAAGCATGAATCTAGGAAAACTGGAAGTTGTCAAAAATGAAATGGAATGCATAAAGATTAATATCCCAGGCACTAGAGAGTGGAAATGGACTGGTATTGGCCATTTGAATTTGACAATCATATGGTCTACTATGCGGAGAATGACAAATTGAAGTGGAATGATGTCACATTTATTGTCAAAAAGAACATTTTCAGATCTATCCTGCAGTATAATGCTGTTAGTGAGTGATAGGATAATGTCCATATGCCTATAAAGAAGATGACTTAATACTCCTATTATCCAAATTTACGTACCAAACACTAAAGCCAAAGATAAAGAAATTAAAGATTTTTACCAACTTCTGCAGTCTGAAATTGACCAAACATCCAATCAAGATGCACTGATAATTACTGGAGTAGGAATATGAAAATTGGAAAACAAAGAAGAAGCATCAGCCCTTGGGAAATATAGCCTTGTTGATATAAATGATACCAGAGATCCCAAGATAGATAGAATTTTGCAAGACCAATGATTAATTCACTGCAAATAATTGTTTTAAACAACATAAATGGCAACTGCACACTTGAACCTCACTAGATGGAACATAGGGAGCTCTGGTAGCATAGTGCCTAAGGCACTTGACTGCTAACCAGAAGGTTGGTAGTTCAAACCCACCAGCCACTCCTCAGAGGAAGGTTGGGTAATCTACTTCCATAGTGACACTGCCTCGGAAACCCAAGGAGGGGTTGCTATGAGCCGGGTCTGACTTGACGGCACATAACAACAACAACAGATGGAATATACAGAAATCAAATCGACTACATCTGTGGAAAGAGATGATGGAGAAGTTCAATATCATCAGTCAGAACAAGGCCAGGGGTTGACTGTGGAACAGATCATCAGTTGTTCTTATGCAAGATGAAACTGAAGCTGAAGAAAATGAAGTCAGTGAGAGCCAAATTAAGACTTGAGTATATCCCACCTGAATTTAGAGACCATCTGAAAAATAGATTTGACACACAGAGCACCAATGATTGTAAACCAGATGGCATCAAGGACATTATACACGACAAAAGCAGAAAGTCATTTAAAGGACAGAAAAGGAAGAAAGTTCAAATGCATGACAGAAGAGACTCTTAAACTTGCTCTTGAATGGAGAGCAGCTTAAGCGAATGGAAGAAATGATGAAGTAAAAGATTTAAACAGAAGATTTCAAAGGGCCTCTGGAGAAGGCAAAGTAAAGTATTATAACCTGCAGTTAGAAAATCAAAAGTGTAGAGCACACTCAGTATTTTTCAAGATTAAAAAAATTGAAGAAACAATTTAAGCCACAATTTGCAATATTGAAGGATTCCATGAGCCTAATATTGAATGATGCAGCAACCATCAAAAGAAGACAGAAGGAATAAAGAATCACTGTACCAAAAATCACTGTCCTCACACCTGGACCAGTAAGCAATATCATGATAAATGGAGAAAGATTGAAGTTGTCAAGAACTTAATTTTACTTGGATCTGTAATCAACATCCATGGAAGCCTCAGTGAAGAATTCAAATGATGTATTACATTGGGCAAATCTGCTGCAAAAGAATTTTTTAACATGTTAAAGAGCTAAGAAGTCACTTTGAAGACTAAAATGTGTTTGACCTATGCCATTGTCTTTTCAATAGCTTCATATGCATGTGAAATCTGGACAGTGAATAATTGTCCAGAAGAATTGATGAATTTTAACTGTGGTGGTGGCAAAGAATATTGAACATACCTGAACAGCTAGAAGAATGAACGAATCTATCTTGGAAGAAGTACAGACAGAATGCTCCTTAGAAGCAAGAATGGCCAGACTTCTCACCTACTTTGATCACCTTATCAGAAGGGATCGGTCCCTGGAGAAAGATATCATGCTTAGTAAAATAGAGGGTCAGTGTAAAAGGGGAGACCTTCAACAAGATGGATTGAAATAGTGACTGCGACAATGGGCTTAAGCAGAGCAATGATTGTGAGGATGGTACAGACAGGGCAGTGTGTTCAGTGTGTGTACACAGTGTCACTGTGAGTTCAGACTGACCCAATGACACCTAACAACAAACAGTAACCAATGCCTATTTCCTAGTCAACTGGCCCTTAGGTTCAAAAGACTGCTGACCGTTTGTACAATTATAGCATCGAGAAATGTGACAATTTGTTTCCCTTTTATTATTTGTAAGTATTTATTTTTATTCCTAAAAGAATTCTCTTTTATTCTCTCTGCCTTAGTCTATATTTTCTTTTCAGTGTTACATCCTAATTTACTATAATTTCTGTTCTAAGAAGGTAATAATCTTTGTTTTGTTTCCTAGATTTCTCAAGATAGATTCTGCCTTACTTTGCAATTTAAGGTAGATAAAAAAATGAAGAAAGGAAGATACAAAAAGAAGAAAGAGAAAAAGAAGAGAAAGAATGAAAAAAGCGCAGAACGATTATTCACATTAAAAAAGGTTTGTTGCCATTCAAAAGATTCACCATAGATTTCTTTAAATAGTAAACAAATTCCAAACATTGAGTACTATTTGATTTTTACAACTTTTTAGGAAATCATTCATTATCAGAATGAGCTGCCTCAATGATTTGTGGTATTAGCAGCAATAGCACACCTTATGGAACAATTTATAGTTAACAATGTATTTTCGCCCACCTAATTCATTTGTCACTCAGAATAACTACATGAAGTGGGCAGGAGAAATATCTTATTTCTCTTTTTCACATGAGAAAGAACTTAGGCCCAGAGGGTGACTTACCTAAGCCACACACAGATGGGGAGCCAAGGCTTTTTTAATTACAGGCACAACATTTTTCTTTGAGAATCTTACCCTCTTTGGTTTAAAATGAACTTAGCTTCTGTTCCTATCTTTCTGCTGTAATTTCTCTAGTTAATGTGACCAAAACTCTTCCAAATATCCAATCCAATGAGTACTGTTCAACCCTTACTTTTACCTGAATTCCTTCTGCATTTCCAGACTCTTTTCTCTTTATAGCTCAAATCATGGTTTCTCACTCTCATTTACCAATTCATCATTCTTCTTCACTTAATTTTTAATTTGTTTTTGGTTCATTTCTCATTTCAGCATTGACCCTGTCCAATCTTCTTTGCTCCCAAGGAATCAACTACTTTGTTGATTCCAAAACTGCATCAATTTAACTGTTATTAATAAAAAATGCTTTTGTCCTATAGAATTATGATTGGAAGGGAGAAAATGCAGAACAGAATTTCAGATTCTCATGAAATCCGGATTTTCTGGAGTTATGGAGACTGGATGAACCCCTGAAACTATTGCCCTGAGGAAATCTTTAAACCTTAAACCTAAAATATCCCTTGAAGTATTTTTAAAACCAAAAATTTTTAGCTTAACTAGTAAAGAATGGGGAGCTCTGGTAGCATAGTGGCTAAGACACTTGCCTGCTAACCAGACGGCTGGCGGTTCAAACCCACCAGCCACTCCTCGGAAGGAAGGTTGGGCAATCCTACTTCCATAGTGATACTGCCTCGGAAACCCAAGGAGGGGTCGCTATGAGTTGGGGCCGACTCGACGGCACATAACAACAACACAACAACAAGTAAAGAATGACTACCTTGAGACTGTGCAAAAACTATCTCTATGGAATCACACTGAAAACAACACCCTGAAAGATTAGATGGAAAACGTAGGGGCCAATAAGTTTATGTTAATGGAGAAGGAACAAGCAGCGAAAGGAGTAGGAGTATGGTTGCACACCTTGAAAAATGTAAACAGCAATGTCACGGAATTGTACATGTAGACATTGTTGAAATGGCTTATGTTCTGCTGGCTATATTCTCAACAACAACAAAAATGACATAAATGTACAAAAAATACAACTAGTAACCCAATGGCTGAGAAGCATGGTTGCCAGTATGAGCTTTCTAATATACTCATCTGATTATATCAGTGTCTTGCATAAACCAGCAGTAGCTCTCCTTGGCCTACAGAACAGCTACCTAGCTCTTTAGCCTGGCATTGCAAGCCCATCATGTTTTGACTCCACTCCTTTTTCCATATCTCCCTCTTGCCAGTACTTTTAACATGTTCCTTCATGTCTCTACACCCTTGCTCATGTTCTTTCTTCTGCCCATAATTTTCTCACTCTCATCTCTTTTCTATTTTACATACTCCTTCTCCTGGTTAAATTGTGCTTTTCCTTAAGAATAATTTTTATGTAACTTCTCTGATGCTTTCTATGAAAACCTACTCCATTTAGGCTAATTTGTGTGTGTGTGTGTGTGTGTGTGTACTTAAGTCCTACTTCATTCCAAAGATATTCAAGGTAGGAAGTTGACACAGTTAACAACTCCTTCATTTGGACTCCCGTAACACTTTGAAATACCTTTATATTCACTTTCCTCCTTGTATTGTTGCTATTAAGGAGCTCTGTGGCTCAGTGGTTAAGGTAATTGGCTGCTAACTAGAAGGTCGACCTTTCAAACCCACCAGCTCCTCCGTGGGAGGAAGATGAGACAATCTACTTCCATAAAGATGTACAGCCTTGGAAATCCTATGGGGTTGCTATGAATCAGAATCTACTCCATGGCAGTAGGTTTGGTTGTTTTTTTTTTATTATTACTGTTACTTATTTAAATTTCTGTTACAACATCTAACCAATGCCCAATTTGCAGTACTTGGTTGACAAATGTTTGTTTAACGACTAAATGAGTAACAAAGAATCCTGAAGTACTTTCCCATCCGGTATGGCTTCAGCTCACTGCATTCTAAAATTTCAGAATCCAAAGAATGAAGGAGAAATTATTTCTGTGGTTGTAAAAGTGGAAGAGGAAATGATTCTCATGATTTGTATGTTCAAGGGTATGAATAGACAAATAATATTTTAATTCATTAAAAATGTTCATTCATTAGCTGAAAATATAAGTAGCCCAAGAAGACTGAAACACTTAAAGAAGAAAATTAATAAATGGAGGGTGTGGCTTTCAATACAGCATCAAGGCATAGGAAAACTCTGTCAATTAGAAATCACTGTATAAATATAAATCATGTATCTCCATCATGGTAATAATCACTACCTGATAAGAGATATATTTAACTAAAATCTGAAAAAAATAATAAATATTTGTAATGAGGGTAGACCAATGATAGAATAAAATGGTTCCACATTTCCTGGCCTTTGTATTTTTATGTCTGTCACTTGAATGTTTTATAGACTGGTTTAGCCTTTGGAGACTAGTTAGAATCTTGCAACGGGAAGTGGAGGGTGAGGGAAGAAATATTTGATGAGCCTGGGAAATATTTGGCGAGCAGAAGTGAGATATTTTACAAAGTCTGGGGCAACTCAGGTCTTCCCTAGTGTACTTTTATTTCACTCTTTTTTATTTTTTACATTTCTTTTGAGATAAAATATATATGCATTGAAATTCACAGATCTTAAGTGTACAAGTCTATCAATTTTGACAAATCTATATACACATGTAGCAAACACCCTTATCAAGAAATAGAACATTTCCAACACTTCAGAAATTTCCCTTGCGCTCTCTTCCAATCAATCCCCATCCCCCATAGGCAAGCACTGCTCTGATTTCTAATATGATAGATTAGTTTTGTCTGATCTTGAACTTCACATAGTTGGAATGATACAGTATGTACTCATTTGTGTCTTACTTGTCATATGGCACAATAGATATGAGATTCATACATATTATTGTGTGTATCAGTAGTTTGTTCCTCTTTATTGCTAAATAATGTTACATTGCATGAATATACCACATTTTGTTTATCCATTCTCCTATTTGATGACATTTGAGTTGTTTACAGTTTTCTGTTATAATGAGTAAAGCAGCCATAAACACTCATGTACAAATCTTTTTTGTGAACATATGCTTTCATTTCTCTGGTAAATATCTAGGAATGGAATTCCTGGGTAGGTGTATGTTTAACTTCATAAGCACTTGCAAACATTTTCCCAAACCGATTGCATCATTTTACTTTCTTACCAGCAATACATGAGAATTCCAGTTATACCACATTCTTACCAATATTTAGTATTGCCAGTTTTTTTTAAACTATTGTAGAAAGTATAAAAAAGGCATCTCACTGAGTGTGTGTCTTCATGACTAATAATGCTGAACACCTTTTGCATGCTTATTAAATTTTTGTGAATATGTGTTCAACTATATGTATTTTGCTTTTTTTTTTTTTTTAATTGAGTGGTTTGTCGTCTTCTTATTGAGTTGTAGGAGTTATTTATCTGTGCTGGATACAAGACATTTGCCAGCCACACACACAAGGTGGTGGGAGGAGAGTGAATGTTGAAAGAACAATGTTCTTTACACTGCCTTTTGATGAGTTGCTGTTGTTGTTATGTGCTGTCGAGTCGGACCTGACTCGTAGCGACCCCTCCTTGGGTTTCCAAGACAGTACCACTACGGAAGTAGATTTTCTAACCTTCCTTTCCAGGAGTGGCTGGTGGGTTTGAACCACCAGCCTTTTGGTTAGCAGTCAAGTGCCTTAGGCACTATGCTTTATTTTTGATAAAGTCCAAACTATCAATTTATCTTTTATAATTAGTACTTTTGGTGTCCTCTCTAAAAAGTTATTTTCCTATTCCAAAATCATGAAGATACTATCCTGTATTTTCTCTTAAAAACATATACTTTTAATTTTTACAGTTAGTTCTATGATCCATCTTAAATGACTATTTGGATGCATTGTGAACAAAAAAACAAACTCATTGCCATCCAGTTGATTCAGATTCAAAATGACCCACATAGGATTTCCAAGGCTATATATCTTAACAGAAGCAGATTGCCTGATCTTTCTTCTGCAGAGTGGCTGGTGGGTTCGAACCACCAATCTTTTGGTTAGCAGCCAAATGCCTTTACCATTACACTACCAGAGCTGCTTATATAATGTGAGGTAGTCGTCAGTATTCTCTTTTTTTTTTCTCATGTAGATATTCAGGTGTTCCAGCATTGATTTGTGAAAACTCTTTCCTTTTCCAATCTAATTGCCTTGTCTTCTTTCTCTAAAATTAATTGATTAATATATTTCTGGACACTCTATTCATTTGCATTAATCTGTTGTTGTTAGATTGTGTTGAGTCAATTTCCAACTCAGAGTGACCCCATGTGACAGAGTAGAACTGCCTCAAAGGATTTTCTAGGCTGGAGTCTTTATGTAAGTAAATTATCAGGCCTTTCTCCCATGGAGTTACTGGGTAGGTTTGAACTGGTAACCTTTTGATTAGCAGCTGAAGATTTTGCCGTTGTGCTAGTAGGGCTCCCTGCATTGATCTATTTGTTAATTCATACCACACTGTCTTGATTACTGTAGTGTTAGGATAAACCTTGCAATCAGTAGACAGTCAGAATCTTCCATTTTGTTCTCTTTCAAGACTATTTTGTGTCTATTAAATAAATTTTAGAGTTAACCTGCTAATTGTGGTGTAGTGCCTAAGGCATTATACTGCTAACCAGAAGGCTGGCAGTTCAAACCCAACAGCCACTCTTCGGAAAGAAGATAGAAATCTACTTCTATAGAAATACCACCTAGGAGCTCTGGTAGCATAATGCCTAAGGCACTCAACTGCTAACCAGAAGGCTGGCGGTTCCAACCCACCAGCCACTCCTCAGAAGGAAAGTTGGGCAATCTACTTACGTAGTGATACTGCCTCGGAAACCCAAGGAGGGGTCACTATGAGTCGGGTCCGACTGGACAGTGCATAACAACAACAACAGACACAAGGAAAAAACATCATTTTCTTTTATGTGAAGTAAGCTTTCTTCATTTTCCGCAGAGCAGCCAGAATAACCTCTGGCATATCCTTTCAGGAGGGCTAATGTAAAGGATCCTATTTCTGACAAACAATCAGGAAGAGTGTAGCTCCCAGGACTGATGAAAACATATATAACTGTCCATGTAGGCAGCCATACAGTTCAGTGATCTAGGTCCTTAACCAGAGATGCAACTGTGGTCCTGAGTGTTTTTGTGACCAATTCCATTTTTAAGCAGAAAACACACTTCCTACAACCACATGAAACTTTTCTTGTGCATATCCATGAATACTAAAGTTTTGGTTAGCCAAGGTATGCAACTATGCTTTCCTGAAGGTGGATAAAATGCAGATTTCATAATCAATGAACCACACTGATGAAAAAATTAGAATGATGCCCAACAACTCTTTGTGAAATATTTAACTCTGTGATTATATTTCTGCTTTCTTACTTTGTGATTCCCTGGTAGAAGAAAATGTGTTGTTTATAAGTTACATATGCCCCAAAGACACTTGGACCTTTGAAAGCCTACTTTCTTTTTGAATATAAACTTCTGGGTAAGAAAGTGAGATTGTCTAATACAAACAAGCCCCCCCCCACCACCACCACCACCACATTCTTCTCGGAAACATAATCAGGTACTTACATTGCAAAGGAAGACCAAAGTTAGGGGCAATCAGTGCTTTTCTAAATAAAACCTTGAACCTTCCTGGGAGATACTGAACAGAAGCACTGAAAATTCAGTCCTTGAGATTCTCATCTATTTGACAAAGGGGCAACTTTTCTATGTAGGTGAACTCCCCTCATATGGTCAAATAAAGCATCCCACTAAATGCTATAGAAGACTCTAATTTCTCACAGTATATTTGCATGAAGTGATCCTTACTGTCATAAAATAACTACATAGACACACCATGGAGAATTTACTATGCTTGTCTGTGAAGTAATACTCAGTGATTCACATTTCATTCTCAGAGTTTGTATTGTTACCAGATACCTCAGTAAAGACAGAGTTGCAATAGGCCGTCCATTCAGTCTGGTGATCTTTATTTAGCTCGTTTTAGTTTATCCTCTGGAGAAGCTTTTGATTCCTAAGAGACAGGGGACATAAATCCATCAGCAGGGATTTAGGGAAAATTAGGTTTAATAACCACAGTGTTGAATTTTTGCCACTGTAGTTTCTAAATATCCATTCCAATTTGTTAAAACAGCATAGATTAGTTTGAGGATGATTTCAGACTCCCCTGTCGAGAGTTTTACATATGTAAAATCTCTTTAAGGTCAGACGTTAAGTGTGCATAGCTACAAAGGGCCTTTAACCTCATAGGATAATAATATAATTTTATGGTTTAGGTTAAGAATTCTTCCCCCAGTTATTAAGGCTGAAGAATGTACCTTGGACCCAAGGAAAACGTGCCTAAAGAGTAAGAAATGTAGCTACTGTTCAGATCCCAACAGCAAAGCTGCCACAGGGAAGGCGGAAGATAAAAGTAAGAAAAAGAAAACAAAAAAAGCTTCCAACAGACAATTCACACATGTCACAAAAATCCACCCTCCTGTGTCTGAAGTCACACATATGTCTCTTTATTTCTATATTTAGGCTTATCTTTGCAATATCTTTGATTGTAGAAGCTATAGAGCTTTTTATTTAAATAGCATTTGCAAGCAATGTAATATTTCCATTTGCAACCTACATCATTTCAAATTATCCAGGTAACATGAACCTTCACTTAGTTCACTAATTTCTCTGATTTTGAATTGTCAGATTAAACTCTAATTAGATGACCAAATTTCCGTGTAAATGTAGTTAGAAATACAGGCATGAGGCAACCATACGGCAGCTCTAGCTGAGTTAAAACTAAATGTCCTAAACTTTTACTCCTTTTCATTTGAATCGTCCCTGACTTTATTTAAATATATATCCATTGCCATCAACAATAGAATCATTTTTATATCGAGCTGAGCTCTCTTAAAACATAAAGTCACATCTATACTGTGTATGAAGTATTTCTGAAGAACGCCACATATCCTCTGCAGATGGAAGAAAGCCATACAAGTATTAGTGACACTAATATATTGACAGAAAATTGCCAGAAATTCAAGCTGGTTTCAGAAGAGGACGTGGAATGAGGGGTATCATTGCTGATGTCATATGGATCTTGGCTGAAAGCAAAGAATACCAGAAAAATGTTTACCTGTGTCTTATTGATGATGCAAAGGAATTTGACTGTGTGGATCATAGCAAATTATGGATAAATTTTCATAGAATGGGAATCCCAGAACACTTAAGTGTCCCCATGATGAACTTGTACATAGACCAAGAGGCAGTTGTTTGAGAAGAACACAGGTATAAAATCAGGAAAGTTAAAATCAGCATGGTTTAAAATCAGGAAAGATGTACATCAGAGCTGTATCCTTTCACTATATTTATTCAGTCTGTTTGCTGAGCAAATAATCCATGAAGCTGGACTATATGAAGAATGCAGCATCAAGATTGGATGAAGCTTATTAACAGCCTTCAGTATGGATTATATCTCAACATAAAGAAAATAAAAGTCCTCACAACTGGACTGATAAGTAGCAAGCATCATGATAAATGGAGAAAACATTGAAGTTGTGAAGGAGTTGATTTTACTTGGATCCACACTCAGTGCCCATAGAAGAAGCCACAGTCAAGAAATCAAATGACATATTGCATAAGGCAAATCTACTGCAAAAGACCTCTTTCAAGTTTCAAAGAACAAATATGTTACTTTGAAAACTAAGGTGAACCTTACCCAACCCATTTTCTTTTTAGTAGCCTCATATGCATTTGAAAGCAGGACAATGAATAAGGAAGACCAAAGAAGAATAGACACTTTTGAATTGTGGTGATGACAAAGAATATAGAATATACCATGTACTGTCAAAAGAAACAACAAATCTGTCTTAGAAGGAGTACTGCTGGAATGGTCCTTAGAAACTAGAATGACCAGACTTTGTCTCTAGTACTTTGGTCATGTTAACATGACCAAAACATAACAACAACAACAACATTTTGCTTGAGTTGGTATAGTAGTGAAAGTATAATTAGCTGAGTCACATGTTAGCTGCCATTGACTGTGCCTCTGACTCATGGTGACCCCATGCAAAACGGAATCAGACCACTGTGATCTACAGCATTTTCATGGATGAATTTTTGAACGTTGATCACCAGGACTTTCTTCCCAGTCTGCCTTACTGGAAGCTCTGTTGAAACCTGTACAGCATCATAGTAACACCAAGCCTCCATTGGTAGATGAGTGGTGGCTGCGTTTGAGGTTCCTTGGTTAAGGATTGAACACAGATCTCTCACATGGAAGGTGAGTATTTTACCAATGAACTGACACTGCCTCATATTATACATGAACACCCAAGTTTCAGTGTATTATCATAAAGGGGTGGTGCAAATAGTTAATGTACTTGGCTGCTAAAAGAAAGGGTGGGCTTTTGGAGCTAACTCAGAGGTACCTGAGACAAAAGTTCTGGTGACCTACTTCAGAAAACTCAGCCATTTAAAACCCATAGCACAGTTCTACTGTGACATTCATGGAGTTGCCATAAGTCAGAGTTAATGACAATTGTTTTTATTTTATTTTATCATAAGGGGACTTTATATCTCTCCTAGTAAAATCTAAAATGAGTATTCATGGTAAGTGAGCTGCTTCTCTCCAATTAGAGGTTCAGGGACCCAGAATTTTTCCATCTTGTACTCTACCATCCTCAATTTGTGACCATGCACACGTGCTTTAGGTGAAAATAGAAATGTGATGGATATAAAGTAGATTTATACCAGCCAGTTTGGGAAGTGGCATGTATCACTTCTGGTCCTATTTAATTGACTGGAAGTCAATCATATGGGCACATGTAATTGCAAGGGGGACTTGGAAATGTCCCCTAGCTTTGTGCCAGAGAACAGACACACTTTGCTTATCATCAAAGATAACTGTACTTATTTTTTGTTATGGCAAGTTAAATAACTAGAACTCTTTTATGAAAAGGAAGAAAAAAAAGGTAACATGCAAATCAAAGTAAAAGAAAATCTAAGGGTGATTTGTAGACTCCTTTATTTGTAGTCACACCAGAATTTCAGGGAGTTCAGAGAGACTAATTATGTTTTTTGATTCTCTTAAAAGGAATGATCTTTTAAGCACTAGTATGATATAGTAGAAAAAGCAGAGGACCCAGACTCAAAATTTGTATTGTTTTTCTACTTCTGCTACTTATTACTTGAGTGACCTTGAGCAGGTCATTCGCTGAGCCCAATATTTCTCATCTGTAAAATCAGAGCACTAAATTAGATGATTGCTAAGGTTGTATCCAAATATTAACATTCTATGATTCCTTGACTTTGTTTTGTTTTTCTATGTTATGATATATTTATTATTAGGAGAATACTAAACAAATATTTAAACATATTGTTTATTTTCTGTAATAGAACTAATTTTGTTTTTCTTTTAACTTATAGGGCTTTTATGAGTATTTGATATAAGTTTTTGCCTTTATTTTTCCTCTCTGCACAGCAAAGCTTTTAAAGATTTACCTTTCCCAAACTTCTCCCTTTCTATTTTTTGGGGAAGAAAGGTTAACAAGAATATCAGTTCACAGACATCTACTTATTAAATCATTACAACCTTAGGATTGCAGGATAAACTGGGTCATGGAGCTTACTGGCTGTCATCTGTGAGGACAGTGAGTGAGGAATTGAACTTGGGTCTTTTTAATTCCTAGCTATCAGATTGCCTCTAGACAATAAATAGGATTTTGTTTAATATTAAAATTTTTCTCAAAGGTTTTTGCCTTCCCTATATGCAAAAAACATAGAAACCAGATTTTCACTAAGATTTTTCCCTCCTTTACTTATTTTCTCTACTTCATGATATTAATATGTATGTGTGTATGTCTCTGTGTGTGAGGAGGGTGTGGTATGGGGATGTTTGTGTGTATGTGTGAGTGTGGGTAAATGTCTGTGTGTGTATATGTTTAAAATAACCTACGTCTCCCTTAAGCATTTTTTGTAGCCCCAGCATTCTCAGTACACAAATGGATAAGATACTTTTTATTTTTCAACTTAATTCTTTCAGACTCTTCCTTATCCACCTCAATTTTTTACAAAAGTAAGCCATTTGGTTACTAACCAGAAGGTCAGTGGTTCAAGCTTCCCAGCTGCTCTGCAAGGGAAAGATGAGGCAATCAATTTCCATAAAGATTTATAGTCTTGGAAATCCAATGGGGGTCGCTATGAGTCAGAATCCACTCGATGGCAGTGGGCTTTATGCTTGTATGTTAATAAATTTTCAGAGAACAAGATCTGGAAATTCTCCTATTTAGTGACCAAACCAAACTAAATCTACTGCCAGTCAAGTTGATTCCAACTCCTAGGGACCCTATAGGATAGAGTAGAACTGCCCCATAGTATTTCCAAGGCTGCTGATCTTTACAGAAGCAGATTGCCACATCTTTCTCCTGCAGAGCAGCTGGTGACTTTGAACCATGAACCTTTTGGTTAGCAGCTGGGAGCTTTATCCACTGTGCCATCAAGTCACACTACGTCCCCAGAGCTCCTTTCCTTCAATTAGTGACAGAAAATGATACAATAATGCACTTGATTTTCTTGATTAGAGACTATATAATCCTGGCCTATATACCTTCCAGAATTTTCTATTTCATTAGTAGAGGAAAAAACAAAACAACACAACAAAAAATTTTGAATCTGTTTTAGTTTGCAGGATACATACTATAAAAAAAGGCCAGAGCCTCACCTTTCACAATCCTCTGAGAGAAGATGTTTCTTTAATTCTCACTGGGCTCAAGGGAATGTGGATTTGGCCAAATACGTGGTTCCACATTATCTATTTTCATCTGAGAATTTCAAAACACTTTACCAACACTGATTCATTCCCTTCATACTTAAAAGTAGTAATATTGTCCTCATTTTGCTGATGGGAAAACCGGGGCACTGAGAGTAAGTGACAAATTCAGAGCAGATGGCGGAGCAGAGAATTGTACCCAGGGCTCTGGAGAGCAAGGTCCCTGCTCTAACAACTAGACGCGACTTCCTCCTCGGCTGTGGATGTGGCTCACTTCTTTTTTTAAAAGGTGGTTTATTTTAATTTTTAAGGCACAGACTGCTGAAGAGGAAGAGGGATGAAAAAAAAAAAATTAAGAAGTCTTACTTAAAAGGTTGAATGACGCATATTTTTAGAACTTGGAAAACAGCTCCCACCTGAAACAATCCAAGACACTGAAAAGCTGTGAAACGATTGACAAACAGCAAAATAGGAAATGAAAAATATTCATAAGGATTTTGAAATATAAAATGTATTCATCTAAATACTACATTTGAAAATGAAACTATTTGAGGTTCTTTTAAATACACATCTTCATTGTTGATTCTTGCCAACGAAAACGTCTTTGGACACTTTCAACTAGACACATTCTTTGAGCATTTATCTCTCCATCAGTATATCCCCAGTGTGTCTTTGTCACTGGGTACTTTCATTTGGACAACGTAGGCTTGTGCCAAATGTGATGAACTGTTTCAGTTTTGAAAACATTAGCTTAGGTAAGCTTTTCTATGATAAGACATTAATAATCTTTTGCTCATGATATGAAGCAACTTTTAATGATTGATTAATAGCTCTCTGATGCAAACGGTGATAACAATGAATGTACATGTTTGTTGTTGTGTAGGCAGATAGAGAGACCGTGATTCAAATCAAAATTATCCTATAATTAATAAGCAAGCACATGCTAAAGTCAATTTTTTGTGCCTGCAGCCCTGAAAACCAATAAACATATAAAGTTTGTCAAGTGGTTTTAATTTTATGGAGTGAGTAATCACTCACAAAATGAGAGAAGAAAGACAAAAATGTGGCTTTGTGAGGAAAAGATGAGTTTTTAGAAACTTACCTAAGAAAGTCATGCAAATAAGCAGATTTCCATTGGCCCAGGGCTGAAAAAAAGTATTCTTTGCTTGAAAGGAATCCAGTCAAATGCTTTAGGCACTATGTTACCAGAGCGCCTATGCTTAAAAGGAATCAGGTAGTCAACCACAAAGTGCTATTCCATTTTGCTTCCTTAATGTTCTTCTCATTCAGCAGTCTATGTTGAGAAAAGTCTGAATTAGTTTCCAAGAAAGGCTGATATTTATACTCTTTTATTGTGGGAGTAGTCACAGGAAATGGTGGTTGAGTCTTGGGTGACCATGTTGAGGTGTGGTGTGGTGAGGCCCATGCAAACATAAAGGCCTAGTAAGATTTTAAGAATGCTTATGGGATTTTTCCCCCAAAAATGTATCAGGAAAGATAAGAATACAGACCATAGCTGTAGAGGGATGTATAGAATTGTAAACCTTTTAGTAATTGTATGTTGCCAAATTATATTTTCTCTTTGATTTACTCAGTAAAGTTCTACACAGTCCAGAGGAGTTGACTATTTAGCAATAATAAAATGATGGGAGTTGCAAGTGAGTGATGACTTGTATTGTGGTTTCTGAAGACAGTGCTTTTCACAGTGTGCCCCCTGGACCAACAGCATCAACATAACCAAGGAACTGATTAGACATTCAATTCCTTGGGCTCCACCCTAGTCTAAGTGAATCAGGAACTCTGGATGTGGGGCCCAGCAATCTGTATTTTAATAAGCCCTTCAGGTGATTCTGACTAATGCTGAAGTATATGAGAACCACTGTTAAAAGAATCAGGTAGGACTTCTGGGGTGATCTGACTCTACAGGAGAGCTCAACCAACTAGAATCTTCCTCAGAAGGTCAATGTCTTGGGGCTGAGATGAAGGGAGGGTTATATAGTTGTAGACACAGATAGGACATAAACCAAAACCAAAACCAAAACCAAACTCACTGCTGTCTAGTCGATTTCGACTCATAGCTACCCCTCCTCCAGTTTCTGAGGTGATATCTTTACGGAAGTAGATTGTCCTATCTTCCTTCTGAGGAGTGGCTGGTGGGTTTGAACTGCCAGCCTTCGGGTTAGCAGTCAAATGCCTTAGGCACTATGCCACATTTTTTGTTGTTGTTGTTATGTGCCATCGAGTCAGACCCAACTTATAGCAACCACTCGGGTTTCCGAGGCAGTGTCACTACGGAAGTAGATTGCCCCATCTTCCTTCCGAGGAGTGGCTGGTGGGTTTGAACCGCCAGCCTTCTGGTTAACAGTCAAGTGCCTTAGGCACTATGCTACCAGAGCTACTACTATGCCACATATTGACTCTAAAAGGTCTTTAAGTCAAACACAGTTACCTTGAAAGTTTCCTTAGGGTATGCTCTGGGTTTAGGTGGTGGTAGTGGGCCAGGGGAAACTCTAATCAGCTTCGAGAATATCTCTTGGAAAGACCCCCTGTTTCATCTCTGGCAATTTTTTTTTTTATTGTTAAGGCCGCAATGCATTTCCTAACCCTAATTCTTTTTAATTCCCTTTCTAGCTCCTACTGAATCCACCATTGTAACCAGAATTACAACCATGGATTTTGTTCTTTTCTGTACCGTAGCAGGCTTGATGGAAGAAAAGACCCGGTGATCTGCTTCTATAAAGATTACCCTTTGTTTTTGAGTTGATTCTGATGCATAGTGATCCCAAAGGGCAGAGTAAAACTGTCCCATTGGGTTTCCAAGGCGGTAAACTTCATGGGAGCAAACTGCTGACTCTTTCTCCCGTGGAACAGCTGATGAATTTGAACAGCAGACTTTTGGGTTAGCAGCTGAGCTCCTATGGGACTTCTACTCTGTCACATGGTCACTATGAGTCAGAATCGACTCGATAGCACAAAATGACAACAACAGGCTTGTTTATCCAGACAGAGAGAAGGTTTAACAATTGAGATTTTATACACTGTTTGGATATCACTAATACTTCAAATATTAGCATATTGAGTCCAATATTCTATCAATCCAATTTGAAACTCTAGTGTTTGAAAAACTAGACATTGCAATACAAATGTTAAAATGGCCTAAAATTAACAATAAAATATTATGGCTATTGGTCTATCAATATAGTCTCAGTATTACCTTTGTCACTTGTGCACAAGATGCAGAGAAGAGTGACAATTATGACAGCATAGGGGTGACACTAAGCATGTATAACAACCAATGCAGCATGGACACAAGAGAGTTGGAGCATACTTTGGAGCCTTGGGGGCAGGGAACAGTGTGGCCAGGTGGCAGGGGCACTTGGGGAATCAGAGAAGAGCTGGTTTACCAATGGATATGATCCTTTTGGTGCATACATGCTATGTGCCAGCTCTAACTCAGTATTTTATATATAAGTATATATACTCAAAAAAATAAACTCACTGCCCTCAAGTCAGATCTGACTCATAGCATCCCCTCCTTGGGTTCCAGAGTCAGTATCACTACAGAAGTAGATTGCCCAATCTTCCTTCTGAGGAGTGGCATATATGTGTGTGTGTGTGTGTATCTATCTATCTATCTATCTATCTATATACACACATACATACATAAAAAAAAAAAAAACCTCACTGCCCTCCAGTTGATTTGACTCATAGCGACTTCCCCTTGGGTTTCCGCACAGTTTCTCTACAGAAGTAGATTGCCCAGTTTTCCTTCTGAGGAGTGGCTGGTGGGTTTGAACCTCCTGCCTTCTGGTTAGCAGTCGAATGCCTTAGGCACTATGCCACCAGAGCTCCCATATATACATATATATGTGTATATGTATGTATAATATCTACCTACACATATACATATATGTGTGCATACTTATATCTTTATAGTATGTATATCTTTGGGTGGATCTGAATGTTAGTTGGACAGTATTCACATTTGTTTGGCAAGCTGTGGTTTTTCTTATCATAGAATTAATTATATTGCATTTTAAACATCTGTTTATTTATCTTTGTCCTCCACTAGACTATAAACTCCTAGAGCACAGGGGCTTACTATTTCTATCTCCTCTCCACACCCTCTCTCCCTCTCTTGCTTTCTTCCTCTATTGTCCCAGCATCTATAGTGTCTGATACATAGTAGGTGATCCATAAATGTTTTTGAATGAATGAATGAATGAATGATTGCAAACTGACTGGATCTGGCTGCTAAGAGATGATTGGTTCCAAGTTCCAGACGAAACCATAAAGAAAAAACAAATGGCTACCTTAGGGTTTCTGTGGGAGGCAGAGGCTATTTTCAGAGACCAAGAAGAGTATTAGTTCCTTAGGACGTAGATATCAGAAATGGCATCATGTTTGGGGTATCAGGATACCTCAGAAAAGAGTGGAGCTCAGTTCAGACAGAATATGGACCCTGAGGTGGGGGGAGGAAGGAAATGGGTGGGTAGGAAAAAAAAAACCTCTCTACCTTGGGTGCTTGGGGTTCATAGGAAAGCAGGATTTGAGTAAGGAACAGTTTAATATAACCAGAGGGAAACTTGGGGTAAGACCTTCTTTGGCTGGAGCAAGGAGACAGTCCCGTTTTTAGAGCATCTCTACAAGTGATGTTTAAGTTGAAGTTAGATAAAGTCTGTATGGATGCTAGTCACCTCTTAGTCATTTACCAGTATAACAATGGTTCTCTTAGAAATCTTCCTGCTTGTGATATATTTTTGTTATATTACGAACAGTTGGCTTTAAGAGAGAAATATTAGCAGTGATTTTGAGTAGGAGTGATTTTAATATCATAGGCAATTACTGAGTGCTTGTTGAAAGAGTAAATGAATCATGGTAAAGGCTGTGTGTCAAAAATCATCCGGAATAGCCCAAAAATCTTATGGTTGGAGCCTGTTTCATCACCCATCAGTGGCCCTATATGCCCTTGATGAATAAGCCAGAGAAAACAAAGCTCTAAAGCAGGAGGCTTCTGGTTAGTATAAAGAGGTACTTCTTCACAATTACTTTGATAAAACATGAAAAGTGAGTACCAAGAGATGGTACCTACCATCTATGGATAGTTTAAAGAAGACAAAGATGTCATAGATTCTCAAGAGGTTTTTCTCCCCTTCCCCCCAATTTCGAGACAGGGCTTGAGGTTATTCTATCTAGAATCGAGATGGTTTCTCAAGACCTCTCTGAGCTTCTGTGATTCACTGTATAGTTTATTCACTCTAACCTCCTTCCCTGAAGCCTCATCATAATTTTCTGGGTTTTCTTTCTCTCCCTTCTGTGTATTGACCACATCCCTGACCTTCCTGTTTCTTTCTCACTGTGACCTTATCTACACGCGTGTCACCAGCCTTCTTCTTCTTTGGCAGCTGCTTCAGAGAACATGGCAGCTGGGCTAGTTGTTCCCTGATACCAGTCCCAGTCTCAGACCACTGGTAGAGCTTGTGAAATATACTTCAAAGAGCCTGCTCAGTCCGGGGCTGGCAGACAACCCTGGGCTCTGCTTCGACAGGTGCAGCCCAGAGGGGGCTGGCAGCACAGGAGGCAGCTTGCCTCCCGATAGGGAGAGGTCAGGGCCACATCTTACTTTGCAGCTTTGCTAGAAGGGGACACCTGCAGCTTCAGACCATGCTATCGATTCAGATCAAGGCAGTGGGTTTACCTATTACAGGCCAAATCACCCCTTCGGTTGTTTGCATAAACCAAAAACCTAACTCACTGCCATTGAGTCGGATCCAACTCATAGCAACCCCTCCTTGGGTTTCTGAGGCGGTATCACTACAGACGTAGATTGCCCAATCTTCCTTCTGAGGAGTGGCTGGTGGGTTTGAACTGCCAGGCTTCCGGTTAGCAGTCAAAATGCCTTATGCACTACACCACTAGAGCTCTCACAAGTGTAATTCCCATAGTTGGGAAACACAGGAGTTACTGGGCACCAGAGGATCTGGTTTTCAGTGTTCCTTCATTCTCCATTGGTGTGCACAACCTCTCTCCTGCAGTCACTCTCAACTTTCTTTCTCTCTCTCTCTCTTTTTTCAAATTGTAATGAAAATATACAAAACAAAGCATGTTGTTGTTGTTGTTATTTGCCGTGGAGTCGGCCCCGACTCATAGCGACCCCTCCTTGGGTTTCCGAGGCAGTATCACTACGGAAGTAGGATTGCCCAACCTTCCTTCCCAGGAGTGGCTGGTGGATTTGAACCACCAGCCGTCTGGTTAGCAGGCAAGTGTCTTAGCCACTATGCTACCAGAGCTCCCAAACAAAGCATAGGCCATCTTAATAATTTCTACATGTGACATTGATTACATTCTTCAAGTTGGATAACCATACTTGTTATCCTTTTCCAAATCATTCCACCACCATTAACATAAACTCAATGCCCTCTAAATAAAAACTCACCATTTCCCTTCCCATCCCCACCCCATGTAACTATAGTAATCTTTGTTTCTATGTATTTGCTTATTTTATGTAAGGGATATCATACAATATTTGTATTTTGTGACTTTGCTCAGCACTATGTTTTCAAGGTTTATCCATTAGTGACATGCATCAAGACTTCATTTCTCTTTATGGCTTCACTTCCTCAGTCATACTTGCCACCTTTGAAATGCTCAATAACCACCACAGAAAGTTCTAATGGAATACTGCTGGACTAGAAGATGCCAAAGATTTTCTACTTTTAAAATGTCAGGGTTTTTGTGGTTACATGTAGAATCTGCTTTCCACTCTTAAGAATCAACTCCTTACTGCTTCCTTGGGTACTTCATACCCACTTTCCCCTTAGCATTTTGACTTTTCTTCTTGGGACAGCAGCTCATTCTATGGGTGCTTTCCACCCATGACTCCTCTCCATCTAGCATTCATATTCACCTGTCTTTGTCCTCCTTCCCCCATGCCAGCTTTTTCAGGTGAGTTTCTTTGAGGGTGGGGGTTCTAAATCTTTCATCTTTGTGATCCCTACAATATCAGGAAATCTGGGACACAGAATGTACTCAATAAATGTGTTAAATTTGAGTTTATTGAAATCACACTGCTGTTCTGTGCCTAACTTTAATATTCTATTTCCTTCTGAGATACACAGTAAACCTATGAAAGCTGGAACTTATGTCAGACAGAAACCTGTCAGAGAGGAAAACTCAAATATTCTCCACTAATAGAGAGTGATAGAAGGGTGGTATGACTACACCTTGTCAAAGGCAGAAAACTTGTTAAGACCCAGGAAAATGAGACAGACTCACTGAGTTCTGGCTCTAAGAGGTTTTACTGCAAAGACAGCTGGCTAAAGAATCAGAACTCTGAGACAATCCTGAAAACGTCCATATGTACTGGTTGTGAGTCCTTGGGCGAGTCACTTAACACTTCTAACTCTGTTTTCTGGCAGAAACAGAAATATCATAGTAGTTTTCTGCATTTGGCTGCTACCCAAAAAAATGTCAGTAGTTCAAACTCACCAGCTGCTCTGTGGGAGAAAGATGAAGCAGTCTGCTTCTGCAAAGATAAACAGCCTTGGAAGCCCTATGGGGGAAGTTCTACTCTGTCCCATAGGGTCGCTATGAGTTGGAATTGACTTGATGGCAATGGATTCTTAAAGGATAAAATCAATTTGAGTAAATGATTGCCCATAGATTAAAATATTATTCCTCTCAGATAAACTACATGCTTGCACTCTGAGGTAGCACATCATTTTTATTCAATGCCTATTATGTATCTATTTCATATACATTGTGGACACTTCAAAATAAGTATAACAAATGGTTACCTTCTAAGAAATTATGACATAATCACAAGAAACTCTACCAGACCCTGTGGTGAGCTGCCTACCTGGGGTTTAATGCATTGTTCCTAGACTTCATGGACCAGCAAAAGTAATTAATTAAATAAATACACTCTGAGACTAACATAGAGGTGTCAACTTTTAACTTTTCTCAATTACGTAATAGTTTGAAAATTATATTTGAATTTATAGATAATAGCATAGTAAATTATGACAACAATACAAATCTACAAAAACAAAGCAAACCAAAAAAACCTGACTCTTCCAGGCTTTATGAAAAACATGACATTGCCCAGATCTTTCCCATTGCCTTTTGAGCTGTTATATGCTTGTTATGGACCAGGGACTGGGAACTACTCTTCCAGTAGACAGAAAACCTGACTGGGAGTTGGGACGTCTTGCTCTGATAATATATTTTTTTTCTTTCAGTCGATGTGAGACATTTCTCAGGGCCCTGATCCAATCTAGGGTCCGTCTCCTCTTCCATAAAAGAGAGGGACTTATTAGAACCTGAGCTATTCTGTACAGTAGCACAGTGCCTAAGGCATTTGACTGCTAACCAGAAGGTTGGTGGTTCAAACCTACCATCTACTCCATGGAAGGAAGACTGGTCAATCTACTTTGGTAAAGATTTACCCCTTGGAAACCCAAAAGGGATCACTATCAGTCAGAATCAACTCCATGGCAGTGAATTTGGTTTGGTTTAGCCACATGTGGCTATTTACATTTAAATTAATTTAAATTAAATAAACTAAAAATTCACTTCATACTAGCCACCTTTGAAATGCTCAATACCCCCCCCCCCAATAACTAATGGCAATTGTATTGGACAGTGCATATATGGAAGATCCTCATCACTGCAGAAAGTTCTAACGGGATAACACTGGACTAGATGATCCCAAAGTTTTTCTACTTTTAAAATTCCAGGGTTTTTGTGGTTACATGTAGAATCTGCCTAGCTTCTGAGTCACACTGTGGCCCCAGGCTGTAGTGCAGTTATAAAACAGCTTTTTTTGTTGTCTCGTAACTCTGAATGGTGATGATGACTCTTACCTAACTTTGAGGGGTGGCATGGATACCAATTGCCTTCCAAGAAGTCTTATACTTTTACTGTAAATGCTATAGGGTTTGGTTAACCAACAATCTCATATTCAGTCTTCTGTATCTACCTGAAGCTTGTGCTCCATTTGAATATCCATTTTTTCCTAATCTGAGGAAGGGATTTTTCCCCCTTTTGGTCTGAGATTATTCTCCCTTAACATTTTCACAGTCTTATGGGAAAAACTAATCTAAATGATAAGTAGGTTCTTTTTTCTTCTTCAATCTACCATAAAATTGCCAATGTGTTTTTAACCCACTATTTTTATAGAACTTGTGTAAACACTGTTTTGGACTCCATCTGTTGAATCAGTCCCAGCCGCTAACAAGTATTGTTGTTATGAGATGTGCCATCATCATTGATGAGGATGGGGCACAAACTGAGATGGCTTGGCAACGTGCAGTGCTACATAAATTAAGCCATTGTCATTGCTGTTAAAGAAAAGAACCATGTCCATTTCAACTCCATCCAAAGTCAGAGATGCGGAGAAAGGACCCAGCACTTGCGTTCCAAATCATAAAATATGTTAAAGTGGTGTCCAAATTTTTCATGAGTATAGAGCAACAACAAAAGGCAGAAATATGAGATAGCAGGAGAGAGAGAAAGGAATAGAAAGAGAGACAGAGACAAAGAAATAATTCAGTGGTTCCTAAAAAAATGACTCAACAGCCAACTATCACAAAAACAAAGGCAATTTCTGTGCATCAAAGCCTATCCACTCAGCATCCTTTCTTAAACTTTATCCTTCTTTGAGCAAGCACAGCTTTCAGAATCCAACATCATTCTCTTTTGCACCTTGAAAGCCAATATAGTAGAACAAGTGAAATCTGTATATACTAGGTTATTATAAATACACTGCAGTACTGGCCAACAGAATTGGCAAGAATGTTCAGCAAAATCCAGTGACATAATCCATCCCAGGCTCACAAGCTGGGAACTGACCCCCATGCCTTCAGAGACTCTGCTTCTTGTCAGCTACAGGTAGTTGCCCTTATTACCATATTGCCCACGTGCTATGCGTAGAGCAAAGAAACTCTGCCCCTGGAGTGGGCTTGTGTCAACATTTTTATTGCAAATTCCCATTTTCTGATCATTAAAAAGCTTTTGGCACAGAAGTAGCTTTGAGAAAGTTCAAACTTTGAAAGGATTCATTTAATGGCTTAAAAATAACACTTGGGCCACACCCATAATTTAAAATGTTCTAGCTGGCTTTGTGGCCTGGGTTTCTTCAAAATGCATAAACTAAAAATATGAAGGGACTCAAGACTTGGAGCAGTTCCAAAGATTGGTTTTTAGTGTTTGGTTAACTGGAATGAAATTCCTTAATGGTAAGCTTTACTTGTAGAAATGAAATTGTAGTATCAATTTAGTTGGAATGTGTCTAGTTTCAACTGGAATGGGGTCTCTCAATGACTTCCTCTCAGGGTTATGAGGGAAGAAGGGCTGGGCCCAGTGCGAAGTGAAAATGTGTAGTTAAAAAATGATTAAGAATATAAAGATGGTGACAACAGAGCGTTAAACCTTCTAAGTGCAGGGCTCTGTGGGACTCCACAGGTTCATGGTCTCTTTTTTTAAAAAATATTCTCAAGACATGATAAGGATTTTGCTATTCTCAAAACACTATTAGGAGTTCCTGGGTGGCACAAATGGTTATGCACTTGCTACTAACCAAAAAAGAAAGGTTGATGATTTGAACCCCACCCAGAAGAATCTTTGAAAAAAGGCCTGGTGGTCTGCTTCTGAAAGGTCACTGCCAGGAAAACCCAATGAGCTGCTCTACTTTAGAACACATGGCGTCATCATGCATCCAAATCAACTCAAATGGTTAAAGCACTGCTATTGGCACAAGTATAACTCACATATGAGCATTATTATCATTTCAACAGTTCCTTTACAAAATACTGATATTCCCAATTTCCTTTGCAAAAGCTATTTAATAACAACAATTAAAACACTTGAAAGAAGATGGTTTTCTAAAGCCTTTAAAGTGCTTTCAAATCTGTTTTTAAATGTGGTCTTCAGAATAGTCCCATGAGGTTGTTAGGCTAATCTAAACCCATTTTTCAGAAGAAGAAATTGAGACTTCACTGATTTGCATAAAGTTTTCCAGGCCTTTCTCAGTAGAACCATGATCAGAACTTGATTTATCCCTTGACCCTCAATCCTGTTTTGAATGAAAGGGTGCCAAATATCACAAAACTTAAACACCAAAAGGGAGGAAACCTTGGACCAAGAAATAAAGGAAATATTGTGAAATAATTATTTTCATAATGCTGGGATTCAACCAAACTAACACTCCCTGCAAAGAGTTTTAAAGATCGTGCTTTTATGTAGTGTGGTCTGCTTTAAGAAACTGTGTGCCGGCTGCCTGAATCCATGTCATAGGAGGTTGTGCTATAATTGAGCTTGTTTACAACTCAGCAAACAAAGAGGAGGAAGAGGCTAGCCATGGACTACTATGGAGTACTAAGTAAAAGTTCAGGAAAGACTGAAGAAAGACAGACACTTGAGGTTTTGTTTACTGAACTATTATGGATCCTGCATTTCTTAGTATATTCCATGGGTTGTTAATAATATGTTACTTAAAAATAAAAAAGAAGCAGCAGCTCTCTTTGGTCAATTAAGTTTGGGGAAACAATGACTTAGACAAAGTTAAACAGCTTCCTATTACAGGACATCTCAGACATTTAATGAGCTACTGTGATTTGTGACTCCTCAAGAGAGAGAGTTTTCCAAACTTACTTTACCACAGAATATCTTACCTCTTTTTTGCCTCCAAAGAATCTCAAAAGGCCAGTGCTCCACAGAACACATACTGTGAAATGATGCCTTGGGTTAAAGGAGCAGTATCACTGGTTGTGGTCCTATAGTAGGTAGAATTTTGGCTCCTAAAAGATATGGTTACCCAGAACCTCAGAATGTGACCTTATTTGGAAATAGAGTCTTCGCAGATATAATTAAGGTAAAAATCTTGAGATTCTGACTAATGTCCTTACAAAAGAAAAGGGGATCTGAAACACAAACATACCAAAAGAAGGCTATGTGAAAAAGGAAGCAGAGATTGGAATAATGCTGTCACAAATCAAGAAGGCCCAAAGCCACCGGAAGCTGGAACTGAGTTGTCCTCAGAGCCTTTGCAGGGAGTACAGCCCTGCTGATACCTTGATTTCAGTTTTCTGGCCTCTAGTACTGGGAGCCACCAGCCACTCCTCGGAAGGAAGTTTGGGCAATCCTACTTCCGTAGTGATACTGCCTCGGAAACCCAAGGAGGGGTCGCTATGAGTTGGGGCCGACTCGACGGCACATAACAACAACAACAACAACAACAGTACTGGGAGGGAATTTCTGTGGTTTTTAAGCCATCCAGTTTGTGGTGATTTGTTACGGAAGCTAACACAAGTCCCATGAGTAAAACAGAACTAAGACATGTCCTCTATCCTGGGTAAGTAGAAAAGTGAGTGGTCTGACGGACTTGGAAATAGAAACTTGGGAGTCTAACAGCTGGACCAGAATTAGACTTGGGGGAATGGAAAGTTGCTCACGAGAGGGTTAACTTCAGACTTAGACAAGTGGAAGTGAATGAACCCTATATAAAAGGGCATAGCTGTCAGCGGTCCAACAGCTGTGGAAAGGGAAATGGCATGATGGGACAAAGAGTCATTGGTGGGGCTCCTAACAATGTCACGTCTGTCCTAAGGGGATTCTCCCACGGGTCTCCCAGTGGTCTGTGGGGTGAGAACCCTAAATGCTCTCAACTGTCTCACCCCTGCCACCTGGCTCTCAAATAAGACTGGGAAAATTTCCAAGGTTGCTTTGTATTCTGACCCCTCTAAGCATGCTTGTGGTTCGTTCTCTTTGCTCTTAGTTGAAGAGGGCATTTCTTTTCTTTGTCTCTCTGCAGCCTTTCCCCCACATTGTTGCCTTAGTCATTTATTTCTGACCTGTAATTGGGCAGCATCATAAGGCCTTTCTTTGGCTCAGAGCAAGGAGAAGCTGTGTTAAATAAACTAAACTAGTCTCTAATTACTTGCGTACTTATTGTGTATTAGCAGAAGTGGCTTAAATGTCAAAGAAGCTTTTCCTCAATGCCGTTAGCTCTGGAGGTTTAGGGGTTATGGCGGCCCAGGAGGGCACTTGAGTTATACTGGGTTTTGTGCTATTAGCACAACAGAGAACAAGTGGAAGGCTACAGCCATGCACTCAAGGCTCTCCTATTCCAGAGACTCAAATGTAGTGACTCTAACTGGCTCCACCCTTCTCAGGAAGGTGGTTAGAAGGAATGGCCAGGACTTCAGAAGCCCTCTTGCCCAGCTGCTTTCATCAAGGAGCATCCCACTCGCCTTCTAAGATTCCGTCCAGAGTCCTCTTCCATCTGCCACACCAGTAGGGGGGCATCACGGCAGGGACTAAAGTGATGAGGGAAGCAGGATTGAGGAGCAGTCCTGGGCTTCTGCTTACCTGGGGTTTCCTCTGCTCCTAGGGACACAGAAAAGTGAAGGGGAGGATGGTGCCAGAACAGCTTCCTGGTGCCACTGCGAAGAGCAACTGGCTGGTTGTGGCGAGGTGATTAAGAGGTGGTGAAAGGGGGACTAGCAGAAATTTTCCTCCTGTGACTGACCCATAAATTTTGGAAACCCTGGTGATCACCCCTATTAAAAAGGCAAAAATATGGGCTATGGAGAGGTTATTTGAAGTTCATCTTGAGACATCATGGCAATACTGGAAAATAAACTTCTGACTCCTGAATCCTGTTCTACAACACTGCTTCAGGATCAAGCCAAGTTATCCCTACCCTGTCACCCTACTCATAAATACAAGCAGATGAATCCACTTCCAGAGTTCCTTTGCCTACTCCTCCTACTTTAGCTAAATGTCCATCCCAAGCTAGAGTGCCGGAGCAAATATATCAGGAAGTGAAAGCTTTCAGGGGCTTTGTGCAAGAAAGCAAGGGAGCCAAATGCAATAGGTAGAAAAAGACCAGAGAAACATCTGGAAAAAAATACCAGCGTAGGTAATTATGATAAGAACTCCCAGAAAGGTCTCAGTTTAAGATTTCTAGGAATTCTTTTTCTTTATCTATTGTACATTCCCCCAAAACAAAGCAGACCTCCTTGCCACCTGGAGTGCCTCCAAACCAGGCATAACTTCCAACCCTCTGCAGCGTTAAAGACAACAACCGCTTTATAAAGTTTTCTAGAGTTACCTCCCTATTTGTAATATTCATTTGCCTCTACCATGCAGGCACCACAAACTACTTTTTTTAAAAAAATGATTTAAGATTGAATAATTAGGTAACAGACATATCTGGAAATGAATATCCTTTAAAGCACAGTTCCTTTTTTATTTATTTTTTTTTTTGATGAAGTGGTCAGGAGAACTTGCCCTGGGCTGTTTTGAAGCAAGACAACCCTTCCCTTGGGGGTTCAAAACACATCTTTTGCCCTTCTCAGTCAGTGCTTGTTAAAACCCTGACACACTGAAACTGCCCATATTTAGATCAAACATACAAGTAAAATCTGAAGGAATAGAGGCTAATTCGAGAATGTAAAATCCATTAAACTATGCAAGTATGCATGAACTGGAAAAAGTGGATCCCATACATAGCGCTATAGCCCTTAGCTGTTAGCAGGTGTGAGTCAGTCAGTTGTACAATTCATTTGTCTACCTAATTGCACTGAAGATAGGCTTTTACTTTGCCTATAACATCTCTAATGAGTAGGTTTTCAGTTCGATCTAACTAATTAATTCTTGTTAACTTCCTTTGCATTGCTGTTCTTTTAATTTAACCAGAGACAGCCCAGAGTTGCTACTAGTGTTTAGTCTCAACTAGATTACCCCTATTCATTAAGGGCTGTAATTGTTGGTCATACCCTTCCAAGTGGTCATTACAACCTCTGGCTTGCATATTGAATAACAGCAATTTCCTGACTCCAACAGACTCTTGTGTGAGGGAGGAGAAAATGCTAATAAAGAAAGAATAAATGATTCTCAACTCCATTCAGGGCTGTGTAAATTTCTTTTGCAGAAGAAATTGTACTGAGGTGGTAAAACGGGCTTCTTGCAGGCCCCCTACCTCCACCCTGAGCGAAAACAATAAGAACCAAGTGAAGCATTCCCTGCTACTGTGATTACAGCATCCGTAAAAGTGATTATATGGCTGCTGTAATCAACTTCAATGAAAGCTGCCTGTTAGAGCTTCAATAATTACTCATTTCTGTTAACAGCTTGCTTTCAGTTTAGCACTTTGAGGCCAAGAGAAAAAATAATAATAAAAAAAAAAATCCTAGGGGCATTTTAATAAAGGATCCCACTGACGTGGTATTTTGGGGGGTAAGTGCTTGTGTGTGGGCAAAAAAAAAAAAAAAAAAAAAGCACATGTAAGTTTTTTGTCCCCTTCTCAGTAGCAGCCCCCTTTCATCTTAAGCTTAGGTTCTATTTAACCAGCAAAAGCACAAGTTCATACAGGGTTCAATCATGTACTGAATGTTTACTGAAGGAGGCACAATAGTTTAAATAAAGTGGTGGTTTTAAATATTTTACCCATTTCTTTAAACAAATTGCCAATCCTTAAAGTCTGTGTTAAACACATTTCAAAAGCAAAATACCACAAGGATCTTTCAATAAAACCTCTACATTGAGTGTTTCATTTGCTCTCCTATACAATTCCCTCCACCCTTGCTTTGGGTGCATTTTATTATTTATTTATTTTTTGGATGGGGCAAACTTTGGGAGAATAAAAATGTTTTAGTTCCTTCCAAATGCCTCCTCTGGAGGAAGTCAAACAAAAGAAGAGGTTATCCTAAGCCCAGAGACATTAGCCACTCTGGTGGTCAAGTTTTGGAGGTCCTGAGCAAGATGTGAGTCAGTGGACAGAGAAATAAATCTGGCCTAGTAAGACATGACCCATGTATAGCCTCTCACAGGTCTGACGTCTAGCATTTCTGAAAGACAAGCAGCTTCCATAAACATAACATTAAAAACAATACAAAACAGAGGCCTTCTTCTCATCAAAGACAGAAAGAAATGTAACCAAAGCACAGGAATTCTTTGAGCTCAGTTACCATCCCATAAACCTATTCTTCCCAAGAAAAACAAAGCAAAACAAAAAAACCCCAAACAGAAAATACCAGAAACCTTACAGGATAATCGAATCTTGTTATATTTCCATGGCTTCAAAGTTCAGAAAATTTGGGAAATCTTCAAAATTTGGATGCAGTTTCATAACAAACCTAAACTTTTTATTTGTTTCTCCACAACAAATAAAACCAAAAATATTTCAAATTCAAATTCTGCTGCCTTCAACACATTACACATTTTTAACTTAATTTAATTTTTGTTTCTTAAATGACTAAATGATTAATGAAGCAGATCCATGCTTTTTTGAAAACTATACGTGAAAATATTATTAAAATTCCTTAAAACAAAGAAAATTGTGTTTCATCACCAATAATAACCCCATTGACATTGATTTTACTGAACATTTTCTTTGGAGGGCTCAAATTTCACTCCTTTCAAAATTTCATTGCATTGTCATATACAACACATCAAGAGGGTAGGTTCTGTAGGAAATGATCTTTAGCAGAACATATGACAATGTTCAGCACAGGAACAACAGATTGCACATTTCTGGGACTTACTGATTTAATAGAGTGAGGGAACATGTTTTCATTCATCTTTCTTCATAGCTGTTTCACTGGCACATTTCAAATGGGCTTTCATCTGAACTATGTTTTTTTTTTCTCTCTGACGCATATCCCTCTCTTCCCTCACATCACCCCCAGCTCTCTGGTTTTGCTTCTTGGTGAAGGATCTTCCATTGGAACATACATCCTTAGTTTAGCTGTTCTCACCATTAAAGTAGGGGTTGAGTAGGGAATGAGAGTGGGCTGAGGTCTGGGGAGTAGGATCATGAATGAGAAGGCCAGGGACAGGTACTAGCCAAGAGATTTTTCCATTGGTAGTTGAAGGTTATTGTTTCAATAGCACTTCTAGGTCTCTGGTGTCTGAAGGATATGGGACTCCAAAACCAAGTTTCTCATGTTAGCACTACCAGTTGCTGTTGAGTTACTATGACTCAAGGTGACCCTGTGTGTACCAGAGTAGAACTGTGCTCCATAGACTTTTCAGGGGCTGGATTTTCAGTAGTAGATCTCCAGCCCTTTCTTCTGAGGCACTGCTGCTGGGTGAACTCCAACTACCAACCTTTAGGTTAGCAGCTGAGCCTGTTAACCATTTGCAACACCCAGGGAGGAAATCTTTTCTTCCATTCTTTCTTTCCTTCCATGTTGCTAAACTTTGATTGTCTCATTATAATTTGGATTGTTCTATCAAATTTCCTATCATGTATTTTTATGTAATTACTTTACAAAGACAGAAAGATGAAAGTACATATTTGAGATTCAAATGAAAACGGGAAAGTTCTCTTTTAGATACTGAAATATTTTGAAAGGTAAGCATGTAACTAATATTACTAGTGCTTTAAGACTCCAAATGCACTAATCTATTCCAAGTTGCTCAGTCTGGTTGCTGGCAGCAGGCAACATTTTGTTCTGCTTTCATGAGGTCAGCATGGGTTGAAGCCTACTGGATGGACAATTAAAAACAACAACCTGTAAAATTACGACTTAAATATGAAATATGGAACTTGGAATTCTGATTTGTACCTCTGTAAAATGCACTGCAGAAGCACTCGTAGTACAGTGGTTAAAGAAGTAGGCTGCTAACCAAAAGTCAGAAGTTTGAACCCACCATCAGCTCTGTAAAAGATGTGGCAGTCGGCTTCCATAAAGATGGTTGTTGTTGTTGTTATGTACTGTTGATTCTGACTCATAGTGACCCTATGTATGCACAACGGAATAAAACACTGCCCAGTCATGTGCCATCCTCCCAATCCTTACACACTGCTGTTCAGTCATACCCAACTCATAGCGACCCTTCCTTGGGTTTCTGAGGTGGTATCACTACGGAAGTTGATTACCCAACCTTTCTTCCGAGGAGTGACTGGTGATTTTGAACCGCCAGCCTTCTGGTTAGCAGTCAAGTGCCTTAGGCATCAATCCATCTCATTGAAAGTCTTCCCCTTTTTCTGACCCTCCACTTTACCAAGTCCCTTCTGGCCATTCTCACTTCTAAGTAACATTCTAACTGCACTTCTTCCAGGATGGATTTGTTTGTTCTTTCAGTATTTTTTGCCAACACCACAATTCAGAGGTATCAATTCTTCTGGTCTTCCTTATGCATTAACCAGGTTTCACGTGCACATGAGGTGATTGAAAATACCATGGCTTGGGTTAGGTGCACCTTAGTCTTCGAAGTGGCATCTTTGCTTCTTAACACTTTAAAGATGTCTTTTGTAGCAGATTTTCCCAGTGCAACATGACATCTGATCAGAGTTCATAAAAATTACAGCCTTGGAGACCCGATGGAGCAGGTCTACTCTGTCCTATAGGGTTGCTACAAGCTGGAGTAGACGTCTCATTAGTGGGTTTGGGTTTTTTGTGTTAAAATGTACTGTGCAGGTAAAAAGACAAACAAACAAACAAAACTACCTGCCACCGAGTTATTTCCGACTCATAGTGACCCCTCCTTGGGTTTCCAAGGCAGTGTCTCTATAGAAGTAGATTGCCCAGAAGTAGATTCCAAGGAGTGGCTGGTGTGTTTGAACTGCCAGCCTTCTAGTTAGCAGTCAAATACCTCAGGCACTATGCCACCATAGCTGATATATTGAGTTGCAGCAAAACACACTTACAACTGTCTGTCTGCTGTTTTTTTTTTTTTTTTTTGGTACATTTATTGTTATATACGACATATAATGTTGCAGCACATAATTTGCTGATGTCATCATATCTAAGTTTACATATAATTTTGCCAACTCCCAAAGACAAATACAAATCAGATTTATAAAGATATTGGTAATAAAAGACAATAAAAATGAAAAAAAAAAAAAGACAACATATTCGAGAACTATCTGTGAAATAAAAGATAATCAGGGTCATCAAGGCACAAAACGGATGGAAGGATTTGGGTGGTTTTTCTCTTTGGCTTTCCATTTTAAACAACTAGTTTAGGAGCTCTGGTAGCATAGTGGCTAAAGCACTTGACTGCTAACCAGAAGGCTGGCGGTTCAAACCCACCAGCCACTCCTCAGAAGGAAGGCTGGGCAATCCTACTTCCATAGTGATACTGCCTCGGAAACCCAAGGAGGGGTCGCTATGAGTCAGGGCCGACTCCACTCGACGGCATATAACAACAACAACAACAAGTTTTACCAAAGGAGCTCTAGTGGCGTAGTGCCTAAGGCATTTGACTGCTAACCAGAAGGTTCAAACCCACCAGCCACTCCTTGGAAGGAGGATTGGGCAATGTACTTCAGTAGAGATACTGCCTCAGAAACCCAAAGAGGGGTCGCTATGAGTTGGATTTGACTTGACGGCAGTGAGTGACAGTGAGTGAAGTTCTACCAAAAATCTCAAAAGTGTTGCCATCAGAATATACAAGTCAGATTTATTTACCATATAGGCTAGCAACTTTAGCATTTTGTATTCTGCATAAATACCATTGGGATTGACAAAGGAGATAAGGTGAATCTTTGAAGTCAAAAGCAAGCAGAGATTTACCAGGGTGGTTCTATACCATACCCACCCACTGCCATTGAGTTGATTCCAATTCATAGGGACTCCCACCTGGTTTCCAAGGCTGTTAATCTTTATGGAAGTAGATTGCCTCATCTTCTTCTTGTGGAGCGGCTGGTGGGTTTGAACTGCCAAACTTCTTGTTAACAGCCTTACCTGCTATGCCACCAGAACGCCTTAGTTCTATACTGTAAGAGTTCTGTATCATAGTCATGTTCTGTGGTTACTAATTTAGTGTTTCTTCTGTTACTAAACTCTGGTGCATCTGACTTCCTCTGCTTATGGGAAATAGTACCACCTAGGTGTCTCCAATAAATGGTCAATATTTTATGAGATTCAGAACTTTCAAGCCAGGGCATCAAAAAAGACAAGTAAATTGCTGATGTTCTGACATATTGTATTCTTAAGACAAGAAGATTGGTTTTAAACCTTTTAGCAGGAGGAGATGATTAAGAAAGACAGGCTCAATGGGTACTAAGAGAAAGCGGTATGCTAGTGCTGTAGCTTCTGGCTACCTTATCAAATTACAGCATTAGATAAGCCTCTGACTCCCAGTCTCCCACTCCACAGAATACCCAGATTCCAGAATTGTTAGGAGCTGGGGGTGGGAAAGAAATCCTACAAAGATTTAAAGAGCAAATCTAGTCAAAATTAGTTATTTCATTTGCAAACTGAAGGCATTGGAGTTAAATACTCAGTATAATCCTTGCTTAGAGGCAAAACAAGATCTTTCTGACATGGTTCTGATTCTCATTGTTGCCTTCAGAATCAGGAAACTACCTGATCTCATTTTTTTAACACTTACCATAGTCCTTTGTGCTTTTAAAATACATTCAATAAATATTTGCTTCTCTTAGGTGTTACCAATTTTTTACACTAATCAGAATACTCACTTTTGAAAAAGCTATCATATATGCAATTTTTTTCTAGTATTTTCAAAGTTTTCAAGAGAAGCAAGGAGAATTTAAAATAAACCATCTGGTCTTTGACAGTAGGGTCCAGTACTCATCAATCTATGGAGACGATGACAGGTGTCCACTATAAAGCTAGGTCTCATTTTAACATTTATTCATGTAATTTTTATCATGACATTCTTGAGTATCCAGAACTGTCTTTTTGTTAATGTCCCTGACATTTGGTCTTTTGTCCAAAAACTCTAAGGATATATTACATCTCTCTTTCTTCATTAATAATAATAATAACTTGGTTAATATTATCATAAAATATTTCCTGGGCGCTGTGTTGGGTGAGGGAGCTCTGGTGGCATAGTGAGTAAGGCTTTTGGCTGCTAACCAGAAGGTTGGTGGTTCAAACCCACAAGCTGGTCTGCAACTACTTCCCTAAATATTTAGAGCATTGGAATCCCAATGGGGTCACTATGAGTCAGAATCAACTCCATGGCATGGGTTTGGTTTTTGCATGTTGGGTGTAGGAGTCTCTGTGTGGCAGAAATGATTAAGTGCTGTACTACTACGTGCGTAATTTCTTTTAGAAGGATCAGCACAAAGCTGATTCCTATGAGGTGAAGGTTAAAGATGTTCCTCCAAATGTTCAACTTTTCCAAACTGCAGTTCCATTCCATCATTTCTAACATGCCTCCTCTCCTCAGTATTTTCCCTCTGGTCACTGGGTTCTGTAATTCACTGCAATGTCATATAGATTTCACAAGCTATTAAGGAAATGGATCACCTGGTTGTGGAGGCTGGCAAGTTCCAAATCCATGGGTCAGGCATCAGTCTGGAGGATTCTCTTCACCTGTGCAATTGAGGAGTTGCAAACCCAAAATCAGCAGATCAGACAACAGGCTGCTGGCTCACAAGGCTGCAGAAGCTGTTGAATAAGTTCAGACAATAGGCCTTGGGCCTACATTCCAAGAACTGGAGGTTGGATGATGATGAGCCAGATGAAGAATTGAGAGCAAGAGACAGAGAGCTTTGCCAGAGCACTCATATACAGACACAGACCATACCTTCAAGGGGAGGTATGAGCAAGGCAGTACAAAGATGTTCAGGGTAGTGGCCAAGGCAAGGGTGGTGACTTGAGTCACACTCTCTAGTAAGGTGGTGACTCAAGATGCATCCCACCCCAATTCTTCCTCATTAACGTAATGCATAACTCACTCCAACGTGGGACCATAACCATAGGCGTAGAGGCTAGGGTTTACAACACATCACAAAATGGAGGGCCATGCTAGAAGGACCATATTAAGTAATTCACTGCACTACAACTATTAACCAAAAGGGCTGTGGTTTGAACTCACCCAGAGGTGCCCAGGAAGAAAGATCTGGCAATCACTTCCAAAAGGTCACAGCCAAGAAAACCTTATGAAATCTAGTTCTACTCTGAAAGACACGGGGATGCAGTGAGTTGGACTAGATTCCATAGTAACTGGTGGTGGAGTTGGACGAGATTCCACAGTAACTGGTGGTGGCAATGCTGGAGGTTTGCATCCACCTTGTGCTAACTCTTTTGAATCATGCTGTGAGGTCATCATTTACATCTCTTTTGCCTAGTTGGACTCTTGTAAATTATCTGAGCAAGAAGTCTTATCAATTATTTGAGATCACATAGATAATAAGTGGCAAGGCTTTGATTTAGTCTCAGGCCTCTCTAACTCCAAAGACCATAATTTTAACCATTATGGTACAGAATCTCTTTGCCATTTATACTTCAGTAAGAAAACGAGGTAGTGGAAGTGATGAATATCTTTAAACTGATCTAGATACAAAGAACTACAGGGATTTCAGGAGCGGAAAATATAAAGAACATTTAAGACTGCTTTTGGCAGAATAGTCTAGGGGAGATTTCTCATTCATTCCTAATGTTCTGTTCCCAGGACAGGCCAATTACTGTAAAATGATTTCTCCATACTTTACATTAAACCAGTAAGGTATTGACTTTTGCCATGCCATGACACACTGCAATGTAGTAAATTACTTAGTGTGGCTTTTCTACCCATAAGTCTTTGTAAACTCCAAGGTGGGATTTTCTATGAGCAACTGAGGAGCTCCTGATTGCTAAAGTTGTCCACCTGTTGGGCATGGCACAAATAATGTTCTGGGAGGTTCTCACTCTCTCTCAGGTGCTTAGAGTTCTGATGCTATGATTGGCTAGTTTGGCCATTCTGCCAGGCTCAAAAGGAGGCCTGCTAGAGGCAGAACACTCTCTCTGACTGCTGGTTGAGGAAGACGTGCTGCTGAAAGAGACACGTGCTCCTGAAAGAGACACATGCTGCTGGGAAAGAGATGCAAGAGACATGCATTGCTGAGTAAGATAATGAGGGACATGCACTATTGGGGAAGAGACTGTGAGAGACTTGGCTGAGAGACGGTGGGCTGGGAGGGAGACTGAGCATTTTTCCTGAACTTGAATTGTAACCTGGTGCTTCCCTAATAAACCTCATAATCTGTGAGTTCTGTGTGGCCACTGCAGTGAATTATTGAACCCAGGAGAGAGGTGGTGGTGCTTTGGGAGGAACAGTTGGTGAAAGGGCTGGAGGGAGGCAGCATATCTGGCCTTGCAGTAATAGGCCTTGGGCTATTGATGGTGATTCTGTCTTCCCGTTGTCGGATTAGAGGAGGTCAGAACATGTGGCCTCCTTGCCCTTTTAGCACACACCAATACTGTTGGTGGAAAGGAATTGGGTTGCTGAGGAAAGAATCAGCATTTGTCTCTGTGTTAGACTGGGTTCTCTAGAGAAATAAAAGTAAAAGTAAAGCTTATATATATATATATATATATATAGAGAGAGAGAGAGAGAGAGAGAGATTTATCTTAGGAAAATGGCTCACACACTTATAGAAGCTGGCAAGTGCAAAGTTCCTGGATCAAACGTCAAGCTGGAGGCTTTTCCTGACTCTTGCAACTGCAGGGGCTGAGGAGCTCAGAGCTGGCAGGCAGTACACTGGCTGTTGACTCCAACGAATGATGAATCCAAGATCTCCAGGCCGAATGGTGGATTGTTCACTCACGGACAGTTGTAGGCAGCACAACTGAATCCCAATCCACAGAAGAATGTCTCCTCTCCCAGGATGTCCACAGATATACTGGAAGCAGGCCACATCCCTAGGGAAACTCCCTTCCAACAGATTGGCTGCTCAAAACATAGTCATCTGATCCCATCATGGGAACAACCACACCACAACAGCTCAAACCACACAGAATTTTGGTCCAGCCAAGTTGACACACAGCTCCAACTATCACAGTCTCCCAAAGCATCTCTGCTTCTCCTTGCCCATCTGACCCATTCTCCTCCTGTCTCCAATGACCTGTTTCTCCTGTTTACCAGACATTCCATTCCTTCGTAACTTCTATTTCTACTTGGCAGTCACGGCCTCTCTCTGACCACCCTTCATTCTCACCTATCATATCATGACTTTTCAGTTTGAGTTCCCAAAGCACTGGAAAATTACTTTTATCTTTTTTATTCACACTCTCAAAATTGAGATTCTGATTGGTCTAGCTTATCTTTTTGAACCAGACCACATCTGTTGGCCAGCTTACAGATTGGTTGTCTTGAATTAGGCATCCTCCCCTGGCCCACTGATCTGTAACTGAGAGTGGAGTTTGGAGGAGTCCAGTCACACGGCACAAAAAATGGCAGCCTGGGCAATGGGTGTGATGGGCAGGGTGTTTCCTTTAGATGGGTATGACGGTGAGCACACAAGCTCAACAATGAACAATAAAAAGCTGTACCTTTTGTTATGGAACATTTGCTATATATGTAAGTGTATCCAAATTTTATATGAAAAAATATGATTTTACTCTTTTTCTTATTTTTTTTTTATAACCCATATTATATTTGTTTGCATATGGCTAATTAGGACAAGGCTTTCTCCTTTTGAAAGTCAGTTTGATTTTTGGAAATGGCCAGAAGTTATTTTGAACCATTTCTGATTAAGAGTAATAAAGGTAGATATTATAAATTTGTTAAAAATGAGGTGTAACTTTGAAAAAGAGAGACAAATTATCTTTTGTGATTCATAAACTGACCCTGAAGGCAATTCCAAGAGGAGTTTTAAAAAGTGTTTTGAGCAATGACAGCACATTAGATAAATGTATTATCCTCCTGAGGTGATTGTGTCATTTGAAGGACAAAATTCAGGATTTGTTCAGGCTGGTGAGACTGTCTGTGTGTGTACCTTATTATATTGTGATTAATCCTCATTCTATAGAAATGAGGGAAACACTGATCTGAGTCTAAGTTCAGGAAGAGCTGATATATAGTAGGCAGGTCCTGGTACTTTGGTACTATATCTTTTTTTTTTTTTTTTTTCTCATTCTGATTGTTATCTGATGAATGTTACTTGATAAATATTATAATATCCTCCCTGGGTTTGGGCTTCTAACTATTAGCCACAGATTCCCACATGGTAAAGGGAGTGCTGATGGACTATTCTGGTTTTGTTTTTGTTAGTTGTCATTGAGTTGGCTCTGGCTTATGGTGACCCCATGTACAACAGAAAAACATTGCCTAATGCTACGCCATCTTCAAAATTGTTGGTGTGTTAGAGTCCATTGTGGTGGCTACTGTATATTTTGAGTGCCTATCAACTAGCTTAGTGCCTAAGGCACTTAACTGCTAATCAGAAGGCTGGAGTTTCAAACCCACCAGCTGCTCCTCGGAAGGAAGGTTGGGCAATCTACTTCCATAGTGATACTGCCTTGGCAACTCAAGGAGGGGTCGCTATGAGTTGGGGCCGACTCGATGACACATGACAACAATAACAACAGCAATCAACCTAGGAAGGGGACTTGGTGGCACAGTGGCTAAGCACTCTGCTGCTAACTGAAAGATCCATGGTTCAAAACCACCAGCTGCTCTGTAGGAAGAAGATGTGGCAGTATATTTCCATAAAAGTTACAGCTGAGAAAACCTTATGGGGCAGTTCTCTGTCCTATAGGCTCACTGAATCAGAACTCATTTGATGGCAATGGTTTGGTTTTTGGTGCATCAGTGTAGGGATCTCATCTTACAACATGGTATCAAACAGCATTCTGTTGTGATCCTGATGGTTTCCACTGAGTCATTTTTGGCCTTTCTTCCTAATCTGTCTTTGCCTGCAAGCTCTGCAAATTTGTCTGCCATGTGTGACTCTTCTGGTTTTTGAAATAATGGTGACATTGTTTCCATCATCCTATCTACATGAAAGACTGACAGGTAGAAGACTATTCTATGGAACACATAAATACCATAGGAAAGCTCAAAGGCAAGGGAAAAATCATGACTAACCCAGAAAAAGTATGCAAAGAGTGAATCCATCTTACTATTGTATCCGTTTTCCAGTCTCCAGTGTTGTATTGAGAAGATCTTAGTTCTCCTGGTATTCATTATGAATTAAGACAGTTAAGAACAACAATTTAAACAGTATGACTTTCACTTCAAGACAGTCCATCCCTGTCCACTCTGCTGAGTTCTTTCTAAAATGAAGACAGTGCAATATCACATTCAAGGAGCTTATCATCAAGGACTAGAGGAATTTCACTTCTTGTGGGCTATGCCAGGGAGCATGAATTCTTTGTCACTATTTGTAAAATAATAAACTCTTTTTTCCTCAAGGATTAAAATCCATTTCCTCATGCATTCCTTTCATGATTCATACATTACTATCAGGGAGAAAAAGGTGCTCAAATATAGAGGTGTTTTAGCTACAGGACTTATATAAATGATAAGGTGAAATATTAGCATGAAAAAAAAATTCAAACTTGAATTTGAATTCTGGCCTTGGTTCCTATTAGCTATATTGCCTTGAGGAAAGCCCTTGGAAAGTTCTTAACTTCTTTTTCAATCTCTGTTGCCTCATCTTTGTTGTTATTACTTGGCATTGAGTGGATCCTGACTCATGGAGACATAACGTGTGCAGAGTAGAACTGCTGTGTAGGTGTTCAAGGCTGGGACTTTTCAGATACAGATCACCAGGCTTGTCTTCTGAAGTCTCCAACTGTCAACTTTTTGACTAGTAGTTGAGTGCTTAACTGTTTGTACCACTCAGGAACTCCTTCCTTATCTTTACAAAATAGACAATATTAAATGAGATAAGGCGTGCAAGGCACTCTCATAGTTAGCATCCTATAAACCAAACTCACTGTCGTCGAGTTGGATCTGACTCATAGCATATGCCCTTTGCCGACGAGTCGGATCCAACTCATAGCAACTCCTCCTTGGGTTTCCGAGGCAGTATCACTATGGAAGTAGGTTGCCCCATCTTCCTTCCGAGGAGTGGCTGGTGGGTTTGAACCGCCAGCCTTCTGGTTAGTAGTCAAGTGCCTTAGGCAGTATGCTACCAGAGCTCCTTTTACATCCTATAGTTCCAGGTAATATATAAGTGATCAGAAATGGCAGCTCTTTCAAACCATTTCCTTCTCCTCTGTCATCTGTCACCTTCATTCATTCCACAAATATTTGTTGAGCTCCTTCTGTGTACCAATAACTCTGTTATTTTTAACAGTGTAGGTAATATTCTTTTACAACCCACCCCAATTCCACCTACATCAATTTTTACCCTTCAACATTGCTCAATGTTCATTTTTACCTGCTTTGACCTACATGAAAATACTGTAGTGATTTTCCTCAGAAGTCAAACTTTCTTTAGATGAGCCTGAATCTAGGAGGAACATAGTTATCATTGGAGATTGTATATGTTGTTGGGGGTTGGGGAGATCAGTGTCTATAGGACACTGAGACCTAATAACCACGTATCCCAAGATGATAATTTAAAGTTGATCCAGGAGTCTCTTTCTATACTTATCTTGAAGTCATCATCTATGACATATTGCTGGATGAAAGAAGAAATTAATTAAGATTATATGTAAGGAAGCCCAGGGATTCAACATTAATGTAATATAAATAGCTTACATCTAGTCAAGTAGTTTTAGCTATGTAGTTCAACTACAGGCAAGACACTACAGGCAAGATAAAAGCAAGGTCCAGGCCAAAGAGGTGTGTGTGAATGTTTTTCTTTTATCCTCTAAATTGTTTTCTCTCTGGTTAAGTTATGCTCTGGTGGCATAGTGCCAAAGGCATTTGACTGCTAACCAGAAGGTTCAAACCTACCTGCCACATCTTGGAAGGAAGACTTGGCAATCTACCTCTGTAGAGATACTGGCTCAGAAACCCAAGAAAGGGTGCTATGAGTCAAATTGACTCAACGTCAGTGAGTTTGGTTTGGTTTTCTGGTTAATTAAGTATTGTAGACATGATGGTCTTCAGTTTAGTCACCTATGGGGAATCACAGCATCTTTCTATTTTATAGTTACCATCTAAACTCTGAACCTCCATTAGCCATTTTGCAAATCCTGCTGCTGGTCACAAAGCTGTCATTTCTCCTTTATAGCACTTGTCTCATTGCTTTAGCTTTATTTGTTTTCATAGTGCTTACATTTACAAACCAATGAATTCTTTGGGATTGCATATTACTCTCCCTAGAGCCTAGTACAGTGTGAAGATGGTCAACAATTATTTATAGATGAATATGTCAATAAAAGACAAAGGAAAAGAGACAAAAGCGTGTTCACAATTCAAGCCAAATCTATTAGCACAATGGTTCGACAAACCATTAGTGGGAAAATAAGCAAATTTTCCTTTCCACTGATTGTGGATCTAGGTATTGTCTCCATTTATGAAGGATAAACTTGTTGACATGGAGTGGGGTTTAGTTTCCTAGTTAATTCTGTTTCCAGGTGAAACTTTTGGAAGCCCCTTTTAATGCTGCCTCCTGCTTATAGGGCCCCTAGCTCTTTCTCCCCACATAGTGACACCATCTCATTAGCTTTGCAGAGAGATGAGATTTACAACTTATGTAGGAGTTTTCCTGCGCAGGGTAACAGGGAAGGAAACTGTAACTGCTTGAATTAGCACAACATATTTGCTTTCCTTCCGGCTGTCATAAATTCTTCAGATGACACAGAATCAACATTTTAGATGATTATGTCTGGCTTGTAAATTGTCCTCCAAATTGTCACCCTTCTGCCCATAACATCACACCTGGAAGACTTAGCTATAAGAGTAGTCCTGACCTTTGGCCTCAGAGTCAAGTTTAATTGGCAGTGAGGTCACATGGCTTGCCACACCTCTAAGTCATGCCTAAGGAATTCCACTAGGTTCACTTTTCAAAAGTATTTGATCTTTTTGTTTTGCTTTGTTTTTACTAGAAAGCTGCACTGTCAAGACCTCTGTTACAAGACTCTGCCCAAGAGTCTTCAAAAAATGCCAAAGCTACACTTAGCTCCTGGGAAACAGACTCCCTAAGAAAGGATTTGCTAGTGATTGTAAGCCACAAGTAGGTCCTAATTGGTTTGTGACTCATGAAAATTCCAAGTACTGCATTTTGAATAATAAATTAAAGTATATTCAGGGGAAAAAAATATGCACTTATTAGTTAACCCATTTGCAGTACAGAACCAATGAGGAAATACATTTTATTTTTAATTTCAAAATAGAAAAGTAAACAAATTCCTTAAAATCACATTTCTGTGGGCATTCAAAATGGAAGGCAGCAGACTTTTGGCTAAATGTCTGTATAGTCCCTTTTTGCTGTTAGCTGCCATGGAGTCGGTCTCCAACTCACAGTAAGCCCATAAATAATGGAATGAAATGATACTTAGTCCTGCACCAATCCCATGATTGGCTGTGGATCAGACCATTGTGATCCACAGGGTTTCCATTGGCTGTTTATCGGAACTAGGTTGCCAGGCCAGGGTTAAACAAAAATGAGAATGTTTATGAGTTATGAAATAAGAAGGGAAACTAACGCAAATCTTTCCATATTAGCATAAATTTGAAAGAACTAGAAGAACGTAAGCTGTCCATTCAGGTTAACATCAATAAATGATTCTAAACGATTTATTATGCTCATGGGAAAATTTAAATAACCATTAGTTAATTCTATTTTGTCTTAGTTTATAGCCTACAGAGAGGAGAAACTTTATAATAAGCTTTTGGGAAAAGGTAAAAAATTGACAATAAAGCTTTTCCAATGAGAGATGTCAGAGAAGTCACAAAACCAAAGAGTATTTTCCCCTTTCTTTGCTGTATGCTGGACATATTTGCAAAACTTCTTTTCAATTTTGTAGTTAAACACAGACACCAATTTAGGAAGAATGGGGAAAAGCAGCAAGATATAGATGACATTCTGAATCATTTCTGAAAAGCACTCAGGAAAATTAATGTTATTCCTTGAAAAGCTTTGTCCTAAGCTCTGGTAGATATTTGTTTCCTTTGATGTACTCCTTTAATTTCAACAAGCATTGTGATGTCTATGAGAAATCACAGTTGCAGTTACTCTGACTAGGTCCTAAGGCAGGAGTTCAGAGAGTTCCGTTCCCATTGAGGTTACTCAGGTAAGTCCCTTCACTTTCTGAAACTCAATTGACTGTAGAAAGTGTCTCCAAGGCCCCAATTCAGCCTATTATTGGCCTTGGATAAAACCTACTGTCATCAAGTCAATTCTGACTCATAGTGACCCTATAGGACAGAGTAGAACTGCCCCATAGCGTTTCCAAGGCTGTAAATCTTTATGGAAACAGACTGCCTCATCTTCTTCCATGGAGTAGCTGGTAGATTTGAACCACCAACCTTTTGGATAACAGCCAGATGCTTTAACAACTGTGCTACTAGAGCTCCTTTGGCCTTGGATACCAAAAAACCAAACTCCCTGCTGTCAAGTCACATCTGACTTATAGCGACCACTCCTTGGGTTTCCGAGGCAGTATCTCTATGGAAGAAGATTGCCCAGTCTTCCTTCTGAGGAGTGGCTGGTGGGTTTGAACTGCCAGCCTTCTAGTTAGCAGTCAAATGCCTTAGGCACTATGCCAATATCTCAGTTAGGGAGAGGGCAGCACAACATGACCAATAGCAAAGAACACTGTGAGGTGCATAAGAGTAAAAGACAATAAAAGTAAATAAATATTATAATATACATAACCCTGCAATAATACTAGTAATAAACAATATCTATGAGTCATTACATAGGTAGACATGCAAGCTGAACAGAAATGGGAAGGCAAATGGAAGTATACCCATGAGTATATATATACAGGTTAGGCAGAGGATATTTTTACACATGTATTTGTACGTGTTGCAAATGGATGTAGTAGAGCATACAGGGAGCAAAGTTCTGAAAACGTCTTAGTCATGACCAAACACCATAAGGGGATGACTCAGTGGGCTTGGAGATTTAGGACCACAGTCTCATGAGACATTAGATCAACTGGTATAACATAGTTCACAAAGACATTGTTCTACATCCTACTGTGGTGAGTAGCAACTGGGGTCTTAAAAGTTTGTCAGCAGCCATCTAAGATGCAACTATTGGTTTCTCCCCATCTGGAGCAAAGAAGGGTGAAGAAAATCAAAGACTCAAGAGACAATTGGCCCATAGGACTAATGGACCATGTGAACCTCAGCTTCCACTAGTCTGAGGTCAGAAGAACTAGATGGTATCCAGCTACCACTAACAATCACTCTGATCAGGATCACAGTGGAAGGTCCTGGGCAAAGAGGGAGAAAAGAAAATGTAGAACAAAATTCAAAATCATGAAAAAGACCAGGCTTACTTGTCTCAAAGAGATGGGTGGAACTGTGGAGACTGTGGCCCTCAGACATTTTCAAGCCTGGAACTGAACCCGCCCCTGGGGATCACCTTTCAAACAATAGGTCTTTATAGTGAGTAATAGCTATACTCATTTTACATTGAGTAATAACAACAGGGAGGAATGTACTTCTCAATACAATCAAGCATATGAAACCAAAAGGGCAGCATTTGCCCAAAAACAAAACTCAGAAGGCAGGAAGGGGCAGGAAGAAGAATGAATGGAAACAGGGATCCCAGGAAGGAAGTGGGAAGAGTACTGTTACACTGAGGGTATTACAACCAATGTCACAAAACAGTATGTGTATAAATTTTTGAAAGGAAACAAATTTCGTAAACTTTCACCCAAACTACAATAAAAAGTATATAAAATATCTGATGTAAGCCAGAGAGATGTAGAGAGAAAAATTTGAATTCTTTCTGAGGTAAAAAAGGAAGGAATGTAAAAAAGAAATGAGAGAAAGAAAAAATGGGGGAGGGAGGGATGAAAGAAGAGAGAGATAATGAAGGAAAGAAGAAGACAGGAAGGAAGGGAGAAAAAAAGGAAGGAAAGAAGAGAAATTTCCTAACTTATAGACCCCTGGTAGCGTAGTGCCTAAGGCACTTGACTGCTAACCAGAAGGCTGGAGGTTCAAACCCACCAGCCACTCCTGAGAAGGAAAGTTGGCAATCTACTCAGAAACCCAAGGAGGGGTCACTATGAGTTGGGTCCGACTCAATGGCAAATACCAACAACAACAACAACAAATAGACTCCCTGGGGCTACATATTGCTTCTATTTTTCCATCTCCTGGTGAGGAAAGTGTGACAGAGAGCCACTCCTCTTTCCCACCTCTGTCTTCATCTGATCTCTACCATTCTTGTTTGTCAGGGATCCCTGAGCATCCATCTCCTGTAACTAGACTTCAACGTAATCATAATCCAAGGCAAAGCCAAATAAGTTTGGTCCTGCTTCTTAACCTCTTAAATGCAATGCATTTAAATAAATTTATTATCCCCAAGGAGAATGTTTGTTCACTGTAGCAGAAAAGCATTTGCTTCCACTGTCTTGTGCAGACACTGTCTTATCTGCCAAATGTTTGGAAATATTTTCTCTTTTTTATATACCCAGATTCAGTGCCATTGAGTTCATTCTGATTCATAGTGACTCTATAAGACAGAGTAGAACTGCCCCGTAGTGTTTCCAAGGCTGTAAATCTTTGTGGAAGCAGATTGCCTCATCCTTCTCCCATGGAGCAGCTGGTTAGTATGAGCTGCCAAACTTTTAGCATCTGGTTAGCAGCCAAATGCTTAAGCACTGTACCACCAGGACTCTTTCTTTTTGATATAACCAAAAAAACCAAACCCACTGCCGTCGAGTTGATTCGACTCATAGCAATCCCTCCTTGGGTTTCCCAGGTGGTATCTCTACAGAAGTAGATTTCCCAGTCTTCCTTCTGAGGAGTGGCTGGTGGGTTTGAAATACCAGGCTTCTGGTTAGTAGTCAAATTCCTTAGGCACTATACCACCAGAGCTCCTCTCTTTTTTATGTAGAAGTTATTAAAAGAAAAATCTGACTAAATAGAGTCCACCATTAGAGAACTTTCAATATCACACAGATTAGCCTCTAAAGCAATCTTCTTTTCAATCTGGGAGAAGTAAGAGGAGAAAGATTTTAAGTCACTTCCCCAAGTACCTACCCTGCTTCATGTTAGAAGCCAGAGGGATTTTGAAGTGTTTGTGTGTTTGCTCTTTTTAAGGTAAGAGTAGACATCAGGAAGAGCCTTTCCTTGGGCCAGTATTATGAAGAGGCTGCAGTGTAGATTGTCAATGCAACATGTTCTTGGCTAAAATTTTTGTATAGTTCAATTCTTTGTGCCATCCCAAGAATACATTTCCCTCTTCCCTTTCCCAAATAGTTATAATTTCTACATTATGAAACATATGCTTCTGGGGAAACAGACTCCTTTCTTGACTTAAGGGTTAGAACATGTGAGCTAGGCCAAGAAATGAATACATTCCTTCTACCAGCCTTGGTAATTTTGGAGGATCCACATGACCAAAGTTGATCCAATTGGAGGAATATCAAGACTTTCTAGAAAGGATGAAATAACACTCTCTTCCTTTCTGGATGGGGACGAAGAAGTCTGGAGCCCCATAAAAGGAGTGACATCATTTTAGCACCTACTGTGCTAGTTTGGTTTTTTTTTTAGGATGAAATGACACCAGGGAAAGCAGAGCAGAAAAGAGGTATTTGGTAGCAAAGTTGAGTTGCTGAATCAAATCACATTTGATATTTGCCATACTTCTGGATTTTTCAGTTATAGAAGACTGTGCATCCCCTTTATTGTTTAATCAGTTTGATTTATGCTTTTTTTTTTAATCACAGTCAAATGCATTACAACTGTATAATAATAAGTGAGAGTGCAGATACAAGGTAGGGGTGGGAATTGAGGGCAAACTATGAATCTACAGTGACCAGGACAATAACTGGGTGTAGTTCCTCTGCCAAAGGGCAGATAGCCTAAGCCCTCACATTCAGAGATAAAGTTAGAGTTTCTGTGAAATTTTCACTTCATAAAAATGAGTTTAAGTATTTTCGTTTTATTTTGTTGTATTGAGGTGGTTAAAGCCTCTTTGTGTGTGTGAGGGGGGAAGAGATGCCTTATTCATTGGTGTGTGAATATGTGTCTATGTGGTGTGTGTGTGTGTGTGTACATAAGAATGGATGGATGGATGGAAAATGCCATGGAGTAAGTATGTGCCATTGGCCTCTACACATCTTATCATATGAAATGCCAGTGGGCAGCACAGAAAGCATGAAAGGTGACAGTGCTGGTCAGGGGTTGAGAACCAACTGATTGGGGGTCTGAAGGAAATCACTGGTGTTCCATGCAGGAGACCCAGGTTCCATCCCTGCACAACACACCTCATGTGCAGCCATTGCCCATCTGTCAGTGGAGGCGTGTGCCTTGCTACGAGGCTAACCAGGTTTTAGTGAAGGAAGATGGACGAGGAAGAAAGGCTTGGTGATCCCCTTCTGAAAATCAACCAGTGAAAACCCTATGGAGCATAACAGTCTATCTCCAAAAGATCATGGCACAGGACCAGCTGTATTTCCTTCCAGTGTGCATAGGGTCGCCATGAGTTGGGAGCCTACCCCACAGCAGCTAAAAACAATAATTGGTGATCTGAGTTATGCTGTGGGCTTGGATAACAGCTAGAGTGTATAGAATAAAAAATTTTTAGAAATATATATGAGGATAAATGTTGTTGTTGTTGTTGTTATGTGCTGTCAAGTCGGCCCCGACTCATAGCGACCCGAGGCAGTATCACTACGGAAGTAGGATTGCCCAACCTTCCTTCCGAGGAGTGGCTGGTGGGTTTGAACCGCCAGCCGTCTGGTTAGCAGGCA
>NW_006921739.1:5613506-5619213 GCF_000298275.1 Orycteropus afer afer
AAAAAAAAAAAAAAAAAAAAAACCCGGAACGAATAAGCTGAATAAAGCAGCCAAATGGAAGAGGCATTTGCACCTCATATAGTAAGCAAACCAAGCAAGGCAGCTAATATGAATCATAATATATGAGGAAATAGTCTGTTTTAAAACTCTTTTAAAATGAGGGGTGTTAAAAGAAAATTTTTTTTCAAAAAAGCACTGAAACCTCTGCTAAAATCACAAAATAGGAAAAAATAATTTTGAACAGGTACACTGACATATTTGGAAATCAACAGATCTAGACGACAGACACAAGGTAGCTGTTAAAGAAGACAGATGACAAATTTAGACTCAATGATTTTTTTCTCTCTCTAAGGAGTGGGGAGAATGCTTTGAATTTGTTTAATACTTTTCCTTTCTTTCAGTTTTTTTTTTTTTTTTTAACAACTACATCAGAAAAATTACCAGTACTTTCTATCATAACAATAAAATAAAACACAGTGAGAAGCCATTAATGAAAAGTGAAGAACAGTAACAAATAGGCAGATTTTCAAATTGTGGGAAGAACGTAAAGAGTATCTACAAGATTCTCTGAAAAAGCCTGACAATACCATTTTAACAAAATTTTAAAAACTTTCTTATTCAATGGGACGCAGGTGTCAGCATCACTCACAAAAGCCAGGATGGTTGTGCAGCACATAGCCCTCAGAGGGCCCACGAGATGGTCTCAAAGAAGAAAGTGTACACGTTAATCAGCTACCATTTCATATTTGTGGGACAGCCATGATGTAGAGTGTTAGTTTATCTTTATGGGTAATTCCTACCCTCAAGGAGTGTGTAATCTAGTTGGAAGCAACATGACACATGTATAAGAATCATTAATGATGTAAAGCAGTAAATACTAAGTGTACTTCAACTCAGGGGACAGGGCACATGTGCGAACTGAGTTGGCCACTGAGATAAAGAAGACCACAGAATTCTAGGCAGGGGTAGAGAGGTAGAAATAGTCAACTACTTTTTTTTTTTTTAAATGAGGAGTTAGGAGATAGAAGTGAATTTATCAATCTGCCTAGACTAGAAGAATTCAAAAGTGATACTGTGAGCTCACACAACATACTAAAATTATTTTAAGATAGATTGATTATAAGCCTAAAAGGAGCTCTGGTAGCATAGTGCCTAAGGCATTTGACTGCTAACCAGAAGGCTGGTGGTTCAAACCCACCAGCCACTCCTCAGAAGGAAGGTTGGGCAATCTACTTCCATAGTGATACTGCCTCAGAAACCCAAGAAGGGGTCACTATGAGTTGGGTTCGACTTGACAGCAGTGAATTTGGTTTTGGTTTTGTAAGCCTAAAAGTGAAATATAAAACTTCTAGAAGAAAAATAAGAGAGTATTGTCATATTGTCATGACCTTATGGAAGGAAAAGATTCTTAAACAGGGCACAAAAAGCACTAACAATAAAATAAAATATTGATAAATTATGTACATTAAAATTAAGAACTTCTGTTAATTTAAGGATGCCATTTTAAAAAGTAAAAAGACAAGCTATAGACAGAAAGATAGTAATTGATATATATCTGATAAAAGACTTGTATTCAGAATATATGAAGAACTTCTATAAAACATTAAGAAAAATACAGTCAACCCATAAAAGAAATGGGCAAAAGACTTGAACAGACATTCCATAAAAAAAGATATCCAAATGGCTAATAAGCATATGAAAAGATGATCAATATGGTTAGTCATCAGGAAAATGAAAATGAAAATCATAATGCAATATGACTACCCATCTAAAAGAATGACTAAAATTGAAAGAACTAACAATACCAAGACTTTTGCAAAGATGTAGAATAAAGGCATGCTCATACATTGCTTGCTGTTAGAAGTATAAATTGCTTCAATTACTTTGGGAAACTGTTTGGTAGTTTTTATAAAGCTGAACATTCATTCTTATACTCTACAACCCAGAAACACTAGATCCAACAGAAATGAGTATTATATTCATAAAAAAGACATGTACTTGAATACTTATAGCTGTTTTATTCCAAATAGTCAACACAATGGAAGCCCAAATGTCCATCAGCTAAAGAATAGATAAATTATGTTATATTCACACAATGGAATTCAATGTATTGACAAAGAACAATCAACTCTGTCATGGTATCTCCTTATCTTGAGTCAAAGAATAATATTGGTCAAAGAAAACTAGATACAAAAGAGTACATACTGTGTGACTGCATTTAGATGACGTTCAGAACAGGCAAATTAATCTGTGGTGACAATGGTCAGAATACTGATCACTTTTGAAGGGTATAGTCTTGGAGGGGCAAGAAGGAGATGTTTTGGGGACTAACAGTGTTCTGTAACTTGATCTGAATAATGGTTTCACTGATGTCTACTTCTGTAAAAATTTGTAGAACTATACACTTAAAAGAAGCACCGGTAGCACAGTATTTAAGCGCTTGGCTACTAACCAAAAGGTTGGTGGTTCAAACCTACCAGCTGCTCCCTAGGAGAAGGATGTGGCAGTCTGCTCTCATGAAGATTAGAGCCTGCAAAAACCTATGGGGCAGTTCTACTCTGTCCTTTAGGGCTGCTATGAGTCAGAATAGACTCTCCAGCAATGGGTTTAATAGATACATAGTCAGAGGTGGATTACCTAACAAACTCAGTAAGCAACCCATATGAAACTATTCACTACAGATTGGTAAGTAAGCACATGCTTACTTGTGCTTACTGGGTATTCCTTACCTGTCAGGGATTATAAATTTGGAAAGAAGCTTTCATTCTGTAGGAAGGTGCTGTGAGGTTCAGAGAGAGACAGATGCCAGCCATAACTAGAAGTAGAATCTGATATGGTGAAAAAATGTGAAATTGTTCACAATAGATTAGTAAGTAAGCACAAGTAAGCCCATGCTTACCTTGTTTATTGGGAAATCCAACACTGGTTACACTTTAAATCTCTAGGTATCAGCACAAGTTATACCTCAGGGAGGGTAGTAAGAGATAAACCTGAAGAGGAAATTAAATGAGAAAAGCATATATAAAGTGTCTCACATAATAGATCCTTAATAAATACTTCTTCCCCTTCTACATTCCTTAGGGGCCTTAGAGGTCAGATTGTGGAGTGTCAGATGACAGGATGAGGAGTCTGGATTCTGTTTTATAGGCAATAAGAAGCCATTGCAGACTTTTTAGACAGTTTATGTTTTAGGAAGATTAACTCAGTAAAGACATGCAGAAAAAAATTGGAAAAAAGAAGGAGAGAAGGTGGTGGGGGTGAAGGGAGGCGGCTATGAAAATCCAGCAAGAGCATAAGTTAGTATGTAGATGATACAGCCTGTTTTCCCAGCTTGCTATTCAATAACAAATCAATTTCAATTTTGCAACTAATTCCTTGATACATCATTTGTCTTAATTTTCAGGAAGTCCAATATTTTACTTTTGAGATTCACCTTTCTGAATTGTCCAAGAACTCTGAGGGACAGTACTGACAAAGGGAGGGAGTCCTGTTTCATATGTCAGAAGTAAGATGCTGCTGTTGAAGACTGGTCTTAAATGTGTGAGAATGCAGTGTTGCATGCATGCCTCCCCTGTGAATCAAAATAATAGATTTTTAATTCAATTTCATTTGCTTAGACGCTTTTTTCTTCAAATCCCAATACTGTGCCACAGAGGCTGGGTCCACAGGGGTTTCTAGCCTCAGACATAGGCTATGTTGGAACCAGTACTCCAACCTAACCTATAGGTGTTTGTGTTGAGTTGTAGTTACCATCCTAGTCACTCCTGCTCTTACTTTTTTTTTGGGGATACTTTGGGAAACTCTGCTATTAGACCTTGGCCAGGGCAACCACACTGCACTCTGGACTATGCCGATTATCTTGAATTTCAGAGAACCTGATAGTGCTGGTCTTTTTATAAAACTCGATCACTCCATTTCTAGAGTTCTCTCTACTAAAAGGTTTCCAAGCCACTTTTATTAAGGAACTGCAAAGTTTTACTATGGCACTTAGCTTATGCTGATGAATCTTTATCCCACTCCTCATATTTTCTTAACAAAAGCAGCCTATTCAAGAGAAGTTTTTTACAATAAAATTATGCCCAAAGATTATTTCATGTTATTATTTTGGGGCAGAGGAGTAGCTGAAATAATTTCTAAAATTCTATCTCACTAAGTACTATGGATTGAATTGTGCCCCTCAAAATATATGTTGGAATCTTAAGCCCTATACCCCTGGAAGTAATCCTGGTTGAAAATAGGGTTTTCTTTGTTATGTCAGTGAGGAATACCAGCATAGGGTGTGCCCTAAACCTAATCACTTCTGAGTTATAAAGAGCAGATTAGACATACATAGGGGCACAAATGAGAGAAGATAGATGCTACATGAGGATCATCTATAAGACAAGGAACTAATGAATACCGAGGGCTACCAAAAAGGATGGAACGGGCATGATAGAGAATCTGATTTCAACTTCAGCATCTAGAACTGTCAGAAAAGAAACTCAGTGCTTTAAAACCTCTTCTTTGTGGTATTTGTGTTACAGAAACACTAGCTACCTAAGACCTCAGGTAAGAAGTGTCTTATGTTAATAGGCTTTGTTCTGAAAAAAAAAAAAAAATTACAGAAATTAAATTAAAATAAAATAATTTAAGCTCTTTTGCTTCCACTTAGTATATGGGCCTATATTTTCATATCCATTGAGCAGAACTGTCACAACATATAGTAGATGTTTGCTTAACACTATGAAGAACTGTCAAACTATTTTCCAAAGTGTTGTATCATTTTGCATTTCCATCAACAATGTGTGAGAGTTCCAGGTGTTCCATAACCCTTTCCAACACTTGGCATTATCGGTCTTTTTAGTTTTAACTATTCTTTGATCCTTGGTAAAATATCAATTGACGTATAAGTATGGGTCTATTTCTGGACTATATTCTATTCCATCAATCTATATATTTATCTTTATGATAATTTAAGCTGTTTTTATAGTTTTACAGTAAGTCCTCTAGATTTGTTCTTTTTCAAATAGGTTTGATGATTCTACGTTCTTTGCATTTCTAGAATAAGTTTGTCAATTTTTCAAAAAACAAAGCAAAACCAAGAAGCCTATAGAAATTTTGATAGGATTTTCTTTGAATCTGTAGTTCAATTTTGGGACAATTTGTATCTTACAAATGAGTCTTCTGAACCATGAGAATTATATATCATTCCACTTGTTTAGGAGTTTGTTTATTTATTTATTTTATTGTGATTTGGGTGAAGATTTACAGAGCAAATTCACTTTCCATACAGCAGTTTACATATACTTTGTCTCATGACATTAACCACAGTTTACCACAATGCAACAGTTCCCCTCCCACCTCCTCCCCCCAGTTACCTCTTTCTAGTGTCCATCCCTCCATGGGCTCCTGCCCCCTGAGCTCTCTCCCTGTGCATAAGCAGCCCTTCTTTCTCCCATGATTTTTCTCTCCGAGGAGTGTATCTACTTGAGATAAATGTTCAATTCATATGCCTGTCTTTTGTTTGGCTGGAAACCACAGGTTTGGGTTCAATTCCAGACCTGAAGAGCAGCTAGGGGCCATAGTCTCAGTGGTTCCACCAGGCTCTATTGGATCAGCAAACCTGGTCCCCCCCTTTTTTTTCCTCCAAATGATTTTGAGTGTTGTTCCACATTGTTCTCCCTCTCTATCAAGGATCTCCTACATAGATCCCCTTCCAAGTGGATGA
>NW_006921739.1:5623258-5668918 GCF_000298275.1 Orycteropus afer afer
GCTCTTTCATTGGGTCCATAGATATTTATTATAGTTATATCTTCATGTTCAATTGATCCTTTAATCATTATATAATGTCCTTCTTTGTCTTGTATCGTGGTTTTTGTCTTAAAAATCAAACAATACTTTCAATCAATAGTTATGAGTACCTACTTTGTGAATATTGTTCCCTTTGTGTGGAGTGGGAGCTAGTCTTTCTGGCGCACCAGTGAGATCTCCACCTGAGTCTCAGCAATGGTGCCCATGTCTGGCCACACCCTCACCACCCAAATTACTGACAAAATCAGCCACTGGAGACAGGTCTCTGTCACTGCCCACTGGAATCTTTATTGGTCGCTGGTAAGCTGCTATAAGTGATCTCATTCTTGGCTTAGGGATTTCAGGCGGCCGCCTCCACCTGGCAGTCAGTGACTGCCCCAGAAAGGTTTCCAATGGTCTCTCTTGGGTGCCATTCGTCTTCTGGCAGTAGCTCTTCCTAAAAAATCTCCCTGTGCCTTTCCTCCAATTCTGCTCTTCCGTGTTTGGTGCACTCTGATTCAGTGAGCCATTCAGAGCACCAAAAATCTCAATTCAAACTGTTGTACCTAGTTCTTAAAGTTCTTAGATGCCAGAGGGAAAAATAAATGTGCTACTCACTGGCGAGACTCCATTTTGAATCCTTGTTTAGGAGTTTTAAAGTTCTCTCATGAATGGCTTGTACTTTTCATTGCACAGATATACACATTTTTAAATATATATATATATATATATATACACACACACACACACATACATATATATATACATATATATATATATGTATATATATATATAAAACGAATTTTGCAAGACCAATGATTTATTCATTGCAAATACCTTTTTCAACATCATAAATTGTGACTATACATGTAGAATTCACCAGATGGAGTACATAGGAATCAGATAGACTACATCTGTGGAAACAGGTGATGGAGAAACTCAATATGTTCAGCCAAAATAAGGCCAGGAGCTGACTGTAGAACAGACCATCAACTGCTCACATGCAAGTTCAAGTTGAAGCTGAAGACAATTAAAACAAGTCCATGAGACCCAAATATGACCTTGATTACATACCTCCAGAACTTAGAGACTATCTAAAGAACAGATTTGATGCACTGAACATCAATGACTGAAAACCAGAGGAGTTGTGGGGTAACATCAAGAATATCATCCACAAAGAAAGCAAAAGGCCATTTAAAAGACAAGAAAGGAAGAAAAGACCAAAAGGGATGTCTGAAGAGACTCTGAAACTTGCCCTTGAAAGGAGAGTAGCTAACGCAAATGGAAGAAATGATAAGATAAAAGAGCTGAACAGAAGATTTTGAAGAGCAGCTCGAGAAGACAAAGTCAATTATTATAAGGAAATGTGTAAAGAGCTGGAGTTAGAAAACCAAAAGGGAAGAACACCCTTGACATTTCTCAAGCTGAAAGATCTGAAGAAAAAATTCAAGTTTCGAGTTGCAATATTGAAAGATTCTATGGGCAAAATATTGAATGATGCAGGAAACATCAAAAGAAGATGGAATGAATACATAGAATTGCTGTACCAAAAAGAACAGGTCAATGTTCTCCATTTCAGGAGGTGTCATCTGATCAAGAACCAGTGGTATCAAAGGAAGAAGTAGAAGCTACACTGAAGGAACTGGCAAAGAGCAAGGCTCCAGGAATTGACAGAATACCCACTGACATGTTTCAAGAAATAGATGTTGCACTGGAGGCATTCACTTGTCTATTCCAAGGAATTTCGAAGACAGCTACCTGGCCAACTGGCTGGAAGAGATCCATATTTATACCCATTCCAAAGAAAGGTGATCCTATGTTGTTGTTGTTATTGCTATGTGCTGTCGAGTTGGACCTGACTCATAGTGACCCCTCCTTGGGTTTCTGAGGCAGTATCACTATGGAAATAGATTGTCCCATCTTCCTTCTGAGGAGTGGCTGCTGGGTTTGAACTGCCGCCTTCTGGTTAGCATCAAGTGCCTTAGGCACTAAGCTATCAGAGAAGGCAGAAATTATCAAACAATATCATTAATATCACATGTAAATAAAATCTTGCTGAAGGTAATTCAATGGTTGGACTTATTCTTTCCTATGATTCACTGGTTCTTGATCATATTATACCTCCTGAAATGGTTGAATGTTGACAAGTTCTTTTCGGTACAATGACTCTGCATATTCCTTCCATCTTTTTTTGATGCTTCCTGCATTGTTCAATATTTTACCCATTGTGTTGGTTATGTTTGTGTGTCATCTTGGCTGGGCCTGGTTGAGTGGCTGGTTGAGTGGTAGTTATTCCCCATGATGAGACTGGTAATCAATTTCATGGTGGGACCTACCACAAGCAGCTGTGTAGCTGCTTTAGGGATGTGGTCTGCTTCCTGTATTTAAGAAACAGCTTTGGGAATGGTCTCTAGCTTATGGGATGCTTAGACCCTGCATGTAGCCATGTCCTTTAGCAGCCTGCCATGCTCTGCTAATCTTGGGACTTACAATGGACTTGAATTAATGGTCTGGCATGTGGTTTGGTAACATCAGGACTGTGCCATTTCATTTGTTCACCTTGGGATTGTTAGCCTCAGCAGCCAGTAGCTGCCTGCATGAAGAGATGCCTCTAGTTTCAATGGGCTGGGAGCAAGAGGCAGAGCTGAAGCCCAAGGTCCAGGGGCTTTCACATAGCCCCTAGAGCCTAGCACTGGAACTTGGACTTCTAGCCTCCCGAACTGTAAAAGAACAAACTCCTGTTTGTTAAGGCCATCCCATTTGTGGTATACTCTTGTCAAAGCGGCACTAGGTAACCAGAACACCCATAGAATCCATCAGTATTGCAATTTGAAGTTTGGATTTTTTTCTGCAGATTTTTCAGCTTGAGAAATGCCAACCATGTTCTTCCCTTTTGTTTTTCTAATTTCCAGGTCTTTGCACATTTCATTATAATACATTACTTTGTTTTCTTGAGCCACCTTTTGAAATCTTCTGTTCAGCTCTTTTATTTTATCATTTCTTCCATTTTCTTTAGCTACTCTTAGTTCAAGAGCAAGTGTCAGAGTCTCTTCTGACACCCATTTTTTTCTTTTCTTCCTTTCCTGACTTATTAATGACTTCTTGCTTTCTTCATGTATGATGTTCTTGATGTCAGCGCTCAACTTGTCTGGTTTTCAGTCATTGGTGCTCAATGTGTCAAATCTATCTTTCAGATGGTCTCTAAATTCAGGTGGGTTATAATCAAGATGGCCTTCACAAACAGCCATATATTGGCTTTCATGGACTTGTTTTAATTTCCTTCACCTTCAACTTCAACTTGCATATGAGCAACTGATGATCTGTTCCATAGTCAGCTCCCGGCATTGTTTTGACTTACAATATTGAGCTTCTCTGTCACCTCTTTTCACAGATATAGTTTATTTCATTCCTGTGTATTCCATCTGGTGAGGTCTATGTATATAGTCACTGTTTATGCTGTAGAAAAAAAGTATTTGCAATGATTAAGTCACTGGTTTTGCAAAATTCTATCATGAGATCTCTGGCATAATTTGTATCACCAAGGCCATTTTTCCAACAATTAATGTTTCTTCTTTATTTCCACCTTTGCATTTCATTCACCAATAATTATCAATACACCTTGATTGCATGTTTGGTCAATTTCACATTGTGGAAGTTGGTGAAAAATCTTCCATTTCTTTACCTTTGTCTTTAGTTGTTGGGGCATAACCAGAACACCCATAGCATTAATTTGTCTTCCTTGAAGGCATATGGATATTATCCCATAACTGATGACATTCTACTTCAGGATAGATTTTGATACGTTCCTTTTGACGATGAATACTAGACCACTCCTCTTCAATTTTTCATTCCCAGCATAGTTAACCATATGATTGTCTGATTCAAAATGGCTGACTAGTTCATTTCACCTCACTAATCCCTAGGTTACCCATCTTTTTACAATTAATTTCATTTTTGACAAGTTCAAATTTTCCTAGATTTATACTCTGTGGATTCCATGTTTCAATTATTAATGAATGTTTGCAACTGTTTCTTCCCATTTTGAGTCATGCCCCATCAGCAAAGAAGGCTCTTAAAGCTTTACTCCATCCACGCCAGTAAGGTTGACTCTATTTTGAGAGGCAGCTCTTCCCCAGTTGTATTTTGAGTGCCTTCCAATCTCAGGAGCTTTTCTTCCAACAATTTATCTGACAATGTTTTGCTGCTATTCCTAAAGTTTCCCAATAATACGTCAGACACTGTTTCACTGTTATTCATAAGGTTTTCAAAGGCCAGATTTTTCAGAAGTGAATGGCCCCATCCTTCTTCCCAGTCTGTCTTAGTCTGGAAGCTCTGCTGAAACCTGTCCACCATGGGTGACCCTGCTAATATTTGAAATATTGGTAGCATAGCTTCCAGCCTCATAGCAAAATGCAAGCCACAACAGTATGACAAACGTACATATGAGTGGTGGCTGCCAAACTAATGACTAAAATAACATGCTCACCCCCTGTGGCTCAAAAAAAAAATCTCACTGCCATCAAGTGGGATCTGACTCATAGCGACCCCTCCTTGGATTTCTGAGGCAGTGTCCCTATGGAAGTAGATTGCCAAATCTTCCCTTTGAGGAGTGGCTGGTGGGTTTGAATCGCCAGACTTACCTGTTGCTCAGGGATACTAAAAGAAAACTAAACAAAAAATCAGGGTGAAACCAACAAACATACAATTAATAAATTAATACAATAACATTGCAATGCCTTGAAGACAAAAAACCAAACTCACTGCTATCAAGTGGTTTCCAACTCATAACGACCACCATTGGGTTTCCGAGGCTGTAAAATCTTTATGGAAGTAGATTTCCCAATTTCCTTATGTGGATTGGCTGTTGGGTTTGAACCACTGACATTCCAGTTAACAGTCAAGTTCCTTATCCACTACACCACCAGAGACAATAGATAACTTCAAATCACACACACACACACACATACAGAGTGAGAAAGAGAGAGAAAACAGGATAAGACAGCTCAAACAGGTGAACAAAATACAGGCCAGAAAATCTTCTAGAGGTAAAAATGCAATTGGAGCTATTTGATAAGGAATTTGAAAGAATTATATTGAGGTACTGTCTTGGTTATCTAGTGCTGCTTAACAAGAAAACCATAAGTGGATGACTTTAACAACAGGGGTTTATTCTCTTACAGTTTAGGAGGCTAGAAGTTTGAGCTCAAAGTGCCAGATCTAGGGGCTGGGTGAAGGTCCCTCGACCTTGGGCTTCAACTCTGCCATTCGCTCCAGTCCATGGAAGCTTGAGATGTCTCTTAATTCAGGCAGCTGCTGGCTGCTGAGGGTGACAAACTCAAGGTCAGCAAGTAAAATGGCACAGTCCTAAGATTATCAAGCAACACATCAGGCCTCTAGTTTAAGTCCAGAAACAGTTTTAAGATTGGAAGAGAACATAGTAGGCCACTGAGATGAAGACTTGGCCAAATGGAAGATCCATATGTGCAAAAAAGCTCAGAGACCTTTGTCAAAGCTTCTTCTTATATACTGGAAGTAGACCACATCCTTAAGGCAGCTACTCAGCTGCTCACAGCAGATTCCACCATGAAATTGATTAGCAGTCTTATCATGAGAAATAACTACATCCAGCTACCCAATCAATTAAAAGCAGGCCCAGCCAACTTGACACATAACATTAACTACCACAGAAACCATTAATGGATTAAGATAAAGTTCAAGAAACCACAGAGAAAATCAAGGAAACCACAGACAAAATTATAGAAGAATTTTAAGAAAAGAATAAATTGACAAAGTAAATGGAAACTTAGAAACCTTACAAAAACAGCATATATATAAATCCATAAGATTAATACTAAAATTTCAGAAATCCATAAGACATTTGAAAGACAAAGGAGTAGAACTAAATAAATGGAAGACAGAATTAGTGACATTGAAGACAACTCTCTGAATACTAATCTGTTAGAGGAAAAATCAGAAAAAAAAAGAATTAAGGAAAAAAAAAATTGAAGATAGCCTAAGAATGATGTGGAACATCACCACAAGTAATAATTTAGTGTGATCAGAATTCTAGAACAGGAAGAGACAAAAAAGCACTGGGAAAATTGTTGAAGATTTGTTGGAAGAAAACTTCCATAATATCATAAAAGATGAGAAGATATGCATTCAAGAAGCTCAACAAACCCCAAATAAGATAGATTACAAAAGAAAATCAATAAGACATATCATAATCAAACTTTCCAAAAGCAAAGAAAGAATCATGAAACAGCTTAGGAAAAACAAAAAGTTACCTACAGAGGAGAACCAATAAGACTAGGCTCTGATTTCTCCAGAGAAAGCATGCAGGTGGGAAGACAATGGGATGACATATATAAAGCTCTGAAAGAAAAATAATTTTCAATCAAGAAGTGTACATGCAGCAGAATAGTCCTTTAAATATGATGGCAAAATTGGGACATACCCAGATAAACAGAAATTAAGGACTTTGTAAAAGCCAGACCAACCTTAAAGAAATGCTAGAGGAAGTCCTTTAGGCAGAGAAACAACAATGGCAGACACAACCATAGATTAAGACAAATGACAATATCATCCAGGAGTCACCCCCGATATAGATATACAAAAAATAAAACAAAATTACAAGATTGACAATAGGGAACCAGAAATGTCAATTAGTAACAATGACAACTACAAAGCAGAAAGAGGGAATAGATGATACACTTACAGAACTTCCAACTAGAAAGGAAGTCAAGATAATATGAAGACAGAACAGATTGTTTTAAGCTTGAGAACATGATAGTAAACTACAGGATAAGCTCAATGAAAAATATAAACCTTACTGCCAAGATAAAGAAGAAGAAAATCATAAAGTTTCAGTAAACACCAAAACAATAGCAATGAAGGAAATAATGAGGAAACATATAAGCAAAAATAACTCAGAAATATATTGAACAAAGAAACCATCGGGTCCCTGAACAAGAATATACCAGATTTAGCTGAGGATAATCTTGTACAGATACTAGTGATACAAATTAATCACAATCATTACAGAAGCAATAGAAGACAGACTTGGAGTAATCCCTCAGAGACAACCTTGGGAGACAGAACCACTGGGTCTGCCAACTCAGGACCATAGTATTTAGGGACACTAGGCTTTCATCCATCTGGAGTCAGTTTTTGTGTATGGCATGAGGTACAGATCTTGTTTTATTTTTCTGCAAATGGATATCCAGTTTTGCCATCACCATTTATTAAACAAACATTCTCTTCCCCATTTAATGGATTTCAACCCATTGTCAAAGATCAGCTGACCATAGGTCTGTGGATCTCTTTCTGGATTCTCAACTCAATTCCACTGCTCTAAGTGTCTGTCATTATACAAGTACCAGGCAGTTTTGACTACTGTGGCTGTATAGTAGGTTTTGAGATCTGGCAGTGTGAGAGTTCCTACTTTGTTGTTCTTCTTCAATAGTGCTTTGCTCATCCAAGGTCTCTTTCCTTTCCATATAAAGTTTGTGATTGTTTTTTCCATATCCTTAAAGATTGTTGATGAGATGTGGATTGGGATTGCATTGAATGTACAGATTGCTTTGGGTAGAATCTTCCTATCCATGAGCATGGTATATTCTTCCATTTATGTAGATCTCTTATGGTTTCTTGAAGTAGTCTTTTATAGTTTTCTTTGTGGAGTCTTTTGTGTCCCTGGAAAGGTTTATTCCCAATAATTTTATTTTTTAAAAACAACTATTATAAGTGGTATTGATTTCCTTATTTCTTTTTCAGCAATCTCTTTGCTGGTGTAGAGAATCCAACTGATTTTTGGATGTTGATTTTGTATCCTCTCATGATGCTAAATCTCTCAATTAGTTCCAGTAGATTTTTTACTGTCTCTTGGGTTTTCTAGCCATTGAGAATAATATTGGCTTTGGTTTTGGATATATGCCCTTTATTACATTGAGGCATGACCTTTCTATTCTTATTTGCTGAGAGTTTTGATCAGGAATGGGTGTTGGATTTTATCAAATGCCTTTTCTGCATCAATTGATATGATCATGTGGTTCTTTTTATTTTTTATGTGGTGGGTGACATTGATTATTTCCCTAATGTTGATCCATCCTTGCATACCTGATATGAACCTCACCTGGTCATGATGAATGATTTTCTTGATATGTTGTTGGAGTTTATTGGTTAGGATTTTGTTGAAGAATTTTGCATCTATATTCACCAGGGATATTGGTTTGTAGTTTTCCTTTTGAGTGATATCTTTGCCTGTTTTTGGTATCAAGGTTATGCTTGTTTCATTAAATGAATTAGGGAGGATCCCATCCTTTTGTATGTTTTGGAATAGCTTGAGTAGGATTGGTATCAGTTCTTCTCTGAATGTTTGGTAGAATTCTCTGGTGAAACTGTCTGGGCCAGGACTTTTTTTTGTTGGTAATTTTTTAATGACTTGTTCAATTTCTTCTTTTGCTATGGATCTTTTCAATTTTCAACATCAGTCTGTGTTAGTTTAGGTAAGTGGTGTGTTTCTAGAAATCTGTCCATTTCTTTCAGATTTTCAAATTTGTTGGAATACAGTTCTTCATAGTATCCTGATATTATCCTTTTTATTTCAGCTGGTTCCATCGTGATGTCACCCAATTCATTTCTTATTCATGTTATTTGTATTCTCTCCCTCTTTTCCTTTGTTAAATTTGCCAGTGGTTTGTCAATTTTATTAATCTTTTCATAAAACCAACTTATAGTCTTGTTTATTTTTTCTATTGTCTTTCTATTTTCTGTTTCATTGATTTCTGCTCAAATCTCTATTATTTCCTTTCTTCTGGTGACTGTAGGCTTTTCTTGCTGTTCTTTTTCTAATTGTTGGAGTGGTTTAAAGTCATAACACCTATATTAAGAAAACTACAAAATACTACTACAAGAAACCAAAAGAGACTTATACAAATGGAAGCATATACCATGCTCATGGATAGGAAGACTTAACATTCAGAAAATATCAATACTACCCAAAGCAATCTAGAGATATAATGCAAGCCCAATCTAGATTCTGTCATCATTCTTTAAAAAGATGGAAAAACTTATAACCAACTATACATGGAGAAGAAAGAGACCCAGTATAAGCATTGTTGTTGTTATGTGCTGTTGAGTCAAACCTGACTCATAGCGACCCCTCCTTGGGTTTCTGAGGCAGTATCACTACAGAAGTAGGATTGCCCAACCTTCCGACTAGTAAATAAGAAGAACAAAGTAGGAGGACTCACACTCCTTAATCTCAAAACCTACGTTATGGCCACCATCATCAAAATAGCCTAGTTTTATTTAGTACAATGACAGACACATAGACTAGTGGAACAGAATTGAGAAGCATTCAACATCTGAGTTGAGTAAATCCATCCACAATGAGCAACTGATCTTTAACAAGGGGCCAAAACCCATTAAATGGGATTTTACAAATGGTGCTTGTATAACTGGACATCCATTCAGAAAAATGAAACAAGATCTCTATCTCCCACCATATACAAAAACTACCTCATGACAGATCAAAGACCTAAGCATAAAACCTAAAACTATAAAGATCATCAAAGAAAAAATAAATGCCAGCTTAGGGACCCTAACACATGGCATAAATACACTCTCAAATATAACGAAGAATGTAATAGCAGCAGAAGATAATGTAGACAATGGAGACCTCCTAAGAATTAAACATATATGCACATCAAAAGACTTCTTCAAAGGAGTAAAAATAGAATGCACATACTGGAAAAAATATTTTAGTGACATCATATCAGACAAGGGTAATCTCAAAAAATTATAGAAAATTTCAACACCTCAACCACAAAAATACAAACAATCCAATTAAAACATAGGCAGAGAAAATGAACTGACATTTCACCAAAGATATTCACCAAGACATTCAGGCAGCTAATGAACACATGAAAAAATGCTTGTGATCATTAACCATTGTTGTTGTTTTTGTTGTTAAGTACCATAGAGTCAGGTTCAACTGCTAATGACCCTACCATATACAGCAGAACAAAATATTGCCAGCCCTGTGCCGTCCTCAATCACTGTCATGCTTGAGCTCATTGTCATAGTCACTTTGTCAATCCATCTCATTGAGGTTCCTCCCTTTTTTTTTTAACTGACTCTACTTTAACCAGCATGATATACTTCTCCACAGACTGATCCCTTCTGATAACATGACCAAAGTATGATAGACAAAGTCTGGCCATTCTCACTTCTAAGGGACATTCTAGCTGTACTTTCACCAAGACAGATTTGTTCATTCTTCTGATAGTCCATGGTACATTCAATATTCTTTGCCAACACCACATACCAAATGCATCAATTCTTCTGCAGTCTTTCTTATTCATTGTTCATCTCTCACATGCATATGAGGGTATTAAAAATATGAAGTACCACAGTTTGGGTCAGGTGTACCTTAGTCTTCAAAGTGACTTTCCTGGTCTTAAATACTTTTTAAAGAGGTTCTTTGCAGCATGTTTGCCCAATGTGATATGTTTTTTGATTTCTTGAGTGCTGCTTCCATGGATGTTGATTAACCATTAGCGAAATGCAAATCAAAACAACAAAGAAATATTATCTCACCTCAGCATTAATAGCAAATTAAAAAAAGATGTATCAAATGCTGGCAATGGTGTGGAGAGGCTATAATCCTCATACACTGCTGGTGGGACTGTAAAATGGTATAGCCAGATGGTATGGTGCTCCTGAAAAATTTGGAAATAGAAACACCATAAGACACAGCAAACCCAGTACTAGGTGTATATCCTAGTGAAATAAGAGATGTGACATTAACAGATATATGTACATCCTTGTTATTCATAATAGCAAAAAGATGGAAACAATCTAAGTACCCAGCAATGAATGTCTAGATAAACTATGGTTCATGCATACACTGTAATACTACACAATATTGAAGAATAACAATGAATCTATGAAAAACCTCATAATGTGGATGAACCTAAGGACATTATGATGAGTGAAATTATTCAATCATAAAATCACAAATATTGTATGAGAACCACTTTAAAAAGTCAAGAAAAGGTTTATACACAGAAAGAATCATTCTCTGAAGGTTACCATGGTTTGGAGGGGAAGGGTGGGTAAATCACTAACTAGAAGGTAGACACCTATTAAGTCAAATCAAGGGAAAGGCAGTATACAATGAGGGGAGGAAAGAAAGACACTGGGAGGACCACAAGTATTAAAGGCAACAGAGTTAAATACTATTACATACATAATTCTGCAATAAGAGCAAAAGCAATAATCTATGAGTGGATACTTAGATAGACACTCAAGCTGAACAGAGGTAGAAAGGTGAATGGTACTATATCCATTAATATATTTAAATTTGACAGAGGATATTTATACATATGTATTTATATGTGTTGCAAATGTATCCATCAATATAGTAGAGCAGATGGGGCAAAGTTATGAAAACTTCTCAGCCATAACTAAACACTTAGATGGAATGAGTCTCTGGGCCAGGAGGCTTAGGACCATAGTTTCAGGGGACACTAAGGTTAATTGGCATAACATAGACCACAAAGACAATATTCTACATTCTACTTTTGTATCGACTGATGTCCTAAAAGCTTGTGAGCAGCCATCTAAGGAGCAACTATTGGTATCTCTCTATCCCTACATTTCTCCCTGTGCAAATGCTGCCCTTCTGATCATTCGTGGTTGATGGTTCTAAGGAGTGCCTCACCCTGGTGTATATGTTCAGCTCACAGTCCTGTCTATTGTTTAGCTGAGAGTTAAGGCACTGGAGTGAATTCAATTCCAAGCCTAAAGGGTGATTCAGGAGCAAAGGAGACTGAAAAAATTCAAAGATGTAAGGACTAACAGAGGACTAATGGCCCATAAGAAGCCCAGACTCCATGACCCTGAGACCAGAATAACCAGTTGTGCCAGGCTACCACTACTGACCGTTCTGAAAAGAATCATTATAGAAGATTCCAGAGAGTGGGAGAAAAATGTGGAACAAAACTAAAATCATAGGAAAGAACAGGTTTACTCATATGATAGAGACTGATGGAACCCCTGACACTATAACCATTGTTGTTGTTGTTATATGCCTTTGAATTGGACCTGATTCATAGCGACCCCTCCTTGGGTTTCTGAGGTGGTATCACTGCCTCCGAAACCCAAGGAGGGGTCGCTATGAGTCGGGGCCGACTCCATGGCAAATAACAACAACATTACTACGGAGGTAGCCCAACCTTCCTTCAGAGGAGTGGCTAGTGGGTTTGTACCGCCAGCCTTTTGGTTAGCAGTCAAGCGCCTTAGGCACTATGCTACCAGAGCTCCCACTACAACCATTAGGCAGTCTTCAAATATGGAATTGAACTTGCCCCAATGGTTCAACTTTCAGCCAAAAGATAAACAGGCCTAAGGTGAACAATAATATCATGCAGGTACACACATTAGAACAATCAACCATATGAGATCAAAAGGGCAACATTTACCCAGGGATAAAGCTCAAAAGGCAAGAAGGGATAGGAAAGAAGGACAAAGGGAAACGGTAACCCCAAGGAGGACGTAGGAAGAGCGCTGTTACATTATGAGGATTGCAATCAATGACACGAAACAAAATGTGTATGAATTGCTGAATGGAAAATAAATTTGCTCTGTAAATTTTTACTCAAGTCACAATAAAAAAAAAAAAATTACAGATTCCTCAGTGTTACCTATTTTGGGATGTTATCATAAATTATTTATTTTTATATTTTTTTCTACTTCCTCCCTGTGGTTATCCTCTTCCTGTGTCCCTCCTGGCTATGCATTCCTGCCTCCCTAAATTTGTCCCTGTGCAAATGCTGCCTTTCTGCTCTCTCATGGTTGATTATTCTAAGGATTGTTTCTCCCTGGTGTAGAGGTTCAGCTTGCAGACTTGTCTATTGTTTAGCAGAGAGTTAAGCCACTGGAGTGAATTCAATTCCAGGCCCAAAGGGTGACTCAGGGCCATAGTCTGCAGGGGGTCTCATCAGTATCTATTAGACCAGTAAAGCTGGTCTTTATGATTTTGAGTTTTGTGCCACATTTTTCTCCCACTGTATACAGGACCTCCAATTTTGATCTCTTCTTGAGTGGTTAGCATTGGTAGCCAGGCATCATCAAGTCCTTCTTGTCTCATGGTCATATAGGTTGAGGTTCTCATGGTCCATTAGACCTATGGACTGTTTTCCATGTGTATTTGATTTTCTTCACTCTTCTTTGCTCCAGACAAGGAGAGACAAATAGTTGTCACTTAGATAGCTGCTCCCAAGCTTTAAGACCCCAGTTGCTACTCTCTGAAGATGTAGAACCTTATTTTTGTATACCATTCTGGGCCAATTGAGCTGTATATCCCCCACAACCATAGTCCCCAGTCTGTAGGCCTAGCGACCCACTCCCTCAAGATACATATAGTGGCTAAGTGGTTATGCTAAATTTGCTGCCAATAATGTTTAAACTGTATGTGGAAATTTTTATAGCACATATACATAGATATGTAGGAATATCGTCTGCCAAATCTATGCATGGTCATAGGTATATTTCCATTTGCCCATCCATGTCTGTCTACCTATATACTCATGCCTATTTACATAGGTAAAAAGGTATCATAAATTAAAAATTATTTTACATTTTTTATGACTAGCAAATAGAAATACAACTTATATTTGTGTATTGTCTTTGAATCCTGAGACCCTCATGTTGTTGTTGTTGTTGTTAGGTGCCATCAAGTCATCTCCGACTCATAGTGACCCTATGCACAGCAGAATGAAACACTGCCTGGTCTCACACTAGCTCAATGATCCCTGCTATATTTGAGCCCATCACTGCACCCATTGTGTCAATTCATCTTGTTGAGGGCCTTCCCCTCCTTCATCGACCCTCCACCTCACCAAGCATGACATCCTTCTTCAGGGAATGGTTCCATCTGACAGCATGACCAAAGTAGGTAAGATAAAGTCTGGCCATTCTCACTTCCAAGGTGCATTCTGGCTATACTTCCTCCAGGACAGATTTGTTAGATCTTTTAGCAGTCCACGGTTCTTTCAGCATTCTTCACCAGCACCAAACTCAAAAGCATCAACTTTTCTTCCATCTTCCTTGCTCATTGTCCAGCTCTCACATGTATATGAGGCGATTGTAAATACCATGGCTTGTGTCAGGCATACCTTAGTCCTCAAGGAGACATCTTCAGCACTTGAAAGAGATCCTTTGCAGCCAGTTTGCCCAGTGCCATACGTCATCTGCTGTCCTGAATGCTGCTTCCATTGGTGTCAATTACAGAACCAAGCAACAGGAAGTGTTTGACAACTTCAATCTTTTCTCCATTTATCGTGATGTTGCTTATAGATCCAGTTGTGAGGCGTTTTGTTTTCTTTGTATTGAGATGTAATCCATACTTTAGACTGTATTCTTCAGTCTTCATCAGTAAGTACTTCAAGTCATCCTCACTCTCAGCAAGGAAATTAGTGTCATCAGCATCTAACAGGTTGTTAGTGATTCTTCTTCCAATCCTGATGCCATGTTCTTCTTCATATAGTCCAGCTTCTCAGATTATTTGCTCAGCATACAGATTGAATAAGTATGATGAAAGGATGCAACCCTAACACACTCCCTTCTTGATTTTATACCATGCAGTGTTCCCTTGTTCTGTTCAAATGACAGCCTCCTGGTCTATGTAAAGGTTCCTCATGAGTACAATTAAGTGTTCTGGAATTTCCATTCTTCTCAACGTTACCCACAATTTGTTATGAGCCATATAATCAAATGCTTTTGCATAGTCAATAAAACAGAAGTAAACATCTTTCTGATATTCTTTGCTTTGAACCAAGATCCATCTGACATCAACAATGATATCTCTTGTTCCACATCCTTGTCTGAATCCAGCTTGCATTTCTGGAAGTTCTCTGTCAATATACTTCCGCAAAGGTTTTTGAATTATCTTCAGTAAGATTTTACTTGCATGCGATATTAATGATATTGTTAGATAATTTCCACATTCTGTGGAATCACCTTTCTTTGGAATGGGTACAAATATGGATCTTCTTCAGTCAGTTGGCTAGGTAACTGTCTTCCAAATCTCTTGGCATAGCTGAGTGAGTGCCTCCAGCAGGGCATCCGTTTGTTGAAAGATTTCAGTGGTTATTCTGTCAAATCCTGGAGGCTTGTTCTTCACAACTTCTTTCAGTGCAGCTTCGACTTCTTCAGTACCATTGGTTCTTGATCATGTACCATTTCCTGAAATGGATAAAGATCAACCAGGTCTTTTTAGTATAGTGACTCTGTATATTCCTTCTTTTGATGTTTCCTGCATCATTCAATATTATGCTCATAGAATCTTTCAATATTGCAACTGGAGGCTTAATTTTTTCCCTCACTTCTTTCAGCTTGAGAAATGCCAAGTGTGTTCTTCCCTTTTGGTTTTGTAACTCCAGGTCTTTGCACATTTCCTTATAGTAATTTGCTTTGTCTGCTTGAGCTGCTTTTTGAAATCTATTTAACTCTTTTATCTTGTCATTTCTTCCATTTCCTTTAGCTACTTCTGCTCAAGGGAAAGCTTCAGAGTCTCTTCTGACATCCATATTGTTTTTTTCTTCCTTTCTTGTCTTTTTAAGGACCTCTTGCTTTCTTCGTGGATGATATTCTTGATGTCATCCCATAATTCTTCTGGTTTTAAGTCACTGGTGTTCAATGCATCAAATCTATTCTTTAGATGGTCTGTAAGTTCAGAAGGGATATATTCAAGGTCATTTTTGCTCTCGTGGACTTGTTTTAATTGTTTTCAACTTCAAGTTGAAATTGCATGTGAGCAGTTGATGCTTTGTTCCATAATCAGCTCCTGGCCTTGTTTTGGCTGAAGATATTGAGCTTTTCCATCGCCTTTTTCCTCAGATGTAGTTAATCTGATTCCTGTGTACTTCATCTGGTGAAGTCCACGTGTATAGCCACCATTTGTGTTGTTGAAAAAAGGTATTTGCAATGAGTAAGTCATTGGACTGGCAAAATTCATGTGATCATCTCCAGTATTATTTCTGTCACCAAGGCCAAATTTTCCAACTACCGGTGATTCTTCTTTGTTTCCAACTTTTGCATTCCAGTCACCAGTGATAATTAACACATCTTGCTTGCATGTTTGGTCAATTTCAGACTTCAGAAGTTGATAAAAATCTTCAATTTCCTCATGTTTGTCTTTGGTGATTGGTGAGTAAATTTGAATAATAGTAGTATTAACTGGTTTTCCTTGTAGGTGTATGGATATTATCCTATCACTGACAGCATTATACTTCAGAGCAGATCTTGAAACATCCTTTGTAATGATGAATGCCACACCATTCAAATTGTCATTCCTGACATAGTAGATCATATGGTTGTCTGACTCAAAATGGCCAAAACCAGTCCATTTCAGCTCATTAATGCCTAGGATATCAATCTTTGTGCTTTACATTTCATTTTTGACAACTTCCAATTTTTCTAGATTCAAACTTTGCACATTCCATGTTCCTATTATTAATGGATGTTTGCAGCTGTTTCTCCTCAATTTGAGTCATGCCACATCAGTAATTGGAGGTCCTGAGAGTTTTACTTTATCCATATCATTAAGGTCAGTTCTACTGTGAAGAAGCAGCTCTTTCCCCACCATATTTTGAGTGCCTTCTGACCTAAGGTGCTCATCTTCCTGCACTGTATCTGATAATGTTTCTGGGCCAATCATAAAGTTGCCTAGTGATGTATCAGACAGAGTTTTTCTGCTATTCATAAGCTTTCCCCTGGCCAATTCTTTGAGAAGTGGATGGCCTCTTCTTCTTAGTATGTCTCAGTCTGTAAGCTGCTTTGAAACCTGTGCACCATGTACAACCCTGCTGGTGTTTGAAACACTGGTGACACAGCCTCAAGCCTCACAGCAACATGCAAGCTACCACAGTAGGACAAACTTAGGACAAATTTTTCTCCCTTAGCTGTTCGAAACCTCTCCTCCTCCCCTTACCTGGATCCCAAAGCTCTGTTGTCCCTGGGTTTTCCCCTTTTCCTGCCTCTTGTGGTGGGGCCTGTCATCTGCCTCACCTTACCTGGATCCTGTGGCTGTATCTTGTCCCCAGCTTTTCTCCCGCCTCCTGCCTCTTGGGGTGGAGCCTGTCACCTCCTTTCCCTTACCTGGATCTCACAGTTCTGTCTCATAAACCCTCATAAACCCATTTATGTATTCTATTAGCTTTTTTTTTGGAGGGGGGAGCCCTGGTAGCATAGTGTCTAAGGCACTTGACTGCTAACCAGAAGGCTGGAGGTTCAAACCCACCAGCCACTACTCGGAAGGAAGGTTGGGCAATCTACTTCCATAAAGATACCACCTTGGAAACCCAAGGAGGGGTTGCTATGAGTCAGGTCCAACTCTATAGCACATAACAACGACAATAATTAGCTTTTTTTAGTTTTTTTATGTCTTTGTATGTTTATGATTATAATATGTAGATATAGTTTCACTGTGTACTTTTTAGTCTGTATGTTTTCATTACTCTTTCTCCCTTATTACACTGTTTAGAATCCCCAGTATAATGTTGATTATAATAGTGAGAGCAGATACTCTTACATTGTTCCTAACTTACACAGAAAGCATTCAGTCTTTCATCATTGATTATGGTGTTAGCTATTGACTATTGCTTTTCTTATAGTATAGATATGTTACATCAGGCTGATGAAGTTCCCTTCTATTTCTTGTTTGCTAAGAGGTTTGTTTGTTTGTTTTTACATGAACTGGTGTTGATTTTTTTTTTTTTTTTTTTTAATTAGGATTTGGGTGAAGATTTACAGAGTAAATTCACTTCTAGATTATATTTGTTAATATTTTGTCAAGGATTTTTACACCTAGGTTAATGAGGAATATTTGTAATGTTCTTTTCTTATTATATCTTTTTCTCATTTTGATATGTTAACACTGGTATCATAAAATGAGTTGGTATGATAAAATGAATTGAGATCAAATGAGCTGTATAAGGATTTATGAAGAATTCGTGAAATTTGTTATCTTTAAATGTTTGGTAGAATTTACCTCTGAAGTTAAAAGGGACTAAAATCTTCTTTGCAAGAAGCTTTTTAAGTAAAAGTTTAAGGTCTTTGATAGTTAAAGGTGTATTGAAATTGTTTTCTTCTTGAGTGAACTCTGATGGTCTGTCTTTCAAGGAGTTTATCTAGTTCATCAAGTTATTGAATTTATTGCCACAAATTTGTTCATAATATTTCATTGCTAATCATTTTATTGCTGTAGAATTTGTAGTGATTTTTTTCTCATTCTTAATACTAATACTTGCTCTTTTTCCTGTCTCAATCTAGCCAAAATATGTCAATTTATTAATTGACAGTACTAATATTGATTAATATCAATTAATATTAATGTAAATTAATATTGATATTAATAAATTGTCGATAGTAATACTTTTTACAGAACTACTATTTGGTTTCATTAATTTTTCTCTATTGTCTTAATGATTTCTGTTACTGATTTCTTATTTTTTCTTTACTATTCTTTTTCTTTTTCTGCTTTCCTTGGGTGCAATCTGCTCTTTTGACTACTTTCATAAGATGATAACTTACATAATTAATTTAAGCATTTAAAATTTATAAATTCCCTCTTATGTACAACTTCAGCTCCATGCCATAAATTGTGATATGTTCTTTTCATTTTCATTCAGTACAAATTTTTATTTTATAAAAAAATTAAAATTTCCTTTTATTCACTTTTTAATTTACCCAAGGCATTTTTCTTATATTTATTTTCTTTTGTGTTTCTTGTAATTTTCTTTTTGATTTCTATAATAAATTTTTATTTTCTTATTTCTTTTCTGATTTTTAATTTTAACTTACTACTTTTTCTATCTTCAATCAAATTCTTAATGTCTTTTAGCTTATTTGGGAACAATAAGGCACAATTTTCATCTCATTTAAGGGCATAACTTTATAGAATGTTTTTATAAGGTATATTATTATATTCACTTTCTCCTTTTGAAGAAAATAAAACAAATTTTATGGAATTTGACCTCAATTTTTTGTTGTTATTTATTTAAATTAGTTTTCCAGAACTAATGGCCTTTCACTGTCTTTCATCTTCTTTCAGCCAGGTTTTAATACTGACCACTCCACTGAAACTACTCACATCAATGTCACCAATGGCTCTTTTGTTGTTGAATCCAATGATCAATTCAGGTCTCATTTTACATGATTTTTCAGAAATGGGTCACACTGTTGATAATCGACTCCTCTTCCATGATATTTTCATCATTCAGTTTACAAAACCACATATCTTCTTGGCTTCCTCCTACTTTACTTAGTGCTTCTTCTCAGTTTCCTTTCATGATTCCTCCTTCCTTTAAATATCAGAGTATTCCAAGGTCCAGCCTTTAATTTTTTTTCCTTTCTCTCTATATTCATTTCCTTTGTGATTTCATCAAAATTATCATCATGATGACAGCCAACTACATATCTCCTACCCAGACTTCACTCCAGAACTCCAGGAACATATATCTTCTGCCTACTCAACACCTTTATATGCATGGAAAGTAGATTTCTCGAACTGGACATGTACAAAACTGAACTCTTCTTTCCCAAACCTACATAATCTTTGTCTTCCTCCCATAAGCTAATACAAGTTCTATGCTATCAATTGTTCAAGCCAAAACCCTTGGATATATCTTGATTTATTTTTCACTCTCTCATACCATGTCTAAACAAGTTGTTGTTGTTGTTAGGTGCTATCAGAAATACTTATCGTTAATACAAAAAATAAATCTATATCTCACCATATCCACTGATTCCAGCTTCATTGGGTCCACCATTTTTCTTAGATTATAGATATAACTTTCTAATTCCAATAGTCTATTTTCATTGGGAAGCTAGAGTGATCCTTTTAAAACCTAAGTGAAATAAGTCAATTCCTAGTTCAGGTTCTCTATTGGTTCCATATGTCTTCTTTTAAAAAATTCAATATCTGTGATAAGAATGCTGAACTTTGTATTTTCACATTAAGTAAGGACCCACAAAAGGAAGTAAATACTTTTTGCTTGGTAGTTTTCTGGCAGAGGTGAAAAAAAAAAAAAAGAAAAAAAACTTCTGTGGGGAAAAGCAATCCAATTTATAGTTTTGTGATTATTACATAAGAAAGTGAATGAATTATGACCTTAAATTTAAGAAATAAATCTCCAAAATATAAGCAAACAAATCACCATGAGGGACAATCAGCTGAGATAAGAAACAAAGATATAGATTCCTAAGGACTTTGGGTATTAAAATGGTAAATATACAATATAAGATAATATGTATTTAATGCTTAAGAAAATAAAAAAGGCCAAAAATAGGTAACTTTCCAAAAGTCCTTATAAATAATTTGAAAGTTTTAGAATAGAAAAACTAAACAGGAACAGAGAGAAAAGGGCATGTTAGTGGTACACTGTCTAATCCCTCCACAATACAGAACCAGAAAAACCAAGTGAAACAGATACAACTAATGATCCTGTAACTCTGAGCATTAAATGAGAAGATGAGGAATTAGATTGAACACTAGTTGGAAAGGGAAATGGAGTGAGGACAGTGTCTGGCAAGAGAGAAGAAGCCAGGCTATGACGAAGCATGGTCATTTTGAGACAGAAAAGGAATCATACATTCAAGGAGAAACCAATTTCATGTCATCCATGGTGGGACAGGGACACGATGTGGACAGTTCTGGAGGAAATCACAATGAGCAGAATATGTACTAGATTCTCAAGAGGAAAGTGCAGGGAAATGGGCAAGATTTCCAGCAGCACAGGTGGACTGCAGAGTGAGGAAGAAACAAGTGCAGAGGGTATGACAACTCACTAGGTCACTAGATGTTTGGGTTGAGGGCCCATGAGAATGGGAAAGCCTGTGGTGGGGTGGTGGTTGGAGATGTTGGACACTGGGTGGCTCCTGCCTTGATTGAGTCTGGGTGTGAGCTGGATAATTAGTTGTGCATGCCCAGAAGTACACTGGGCCCACACCAGTGAATTAGAACTGGAGATGTTTCACTACTTTCCTAGCCACACCTTCCTGCTGACAAAAGGTAAGCTCCTTTCCTGCTCCTACCAAACCAGTGGCTGGAGACAGCCCCAGCCACTCCATTCCCACCCAGTTCCTTGGACCACCTCCTCCCACCAGCAGCCTACAGATTTGTCACACCATACCACAAGCTGACAAAGTCACTGTCTGTGGCTCATTCTCCCTACACTTGCTTCCTGTCAGTGATTGCAAGAGCACATCACTACTGCCTCCTCTGTCAGAGGAGCTTGCATGCTTATCAGGTGCCCTCTCCTTCCCAGGGCACATGCGTTCCTGTAGATCATGTTATAGCCCTCTACCATCACTGCTGCAGAGTGACAATAGCTCCCATAATCCCCTCCCTTTTTTCTCTTTTTTGCTTTTGTTTTCTTTTAGCCACTTTTCATTCTTTTTATTTGTCTGTTTATCCCTCTTCTTTTACCTTTAGTCATCTTTCTTCTGATCTACCTCCATTTATTTTTCCTAAATATTTTCTTCTTTTATCTCTCTGCTCCATCTAACAGGATTCAGACATTAATTATCCACTAGTGAGCCATCCTTAACACATCTAACACCTATCACCTCAGCAAATGGGTGAGCTCCAATGCTTGCTACTATACCACTGGATCAACAACACAAGATAGACAACATCTGCTCATCCCACATGCAGCTCCTTTTCATGACCAACAAAGACCTGTGCTCTCATTCCCACTGGTTACTCTACCCACCTGGAGACAGGTAGAGAGTGTCCCAGTGTTGCCAAATTAGCAACCAAAGAAGTGTGCCTTCTCACCTACCTGGATATATCAAAACAAAAGAAAACAAAATTTCAGGGTGAAACAAACCAATACATAATCAACAAATGAAACACTACCTTAAAATGTGTTGGAGAAAACAGACTTCAGTTCAAACAAAGGAAGAGGACAAGATGGCACAGGAAGTGACCAAAATATAGAACTAGAAAAACTCTCCAAGGAAGAACAGGTAGTATGGCTACCTGATAAAGAATTAAAAAATATATAAATATGGGGCCTTCCAAGAGCGTGAGGAAAACATAAACAAAAGCAAGGAAAGGACATACAATACACTAGAAGAATCCAGGAAAACAATGAAAGAGCTAAATAACAAATTAACAGACAATTGTTGTTGTTGTTATGTGCCATCAAGTCAGACCCAACTCATAGCGACCCCTCCTAGGGTTTCTGAGGCAGTATCACTATGGAAGTAGATTGCCCCATCTTCCTTCCTAGGAGTGGCTGGTGGGTTTGAACTACCAGCCTTCTGGTTAGCAGTCAAATGCCTTAAGCGCTATGCTACCAGAGCTCCCAATAGACAATTGTTGTTGTTGTTGTTATTTGCCATTGAGTCGGCCTCGACTCATAGCGACCCCACCTTGGGTTTCCAAGGCAGTATCACTACGGAAGTAGGAATGCCCAACCTTCCTTCTGAGGAGTGGCTGGTGGGATTGAACCGCCAGCCTTCTGGTTAGCAGTCAAGTGCCTTAGGCACTATGCTATCAGAGCTCCCAATAGACAATTAGAAATCATTAAAAAAAAAAAAAAAAAAAAAAGCAAATAGAAATCTAGAAGATTAACATTAAAATTATAGAGATGGATAACACATTGGAAGGACAAAAGAATAGAATTGAATTGACTGAACAATGCATTAGCTAAATGCATTAGCTAAGACAAATTCCTTGACACCAGTTTGTATAAGGAAAAAATAATGAAAAAAATTTAAGAAAGCCTAAGAATAATTTGAGACCATATTAAGAAAAGTAATTTACATGTGGTTAGAATTCCAGAAGAGGAGGAGGCAAAAGGAAAAGAACAAAAACAAAAAAATGTGTAAGACTTGCTAGCAGAAAACTTCCTTAATATCAAGAAAGATGAAAAGATGCCCATCCAAGAAACTCAACAAATCCCATACAGGATAGATCCCAAAAGAAAGTCACCAAGATATATCATAGTCAAATTTTCAAAACCAAAGATAAAGAACAAATCTTGAGAGCTGCTCAAAAAAAAAAAAAAATGAATTATTACCTAAAAGGAACAACCAATAAGACTAAGCTCAAATTCCTCAGCTAAAACCATGCAGGCGAGAAGACAATGGGATGACATATATAAAACCTTGGAAAAAAAATCACCAGCCAAGAATTATATATCAAATAAAACTGTCCCTCAAATATGATGGTGAAATTAGGACATTTCCAGATAAATAAAAATTAAGAGAATTTGTAAAAATGAGACCAACCTTGTAAAAATGGTAAAGGGAGTCTTTTGACAGAAAACTCACAATGGAACACAGTAACCTAAGATTAACACACGTGATAATTCAATCAGATACCAACCCAGAAAAAGAATTCTCAAAATTAAAATGAATTTACAAGACTGAAAATAGAGAACCAGAAGTGCCAATCTGTAAAACACGACAACAAAGTTAGAAGAGGGAATAAATGGTATAATTATAGAACTTTCAAATGAAGAGTCAGTCAGGATGATATCAATATAGAACAGACTGTTTCAAACTTAAGAAGATGAAAATTAATTACAGGGTAACCACTAAATAAATAAATAAATAAATAATAAGCCTTCTACCAAAATAAGAAAGAAGAAAACCGCAAGGACTCACTAAACACAAAATCAACAATAATGAAAAAAGTGAAAAGAAAATCTGATAAGAAAATGACTATCAGACAGAAAAATATTCAGAACAAAGAAACCATCAACACTATAATGAAATACACAAAAGAATCACAGCAGTCAACTCATACCTATCATTAATTACATTGAATATGAATGGATTAAATGCACCAGTCAATAAAAGAGAAAGACAGAATGGATAAGAAAACGTCATCCATTAATATACTGACTGCAAGAGACTCACCTTAAACACAAAGACAAAAATATGTTAAATATCAAAGGGTGGAAAAAATATATCAAGCCAATAGGAACCAATAAAGACCAGGAATGGTAACATTAATTCCTGATAAAATAGACTTCAAGGTAAAAACCAGCATTAGTGACAAAAGAGGACATTATGTAACAATAAAAGGATCAATCTAGCAACAGGACATAGCTGAAATAAATACATATAGACCCTATGAAAGAGCCCCAAAATACATAAAGAAAACATTAACAGAATTGAAAAGAGAAATACATAATTTCACAGTAGTAGTAGGAGACTTAAACACACCACTGTCAATGAAGGGCAGAACAACTAGAAAGAAATTCAACAAAGATAACAGAAGATCTCAACAATATAGTCAGCTAACTTGAACTCATAGACACATGCAGAACATTCCACCCAACAAAAATGCAATACACATCCTCTCCTAATGCACATGGATCCTTCTTCAGAATAGACTATAAGTTAGGCAACAATTCAAGAGTCAGTAAGTTTAAAAACATCAAAATACTGCAAAGCATCTTCTTGGATCACAGCACTATAAAATTGGAAATCAATAATAGGAAGATCAGAAAAAATCAAATATATGGAAAGTGAATAAAACCATGCTCAAAACTACTGGGTTATAGAAGAACTAAAATGTGAAATAATAATAATAAATTCTAGAAGCAAACGAGAATGAAAACTAACATAATAACATCTTTGGGACACAGCAAAACCAGTACTCAGAGGTCAATTTATAGCAATAAATGCATACATCAAAAAAAGAAGAGAGAACCAAAATCAATAACACTAGCCAATAATTCCAATAATTAGAAATAGAAGAACAACAACAAAGCCCACAATTTCCAGAAGAAAGGAAATAAAAAAGTTAGAGCAGAAGTAAATTAAACAGAAAACAAAAACCTTAGAATCAAAACTAGAAGTTGTTCTTTAAAAATATTAACAAAATTGACAAACTTTTGACAAATTTCACTAAGGAAAAGAAAGAGAAGATGCAAATAACACAAATAAGAAATGAATACGTGACATCACAACAGAAACAACTGAAATTAAAAGGATAATAACAGAATATTCTAAAGAACTGTATGTCAACATAATTTGAAAACCTCATAGAAATGGATAGATTTCTATAAACACACACCCTATCTAAACTAACACAGATCGAAGCAGAAAATTTGAACAAGCCCATAACAGAAAAAGAAATTGATCAGGTCATGCAAAATCCTTCAAGAAAAAAAAATTATTGACCCCAGTTGGCTCCACTAGAGAATTCTATTAAACATTCAGAGAAGAGTTGACATTAATCTTACTCAAACTATTCCAGAGATAGAAAAGGATGGCACATTCCCAAATTTATTTTATGAAGCAAGCAAAGACACCACTAAAAAAAGAAAATTAGAGACCAGTATTCCTTGTGAATACAGATGCAAAAATCTTCAACAAAATTCTAGCTAATAGAATCCAACACTATATCAATAAATAATATTCATACCAGGTATGCAAGGATAATTTAACATTAGAAAAACAATCAATGTAATCCACTACATAAATAGAGCAAAGAAAAAGAACCACATGATCATATCAATCAATTGAGAAAGATTTTTGATAAAAATCTAACATCCATTTATAATAAAAAATTCTCAGCAAAATAGCAATAGAAAGGAAATTCCTCAATATAATTAAGGGCATATAAGTAAAACCAATGGACAACATTTCCCCCCATGAATAGGAACCAGACAAGGATGCCCCCTATCACCACTCCTATTCAACACTGTATTGTAAATCCTAGCCAGGGCAGTAAAGCAAGAAAGAGAAATGAAAGACATCCAAATTGGTAAGGAAGAAGTAAAACTATTTCTATTTTCAGATAATATGATCTTATCCATAAAAAATCCTAGAGACTTAGCAAGAAAATTACTGGAGCTAATAGAGATACAGCAAAGTGGCAAGGTACAACGTCAATATTCAAAAATCATTTGGATTCCTCTACATCAAGAAAGAGATCTCTGAAAAGGAAATAAGAAAAACAATATAATTTACAATTGTTATGTTGTTATATGCCGTCGATTCGGACCCAACTCATAGCTACCCTTCCTTACCAGAGAGACAAAACTCACTGCCGTTGAGTTGGATCTGACACATAGTGACCCCTCCTTGGGTTTCTGCGGCGATATCACTACAGAAGTAGATTGCCCAACCTTCCTTCTGAGGAGTGGCTGGTGAGTTTGAACTGTCAGCCTTCTAGTTAGCAGTCAAACGCCTTAGGCACTATGCCACCAGAGCTCCCAGAGAGACAAAAGACCTGTTAAAAAAAAAAAAAAAAAAAAGAAAAGAAAAAAAACCCTTCAAAACGCTACTACAAGAAACTGAAAAAGAGCTACATAAATGGAAGAACCACACTTTTGGATTAGAAGATTGAACACTGCGAAAATATAAAAACTACCCAAAGCAATCTTTAGATACATTGCAATCCTGATCTAGAGTCCATCAACATTTTTAAGGAGATGGAAAAACCAATGACTAATTTTATATGGAAAGGGCAGGGACCATGGATAAGCAAAGCACTACTGAAGAAGAAGAACAAAGTAGGAGGACTCACACTTCCCAATTTCAAAACCTACTATACAGCCATGGTAGTCAAAACAGTCCAGTATCTGCACAACGACAGACATGTAGACCAAAAGAACAGAATTGAGAACCCAGAAATAAATCCATCCACCTATGAAAGCTAATCTTTGACAAAGGCTGGAAAACATTAAATGGGGAAAAAACAGTTTCTTTAACAAATTGTGCTGGTAAAACTGGATATCCATTTGCAGAAAAATGAAATAAGATCCATACCTCACACTGTACACAAAAACTAAAGATTTATCAAAGACCTAAATGTAAAACCTAAAACTATAAAAATCGTAGAGGAAAAAATAGGGACACATTTAAGGGACCCAATTTATGGCCTAAAAAGAATATCAAATATAACTAAACATGTGCAAACTGCAGACAGATGACTGACTAAGGCACTTAACTGCCAACCAGAAGTCTGGTGGTTCAAACCCACCAGCCACTCCTCGGAAGGAAGGCTGGGCAATCTACTTCCATAGTGATACTGCCTTGGAAACCCAAGGAGGGGGTTGCTATGAGTTGGATCTGACTCAACAGCAGTGAGTTTGGTTTGGTTTGGGTTTAGTGCCTTCTAAAAATTAAATTCTTATACATATCAAAAGACTTTTCCAAAAGAGTAAAAGAGAACATACATATTGGGGGAAAAAATACTAGGCAATGTCATATCTGACAAGGGACTTACCTCTAGAATTTATAGAAAACCTCTGCAACTCCACATCAAAAAGATAAATAATCTATTTATAAAATGGGCAGAGGAAATGAACAGACATTTCACTAAACAAGATAAGATACTCAGGTGACCAACAGACACATAAAGAAATGTTTGTGATAATTAGCCATTACAGAGATTCAAATTAAAACCACAATAAGATGTCATCTCACCCCAGCAATAACAGCAAAGTTCAGCAAGACAGAAAACAAGAAAATGCTGGTGAAGATGTGGAGAGATCAGAACTCTCATACACTGTTGGTGGAACTGTAAAATGGTGCAACTGACAAGGAAAATGGTATGCTACTTCCTTAAAAAGCTGGAAATAGAAATACCATGTGATCCAGCAATTCCACTGCTAGGTATATATTCTAAAGAACTTAGAGCTGTACATGAACAGATATATGCACACAATAAATGTTCATTGCAGCATTATTCACAATAGCAAAGAGATGGAAACAATCTAAATGCCCATCAAGGGATGAATGGATAAACAAACTATGGTACATATACACAATGGAATATTATACAACATTAAAGAATAATGAAGAATTCATGAAATACCTGAGAATGTGGATGAACTTGGAGGACATGATGCTGAGTGAAGTAAGTCAACAGCAAAAAGACAAATAGTGTATGAATCCACTATCAAAAACACAAGGAAAGGCTTACCCAGGGAAAGGAACACTCTTTGGTGGTTACCAGGGATGAGAGAGGAAAGGAGGGAAAATTACTAAGTAGGTAAGAGACACATACTAGTATGGGTGAAGGGAAAGACAATATACAATAGTGGGTGATCAGCACAATATCACTAATGAAAAGGTAGACACGGAGAGGCACAAGATTTAAAGACAACAAAGGTGAACACTATTACATACACAGTTGTGCAATATCAGCAATAACAAACATTAATCTACGAGTGGATGCATAGGTAGACAGGCATGATGATAAGGTATGGGTAAGCAAACAAGACTATGTCTATGATCATATATAGGCTTGGCAGAGGATTTCTACGTTAAGTATATGTATGAGCTGTAAAAATGGATATGTATACAGTGCGGGCAAAGATACGAAAACTTCTTAGCCATAAATAACCAAGCACCTTGAGGGAGTGGATCACTGGGCCTATGAGCTCAGAACCATAATTGCAAGGGACATCAAGGTCAACTGACAAAACATAGTCCACAAAGGCATTGTTCCACATCCTGCTTTGGTGAGTAGCAACTGTGCTCTTAAAAGCTTGCAAGTGGCTATCTAAAGTGCAACTAATAGTCTTTCTTCATCCAGAGCAAAGAAGAGTGAAGAAAATCAAAGACACATGGAAACAATTAGTAAAAGGGACTAGTGGACTATATGAACCTCAAGCTCCATGACCCTGGGACCAGAAGAACTGGATGGTGCCTAGCTACTACTGCCAAATACCTGAAAGAGATCACAATAGGAGATCCTGCATAGAGTGGGAGAAATATGTGCAACAAATCTCAATATAATAAAAAACACCATGCTTACTGGTCTGATAGAGACTGGTAGAATCTTGAGACTATGGCCCTTAGTTACCCTTCAGGCCTGCAACAGAACTCACTCCCATAGCTCAACTTTCAAACAATAGATAGGTCTATGAAGTGAACAATAATACCAGAAAGGTATGTACTTCTTAGAACTACCAAACATAAGAGATCAAAAGGGCAGCATTTGCTCCAGGATAAAGCTCAGAAGACAGGAATAGACAGGAAATAAGGACAAAGGGAAATGGTAACCATAGGAAGGATGTGGGAAGAGGGCTGTTATAGGGTAGGAATTATAATCAACGTCACAAAACAAATGTGATTGAATGTTGAATGGAAAGCCAATTTACTCTGTAAACTTTCAGTCCAATAACAATAGAAAGCAATAGAAAGTGAATTATTGTTTTAAAAAAAGAAAAAAAAAAAAAACAACGAAAACTAAACTATTTAAGGTTAAAAAATATCACTGCAGTTAGAAACAGTCACTGATGAAGAAACAATTAGTAAAATGAAAGGAACAGTTCTAAATATATTAAGAATTCCAAAGAGTCAAGAAGATAGTTGAAGACCAAATAAGAGATTCTAACAGACATCTAAGGAGCGCTGATGGTGTAGTGGGTAAGGCATTTGGTTGCTAACCAGAAGTTTGGCGGTTCAAACCCACCAGCTGCTTGGGAGGAGGAAGATGAGGCAATCTACTTCCCTAAAGATTTATAGCCTTAGAAACCCAATGTGGGTCAATGTGAGTTGGATCAACTCAGTTGCAGTGGATTTGGTTTTTTGGTAACAGGAGTCATAGGGAGAAAATAAAGAGAATAAAGGAGTTACAATAATAATTAAATAAAGTGTACATTTCAGAATTTCTGGACCTGGTGAAAGAGGTGAATCAACAGATTAAAGATGCATAATTTTTCCAAGAAGTATTAATAAGAAAACTTTCACCCATATAAATATTATAGTAAATCTTCAGATCATCAGTAGTCAGAGAGAAAAAGATCGCTTGCAAAGGAAAGAAAATTTTAATGGCAGTCGACTGAACAGTCAGTAAATAATGGAAGCCAAAAAAAAAAAATTCCCAATATTGGTACTGAAATAAAATAACTATGCCTCTAGAATTGTGTACCCAGAAAATAGCTTTTAAGAAATGAGGGAGAAATGAAGAACGTTTTAGATAAACAAAAGCTCAGCATGTTTATCATTAACAAATCTTCATGAAAGGAACTTCTAAGAATATTCTTAAGGAAAAATAAAAATGAGCCCCAAAAGAAATTGCTGCAATGTAAGATGGAAAGATAAACAAAGAACTTGTTAAACTCGTAAGCAATTTAATAAGTTATATTGTCTCTTTGTATATATTAATTCAAAAATAAGATAAAATTGATGGGATTTAAAAGACAATTAAAAAATACTGGACAATAACCGCATAGAAGACAAATGTGTGGGATAGCTCATAGTAAAAATGTTCTAAGCTGTTGACATTATTCAGTAATATTAAATTTATAATTTGTTAAAGAGATTCATGGTAAAATTTCAATGGTGACTTCTAAATTATAGAAATAGAATATATAATTTCTAAACCAGGGAATGGAAAAATGTAACACTAAAACAAGAAAAATAAACTCTCAATTTTTAAAAAAATAAGAATTCAGAAGAAGTAAGAATAAAAAGAGGCAAGATAGTAGAAACAAAAACAAACTAAATTTAAGTGACAGAAATTATCACTTTGAATAAGAAATAAGATCCAGTGATACACTGTTGGAAGAGACACAAAGTTTAAAGATATAGAAAGTCTAAAATTAAAAAATGAAGAAATAATAGGGAAATACTAATCATGATAAAAGTGGAGTAGCTATATTAACATCAAACAAAGCATACTTTAAGACAAACCACATTAGTAAAGAGCGTGAAGATTACATAATTATATACAAAAATTAATTCACCAGAAATCTATACCTACTCAATGCTTGAGTTCACCTAATAAAATAATCTTAAAATATGAAAAAGAATAATTTTATATAGTCACAAGAAGAAATGGACAAAATCTCCATTGTAGTGGAAGATTTTTAACACATCTCTCAATTATCGATAAGTCAACTAATCAATAAATTAGATAAAGTGAGATTTATTATTAGCAAGATTGATTAAATGGAGGTACTCTGGTGGCACTGTGGTTAAAGCAATCGGTTGCTAACCAAAAGGTCAGTAGTTTGAACCCACCAACTGCTTCAGGGGAGAAAGATGTCCATAAAGATTCACAGCCTGGGAAACCCTATCATGAAATTTCACCCTGTCCTACAGAATTGACTCAATGGCAGTAGGTTTTTGGTTTGATTAAATGAAGATCTATAGAACTCACCACCAAAATAGACAAGACATAGTATTTTCTAATATATATGAGATCATTATAAATTTCACTACATATTAAGCCATAAAGTAAGTCACAACAAATTTCAAAGAATTTGTATCATAGAGGACACATTTTCTTACCTGATACAATTAGAAGTAACAAAGATAAATTAAAATTATGTTATCTTTGGAAATTAAAAACATATATACTCCTTTAAGTTACACATGGGTTCAAGTAAAAATCACTATGAAAATGTAAGAATCACTTGTAACTGAATGATAAGGACTATTATACATCCAAACTTAAAACAGATTTTGAAGGCCATTTATAACCTAAGTGATATATTAGAAAAGAAAAAAAGGTTAAAAATGAATGGTCAAAATATCCAACTTAATAAACAAGACCAATTGTGCTTAAAAATTTTAGACTCAGGACCATGTTATACTGTTAAATACTGAGAACCCAAAAAAGTATTTATTAGTGTGAATTGTACCTCTTAATATTTACAGAATTAGAAATTAAAATTTTAAAAATTTATTTAAAAATAAGCCTATTATATATTAATATAAATGATATATATTAATGAAAATCACCAGTATTTTCCAAAATAAAAGAATTTAGTGGTAAGTATGGAATTGCATTACATTATTGCAAATCTTTTTTAATGTTTGACTCATAGAAGAGAACTAGATCCTCATATCTGCTTCTGTATTCAATACGTTGGGTTATATTTGTTTGGTTGAAATATATGACGACTATCTGGTCTCATGCTGACATGTTTTTTGGAAATTAAGAGTATTTTAATAGCCTTTTCATATAATTATGAATATTTTTTTGAGGCTATGTCAAATCTACCAGTGGTAATCTTATTTGCAATAATGGAAGATGAAAGCATATCACTGAGTTTTCCATAGTCTGTTGCATTAAGTTCCACTGGTATGTCTTGTATTTTAAATCTTTTAACCAGTCATGATTTAATAATATCATACATTGATCATATAGAAAATATTGGTCCACTGAGTTACACAGGTCTCCTGAATGTTGACATATTTCATTATATCATATGAAAAAATGCACTTATTAATATTACCATGAATCTTATCACAACAGTCTTTAGGTATTGGGAAAGTGTCAAGTTTACAGTGACAGATAAAATTTTAAATTCTAGTTTTACTTGAAAGCTCAAATTTTAACATTGGCAATAAATATTTTCAGTTGTTTCCCTTGAAATGACAGACTCACCTCATTCAATTTTGACAAAATGCCTTTAAAATACTCAAAGCAGAATACCCAAAGTGTGTCTGTCAGTTATTCTTTCAAGTAAAAATGGTGTCCCATGATTAAAATGCTAGTTCAGTTGCAACTCCAATAATCACACAAATTTTTTTTGAAACAGTCATTGAATTTCAAAATGCAGCAAAATTGTTTTGTATACTTTCCATTTCATTAGACATAATAGCAAAAAGATGTGAAATTAGTAACTTTCATTCTTTGTTAAGATATTACTAAGTAAAACAGGTATTTATTTTTATAGCAAGGGTTTAGTGGTTAGGAATACAATGGCCACTGACACAGTTTGATGCCACTGCTTGATTTGTGCTAATGTACCAGCAATTTTACCCACCATCGTTTTTACCCTGTAGTGCAATGTAACCTAGTGAAAAAGTCACATAACATCTTTGCCTTATGATGAAAATAGTTTTGGCCTTATCTCATGAAAAGTTTTTAGGGATGCCTTGTTGTTGTTGTTGTCGCTTTGTGCCATTGAGTCGGACCCGGCTCACAGTGACCCCTCCTTGGGTTTCCGAGGCAGTATCACCACAGAAGTAGATTGTCCCATCTTCCTTCCGAGGAGTGGCTGGTGGGTTTGAACCGCCAGCCTTCTGGTTACCAGTCAAGTGCCTTAGGCACTATGCTACCAGAACTCCTAGGGATCCCTAGGAATCCACAAAGTACACTGGGAACCAATGAGTAAACTAACCGTCAGTGACCTGTGGCCTAAGGGCCAAGCTTTGTCCCTGTTTTTGCAAAAGTTTTACTGGAACACAACCATGCCTATTATTATACATATTGTCTATGGCTCCTTTTGCAATCAAATATAGTTGAGTAGTTTCAACAGAGACTATATGGCCCACAGAACTTACAATATTTACTACCTGACCCTTTACAGAAAATTTCCAATGCCTTAGTTAAGCTATAACAACAGAATAAATCCAACAAGTGTTTTTGAAAGGCAATAATGAAGATAAGATCAGAAGTTAATGTAAAAATATGCTAATGTAATATAAAGGATAAATAAAGACAAATGCTATTCTTTAAGAAGACTAATGAAATTGAAAAACCTTTGGCAAGATTGAAAAGAAGATACTTATTAGCAATACTGAAAATGTAATAAAGATATGACAGAGATTTAAAAAATAAGACCAAAATATGAACAATTTTATGTTAATAAAATTTAAATATGAACAATGGAGAATATGCAAAAAATTTCAATAATAATATCTGCCAAAAGAAGAAATAGAGAGTTCAAGTATTTCTATACCAATTAAAATAATTCAGTAGTTAAAAATCTCTCCTAGAAACATTAGGATCAGGTAGTTTTATAAGCAAGTTCTGCAAAATACTCAATTGACAGATTATTCCAACCTCACAAATTCTCCTAGAAAACAGAAAGAAGGGATATTTTCTAGTTATTTTTATATAAAGCAAGTGTTAACAAATTTTAAAAACAAACAAGGACAGAAGATAAATTACAGTCCAAATCTACTATAAATTATGAGTTTGGCAATCTTAAATAAATTACTAGGAAACTGAATAGTAGTGTATAAGAAACAATAATTCACCATAACCAAGTTTTATTTATCCCAGGAATGCAAGGAAGGTTTATATTTAGGAACTTGACAAATATAATTACTCCAGTAATATATTAAATGAGACAACTAATGTGATTTTTTTCAATAGATGCAAAACCATGTTATAAAATTCAACACTCATTCATGATTTAAAGTCAAACAAAGTTATTAGCAAATAAGGAGTAAATAAGACTTCTTTAATGTAATAAATGATTTATAGGAAAACTTGCACTGTAACAAATACTATTCAATTGCCAAAAGTTAAACACATATTCTTTAAAATTAGAAGGAGGCAATTTTATTCAACATTTTACTGGAGGACCTAACCATTGAATAGAAAGAAGTAAAAGAAGAGGAAGAGGAAGAGAGAAGACCTATACTCTTCAGCACGAAGGTGGGGAGGGTAGCCATCTAACCTCCTGTTTCATTTGTGCAAAATTTTGTTTATTTCTAATTATTCTTAATTATATGTATATGGTTTGGGGTTTACTTATCAATTCATGGAGTCACAACTGACTCATAGAGACCTCACGTGATAGAACGCCACACTGCCTTGTCCTGTACCATCTTCAAAATTGTTGGTATGCTTGAGCCCATCATCACAGACACTATGTCAAGCCATCTTATTGAGGGTCTTCATCTTTCTCACTGACTGCACTTTACCAAACATGATATCCAGAGACTGGTCTCTCTTGACAATTTGACCCAAGCAGGAGTGGCAAAGCTTTGCTTCTGAGAAGCATTCTGGCTGTATTTCATCCAGGACAAATTTGTTTGTTCTTCTAGCAATGCATAGGAGCTTAGGTGGTGCTATGGTAAAAGCATTGGGCTGCTAACCAAAAAGTTGGCGCTTTAAATTCACCAACTGCTCCATGAGAAAAAGATGAGGCAGTCTGCTTCCATAAAGATTTATGACCTTGGAACCCCTATGGGGCAGTTCTACTTTACTCGATAGGGTTGCTGTGAGTCAGAATCAACTTGATGGCAATGCATTTTGTTTTGTTTATGGCAAGTCCTCTTCACTTTCAGCAAGCAAGGTTGTGTCTTCTGCATATCTCAGATTATTAAAGAGTCCCCTTCCAATCCTGATACCATGTTCTTCTTTATATAATCCAGCATCTCAGATTATTTGCTTAGCATACAGATTTACTATATATGGTGAAAGGATACAGTCCTGACACACACCTTTCCTGATTTTAAACCATTCAGTATCCCCTCCTTCTGTTCAAATGACTGTCTCTTGGTCTATATATAGGTTCCTCAGGAGCACAGTTAAGTGTTCTGGAATTCCCATTCTTCACAATGTTATCCATAATTTGTTTGTTATCACAACATATTCAATACTCTTTGCCAACAATATAATTCAAATGCATTAGTTCTGCAGTCTTCCTTATTTATTGCCCAGTTTCACATGCATATGAGATGATTGAAAATACCATGGCTTGGGTCAAGCACAATATAGTCCTCAAAGTGACATCTTTCTCTTTTGTTTTTACATTTTAAAAAGATTTTTTGCAGTGCATTTGACTAATGAAAGACATTTCCATGGGTGTTGATTGTAGATCCAAGTAAAATGAAATCCTTGACAATTTCCATCTTGCTCCATTTATCGTGATGTTGCTTATTGGTCTAGAGGTGAGGATATTTATTTCTTTATGTTGAAGTGTATGCCATACTGAAGGCTATAGTCTTTGCTCTCCAGCAGTAAGTGCTTCAAGTCCTCTTCACTTTCAGCAAGCAAGGTTGTGTCTTCTGCTTGTCTCAGATTATTAAAGAGTCCCCTTCCAATCCTGATGTCATGTCCTTCTTTATATAACCCAGCTTCTCAGATTATTTGCTTAGCATACAGATTGACTATATATGGTGAAAGGATACAGCCTTGACACACACTGTTCCTGATTTTAAACCATTCAGTATCCCCTCCTTCTGTTCAAATGGCTGCCTCTTGGTCTATGTACAGATTCCTCATGAACACAGTGAAGTGTTCTGGAATTCCCATTCTTCACAATGTTATCCATAATTTGTTATGATCCACACAGTTGAATGCCTTTGCATGATCAATAAAACACAGGTAGACATTTCTGGTATTCCATGCTTTCAGCCAAGATTCATCTGACATCCACAATAGTATCACTTGTTCTACATCCTCTTCTGAATCTGCTTGAATTTCTGGCAGTTCCTTGTCAATGTACTGTTACAACCATTTTTTAATTATTTTCAGCAAAATTTTACTTGCGTATGATATTAATGATATTGTCTGATAATCTCCACATTCTGTTGGATCATCTTTTTTTGGAATGGGCACAAATATGGATCTCTTCCAGTTAGCTGGCTAGCTAGCTGTCTTCCAAATTTCTTGGCATAGACAAATGAGTACTTCCAGTGTTGCATCCATTAGTTGCAACATCTCAGTGGGTATTCCATCAATTCCTGGAGGCTTTTTTTTTTTTTTTTTTTGCCAGTTCCTTCAGTGTAGCTTGCACTTCTTCCTTCAGCACCATCAGTTCTTGATTATATATTTCCTGAAGTGGTTGAATGTTGACCAATTCTTTTTAGTACAGTGACTTTATGTATTCCTTTCATTTTCTTTTGATTCATCTGGTGTCATTCAATATTTTACCCAGAGAATATTTCAAAGATAGCTGCTTTTAGTATGAATTACACTGTAACACAAAGATAACAAAAATCCTTATAACTGGTATAATTCATAGTTATTCCTAAATAGTTTTCTTCACAGTGTTGGAAAAGAATGCTTCTTTTTATATTATTAGTATTATTTTCAGAAAAGCAATAATTAAATTAGTTGGTTTGCTTTTAGGAGGCAAATCACTTAAAAGAAACATGCTTTTTATTTTGTGTTTGCTGAACATGTATAGCTGAACCTACATAAATTCAATGAATATGTAACTTACTTTACTGTTATTTAGAATACACGAGATAGAATTCAAATCTATAAGGCTTATAATTTCTTACTTCATATGTTATTGGTAATTGGCGACCCAATATTTTTTAGAATTATGAAATGGTAGAGCCAGAATGGACTATGGACATATAGTAGGTGCAATGATTGATTGCTGAGTGGAGTAACAAATCAAGATGGGCTGATAGTTATCATCTAGTCCAGTGATTTTTGAGCTTTTTCACTGCCACCCACAGTAAGAGATACATTTTACAAGATGACCCATTTAACACACACAAACACAGAAAGTACATAATTGAAATGAAAGTTACAAAAAGCAGTATCTATCTTTACTGCATATAATTAACTCCAATGGTTTCTATTCTTTTCTATTGCATGTTCTTAAAATTACTGGTTATTATCTACCTAGTTAATTTTATGACCTTGAAAAGGTCATGACATATAGTTTGAAAACTACTCATGTAGTTAACCCCTGCAATCCACTGGATGGCAAAAATGGTTAAGAACTCAACTACTGACTAAAAGGTTGGCAATTAGAACCCACTGAGAGGTGCTTCGGAAGAAAGGCCTGGTGATCTGTTTCTAAAAGTTCACAGCCTTGAAAAGGAGCACAACTCTACTCTGCACACATGGGTAATCATCAACTCCATGGCAAGTGGTTTTTGGTTTGGTTTTTAGGCCACGCCTCATGTTTTATAGATGTATCAAATGAACCTCTGAAGAGAAAAGCAAAATAATTATTTTGAAAAGTACTAAGTATTCATGCATCTAGAATAAACTTATTTGAAGCTAGTTTTAAATATACCTTAGCCATTGACACATCCTTATGTATTTTATCTTTGCTCTCTTTTCTCATACACCCACAGCCCATCATTTGTCAAGTATGTCACTCTGTCTAATGAGATCAGATTAATGTAACAGACTCTATTCTGAATAAGCCATACTGAGCACTAGCTAGTAACTACTCCTTGTTTGCAAATCAATCGTTTGACTTTCCAAATTTTTTCTAGGTATTAAAGTTAAATCTATATAGCTATTTTTTTTTCCTTTCTTTTCATTTGTTTGTAAGTTTGCTCCAGCTGTCTTTTTTTAATGTTGTGATAAAACAACCATCTACACAAAACAGTCTCTGAATCTGTAGCTTTATATATTTTTATTTCATTACCTAAGCTAAAAACAAAAACAAACAAACAAAAAAACAACCCACTGCCATCGACTCAATTTTGTCTCATAGAGATCCTATAGGACAGAGTCGAACTGCCTCATAGGATTTCCAAGGCTGTAAATCTTTACAGAATCAAACAGCTTCACTTTCTCACCTTAGCAGCCAAATATTTTAACCACTGTGCCAAATTGAAAAATGCTTTGATGTCCAAAACAAAAGTTTGTATTTGCATTTTCTGATGAAGCCCACTATACCCTGGCAAAATATCAGCTAAAAGGAAAGAAAAAAAGGACTTCGGCTCAATTTTTATATATTTATTTTTTACTTCTCACATGTATCTCCCCAGATTTGTGTATAGATGGTTAGATTAATAGTTCATCACTCTTTCTAATGTCTTTCTAAATTACATTACTCTATACTTAGCGTCTGAGGTGATTTTTAGTTTAAATCCATATCTGAATGAAATAACTCACAGGTGGGTTTCTTTTTTGTTACTGTTCTCATTACCATGATTACTATCAGCAGTTATACTGTTATTTTTAATCAAATACAGATTTACTCTTTGCTTTCCAACTGCTTAGAGGAGTCCAGAGAAATTGTGTAGTTTGTCACAGAGAAAGGAGGGAAATGCTCACCATTTAAAGGTCAATGTAGACATTGGTCCACCACTTGTCTATTACTTTGTTGTGCTGTAGTGGCTATATGTCACTATGATACTAGAAGCTTTGTCACTGACCACCAGTATTTCAAATACCAGCAGGGTCACAAAGGGTGGACAGGTTTCAGTGGAGTTTCCAGACTAAGACAGGCTAGAAATAAAGGCCTGGTGATCTTCTTCCAAAAGTAACCAAATGAAAACCTTATGGATTACAACAGAACATGTCTGACTTGCCTAGGAAATATCATTAGGAGGGATCAATTGCCAGAGGAGGAAATCATGCTTGGTGAAGTAGAGGGCTACTGAGGGTGTGAGAAAGCCTTGGCCGAAAGAATTTGCACAATAGCCACAAAGATGGACTCAGATATGCTGGTGAATGTGAGGATGACACAAAGCTGGGCAACATTTCTCTCTGTTCTACATAAAGTCACCATAGTCAGAGTGAATTCAATGGCAGCTTGTCAGCTATCGACAACAACAATATAAGTATGCTTGCATTGGAGTGAATGGTCACTAATAAAGAAAATAATTTATGATTTAAGAATCTTTTAAAGGTTTATACACATCTCCGAAGGTGAGTACTGTTTCAGGGTGAGTACCGTTTCAGCATTTCTATATTGCATAAGATATCTAACAAGATGCTTTCCACATATTAAGAATTCAATTAATGTGCATGCAATTGTTAAAAATTTAGTTTTAATTTGGGAGAAGCTCTGGTGGCATAATGGTTAAGTGCTCAGCTACTAACCAAAACTTGGCAGTTTGAACCCACCAGCTGCTCCATGGGAGAAAGATGTGGCAGTTTCCTTGTATAAAGATTAAAAACCAAACTCACTGCCATCTAGTGCTTCTGAGGCGGTATCACTATGGAAGTAGATTGCCGAATCTTCCTTCTGAGGAGTGGCTGGTGGGTTTGAACCATCAGCCTTCTGGTTAGCAGTCGAATGCCTTAGGCACTATGCCACCTTGGAAATCCTATGGGGCAGTTCTACTGAGTTAGAATCAACTTGATGACAATGGGTTGGTTTGTTTGGTTTGGAACTTTAATTTTGCAAGATAATCCCAGAATAATTGACTTGAGAGGGCCTTGGGAACCACCTTTCCTGGAGCCCCTCACTCTACAGGTCAGGAAGTGAGGGAGATAAGATCAGATTTGTTGTCCAAGGTCTTATGGCTAGAATTGGCAGAGCCCAGAACCCACAGCTCTTTATTTCTGTGTCATGTTATATTTTAAATTTGAGTTCTTCCCAAAGGGACATGAAGTTTTTCCTTTGATAATTGTATTTCCTTGGTTTTAACAAGAAACTTTGTAGACTCTTGCTATATATGGCAAAATGTATTGTTAGATGCTGTAGAGTCACCTCTGACTCATAGTGACCTTATATATAACAAAACTAAACATTGCCTGGGAGCTCTGGTAGCATAGTGCCTAAAGCACTTGACTGCTAACCAGAAGGCTGGCGGTTCAAACCCACCAGCCACTCCTCGGAAGGAAGGTTGGGCAATCCTACTTCCGTAGTGATACTGCCTCGGAAACCCAAGGAGGGGTCACTATGAGTTGGGGCCGACTCGACGGCAAATAACAACAACAAATAACAAACATTGCCTAGTCGTGCTCATCTTCACTATTTTTGCCTTCTTTGAGCTCATTCTTGCAGTCACTGTATCAATCCATTTTGTTGAGGGTCTCCTTCTTTTGGTTAACCCTCTACTTTAAGAAGCATGAGGTCTTTGTCTAGCGATTGATCCCTCTTGATAACATGTCCAAAGTAAGTGAGCTGAAGTCTTGGTATTCTCACCTCTTAGAAGCATTTTGGCTGTTCCTCCTCCAAGATAGATTTGTTCATTCTCTGGCAGTCCACAGTACATTCAATATTCTTCATCAACACCACAATTCAAATGCATCAGTTCTCCTTCGATCTTGCTTTTTTATTGTCCAGTATTTGCATGCAGATGAGGCAACTGAAAAGACCATGGCTAAGATCAGGTGTACCTTAATCATCAAAGTGAAATATTTGCTTTTTGACACTTTAAAGAAGTCTTTTGTAGCATATTTTCCCAAGGCACATGTCATTTAACTTCTTGACTGCTGCTTCCATGGGCTTTGATTGTTGATCCAAGAATGAAATCCTTGACAACTTCAATCTCTTCATCATTTATCATGATGTTATTTATTGGTTCTGTTTGTAACCTGTGGTAACTATCCTTCCTTGCTATTAAATTATTTTTACAATTAAAAAAAAAGGAAAAGAAAATGCCAGAAATATTTGACTCACATTAGTGATGACCACTTTAAAATTATAATATACTAAGTCTGTAATACCTTTTCCATCTCTATCTGTCCTGTATTTATAAATCTTAGCATGATGCCTAGTGACAGTGAAGTCACTATTCACCAAATAAGCATTAATAGAGCCACCATATTGTCCCTAATAAGCTGGGAAATTTTACACTAATAGTTTTTAAAGTCTTTACAGAAAGCTTTAAAACAACTTTTCCCACTTAATCAGAATTTCACTTTTTCAGAATACTATATTCTCTGCATATTCTATCTACTTGTATTTTCAAATATGGTGCTTTGTTTGTCGTACTTAAATATTTTCATCTATCACACCTTGATTTTAGAGAGAATGCATGTTACAAAAGAAAAAAAAAATATATTAAATCATATATTTGTTCCTATCTAGTAGGAGCTCACAAGATGGATATTATAAAACAAGGCTTACCAGTGCATATAAAAAAGTAAAATGAAGTTTCTAGATGAGATATTTAAATCTGGGGAAATTAGAAAGGAAAAAGATAATTTCAAACAACAATCATATGGAGAGAAGATGGGAAGATGGCGTCTTACCTGTTAAGACACGTTAGCTCCCTCTAGCATCTCAGTGCCTGAAAAACTAGGTACAGCAGTTTGAAGAGAAGATTCTGGCACTCTGAACGTCTCATTAAACCAGAGTATGCCAAACTCAGGGGAGTAGAATTAGAAAGGAGTGAGGGACAGTTTAATTACCCAGAAAGAATAAAAACAGGAAAACCTGCCCTGTGGAGCACCGACTGGCCAGAGAGACAGGGCATTGGAGGGCTCCTTGGGGCAATGCAAGAATGCACCTGAGGACCTTTGGCTGCTCCACGGATCTACCTTTAGCACCTGTTTTTATTGGTAAACTTGGGACCACTGGCATGGAGCAGAGACCCCTCTGGTTCTGGGTGGCACTGAATTGGGAGCAGAGAAGGAAACATGCTGCAAGGGTGTGGGCCTGGGAAGAACTCACGGTTCAGATCAGGGCAACTCTTCTAGGGCAGCTTTTTGGCACAGAGGGGCCTGGAGTGTGTGGTTTTTGCAGCTGCCTGAACCTGGCAGAAAGTGGTGGCCCCCTAACCATTGGGGTCTTTGCCAAACTTGAGCTGTGGGCCTGTAAGTAACAGTATAACATCATCATTAACAGCCTACTCAAAGCCCTAGACATGGCTACTGGTGCTTTGGAGCTTATTATTATTATTATTATTATTATTATTATTCCCTCTCTTTTCTTCCTCCTTTCCCCACCTCTTCCTTGCCTCATCCAATAAAAAAGCCACATTAAGCCACCACAACACCTGCCAGATCAAATCCTAAACCCTCTTCATGACAGAGACCTGCATCCACATTCCACACAGTGATCCCATCATCACAAAGAAAACTGCAGAGCAACCCAGCACATGTGAATTAACAACCAAAAAAATACAATACACCTGCTTCACCTTTCCAAAAATATTAAATCATAAAACCAAGACAAAACAAATCAGTACATAACTAACAACTTCAAAATGTCTAGGAAACAACAGGCAACCTCAAATAAAAAAAAAAAAAACAGGATAAGACAATAAAAATAAAATCCTAAACAAAAGTCTCATTAAACATGGAGGAAGATGAGGTGATAGAATTATCCCAGTAGGAATTTAGAAGGTATGTTTATAGAACTCTACAAGAGCTCAAGGAAACCCCAAACAGAATCAAGGAGAACACAGCATAACCTGGAAGAACTCAGGAAAACCTTTCAAGAGCATAATAACAAGATTAATACACAATCAGAAGTGATACAAAAATGGCAGTTAGAAATCCAGAAGATGAATACCAAAATTACAGAATTACACAACACAAGAGAAGCACAAAAGAAACAGGCTAGAATTTGCTGAAGAATGCATTTCCCAACTAGAAGATAAATCCCTTGACACCAGCCTGTATGAAGAAAAATCAGAACAAAGATTTAAGAGAAATGAAAAAAATCTAAGAGTTACCTGGGACAACATGAAAAGAAACAACATTGGAATTCCAAAACAAGAACAGGCGGAAAAAAACACCAAGAAAATTGTGGAAGACTTACTAACAGAAAACTTCCCCCATATCATGAAGGAAGAAAAGATATTTGTCCAAGAAGCTCAAACAACCCCATATAGGATAGATCCCAAGAGAAAAACCCTGAGGCATATCATAATCAAAGTGTCCAAAACCAAAGACAAAAAAAGAACATTGCAAGCTGCCTAGGACAAAACAAATATGACTTATAACAATCAAACAGTTAGACTGAGTTCTGATTGTTCAGCAGAAACCATGCAGGCAAGAAGGCAATGGGACAGCATATATAAAACACGGAAGGAAAAGAACTTCTATCCAAGAATCCTATGTCCAGTGAAATTGTTCATCAAATATTAGGGAAAAATCAAGACATTCTCAGACAGAAATTAAGGGATTTTGTGAAAACCAGACTAACCCTTCAAGAAATGCTTACAGAAGACCTTCTAATAGAGAACCCACAACATAGAACAACAAAATCAGGACACATGACATCAACACTAAAACCAAATCAGAAATAGATGCTCAACATAAGACCATAAAACATTGCACACTAAAAAACAAGGAAGTCAATCTGCACATGACAACAGCAATTAAATAAATAGAGGAAATAAAGTTCTAGGTACAAACTTCCAAATGGAGAGCAAAACAGGACAATGGCCTCATAGAACAGACTGTTTCAAATAAATAGAGGCAAGAATTCACTCCACAGAGAAAATTAACAATTCTCCTAAGCAAACCCAGAAGGAAGGAAAACATATAGGTTTGGTAAGTACAAAACCAACAATAAAGAAGAAAAAGAAGAAACAGTTGACAACAAAAGAAACTCAGCACAGAAAAGTATATGGACGAAGGAAACTCCAAAACACGACAAAAAATACATTAGAATGACAGCAATCAATTCATACCTATCACTAATTACACTCAGTGTGAAAGCACTAAATGCAACAAACAAGAAAGAGAGTGGCAGACTGGACAAGAAAAGAAGACCCATTGATATGCTGCCCACAAGAAACCCACCTCAGACACAAAGATAAAAACAAATTAAGAGTTAAAGGGGAGAGGGGAGTATACCAAGCCAACAGTAACCAAAAAAGAACAGAAGTGGCAATATTAATTTTTGATAAAATAGACTTTAAGGTGAAAAACAACATAAGAGACAAAGAAGGTCACTATATGATGCTGAAAGGATCAATTGACCAAGAAGACATTATGATAATAAATATTTATGCTTCCAATGCAAGTGCTCCAAAATATGTGAAGCAAATATTAATTGAATTTAAAGGGAAAATAGACAACTCTACAATAGTAGTAGGAGACTTTAACACACCACTTTCAAGGACGGATAGATCAACTAGAAAAGAAAACTCAACAAAGATACAGAAGAACTCAACAATATAATCAACCAACTCAAACTTACAGTCATAAACAGAGCATTCCACCCAATAAAAGCAAAATTCACATTATTTTCCAGTGCACTTGGATCATTCTTCAAAATAGATCATATCTTAGGACATAAAAGAAGCCTCAATAAATTAAAAAAAAAAAAAATTGAAATACTACAAAGCATCTTCTTGGACCACAATGCTATAATTTAGAAATTAATAATAGGAAGATCAAGGAAAAAACATGAAATGTGGAAGTTGAACAACACACTGCTCAAAAACTACTGGATAATAGAAGAAATAAAAAGTGAAATAAAAAATTCCTAGAAACAAACGAGAAGATACATCATACAAAAACCTATGGGACACAGGAAAAGGCAGTACTCAGAGGTCACTTTATAGCAATAAATACATACATCAAAAAAGAGGAAAGAAACAAAATCAACACTCTAACTCAACAACTCCAACAATTAGAAAAAGAACAACAAAAGAATCCTACAGTATCTGTTATGTTATGTGCCACTGAGCCAGACCTGACTCATAGTGACCCCTCCTAGGGTTTCTGAGGCAACCAACCTTCCTTCAGAGACAGTACCTAGAAGTAAGGAAATAATAAATATCAGAGCAGAAATAAATGAAATAAATGAAAGAGAAAAATCAACAAAACAAAAAGCTGGTTCTTCGAAAAGATTAACAAAATTGACAAACCATTGGCAAATCTAAAAAAAAGAAAAGAAAGAGAAGATGCAAGTTACAAGAATAGTAAGCAAAAAGGGTATCATCACGACAGAACCAACTGAAATAAAAAAGATACTGATAGAATATTATGAAAAACTGTACTCAACAGATTTGAGAACCTAGAATAGATGGACAAATTTCTGGAATCACAAGACCTACCTAAACTATCCCACTCAGAGATAGAATACTTAAATAGACCCATAACAATGGAAGAAATTGAACAGGTCATAAAAAAACTTGCCACAAGAAAAAGTCCTAGCCCTGATGGCTTCACTGGAGAATTTTACCAAATATTCAGGGAAGAATTGACACCTATACTACTCAAGCTGTTCCAGAACATAGAAAAAGTTGGAATCATCCTAAACTCATTTTATGAAGCAAGCATAACACTAATACTCAAACCAGGGAAAGACACCACTAAAAAGGAAAACTACAGACCACTCTCCC
>NW_006921739.1:5669024-5671272 GCF_000298275.1 Orycteropus afer afer
AAGGATGGTTCAATGTTAAAAAAACAGTGTAATCCACCACATAAACAAAACAAAAGAAAAGAACTATACGATTATACCAATTGACAAAGAAAAGGCACTTAATAAAATGCAACACCTATTCCTGTTCAGAACTCTCAGTAAAATAGGGATAGAAGGGAAATTCCTCAACATCATAAAGGGTATATATGCAAAGCCAATGGCCAACATTACTGTTGTTGTTAGGTGCCGTCAAGTCATCTCTGACTCATAGTGACCCTATGTACAGCAGAATGAAACACTGCCCAGTCTCACACCAGCTCCACGATCCCTGCTATACTTAAGCCTATCCCCACAACCATTATATCAATCAATCTCGTTGAGGGCCTTCCCCTCTTTCATCAACCCTCCACCTTACCAAGCGTGACATCCTTCTCCAGAGAATAGTCCCTTCTGATAATGGCCAAAGTAGGTGAAACAAGGTCTGGCCACTCTTGCTTCCAAGGAACATTCTGGCTGCACTTCTTCAGGACAGATTTGTTAGTTCTTTTAGCTGTCCATGGTACTTTCGGTATTCTTCGCCAGCACCACAAGTCAAAAGCATCAATTCTTCTTCAGTCTTCCTTATTCATTGTCTGGCTCTCACATGCATATGAGGCGATCAAAAATATCATGGCTTATGTCAGGCTCACCTTAGCCCTCAAGGAGACATCTTTGCTCCTCAGCACTTGAAAGAGATCTTTTGCAGCCGACTTGCCCAGTGTTATATGTCATTTGATGTCCTGACTGCTGCTTCCATTGGCGTCGATTGTAGAACCAAGAAATATGAAGTCTTTGGCAACTTCAATCTTTTCTTCATCGTGATGCTGCTTTTGGGTCCAGTTGTGAGGATTTTTGTTTTCTTATATTGTGATGTAATCTGTACTGCAGACTGTATTCTTCAGTCTTCAGCAGTAAGTGCTTCAAGTCATCCTCACTTTCAGCAAGCAAAGTTGTGTCATCAGCGTATTGCAGGTTGTTAACGATTCTTCCTCTACTCTTGATGCCACATTCTTCTTCATATAGTCCAGCTTCTCGGATTATTTGCTCAGGATATAGATTGAATAAGTATGGGGAAAGGATACAACCCTCACACATTCCCTTCTTGATTTTAAACCAAGTAGCGTCCCCTTTTTCTGTTCGAATGACAGCCTCCTGGTCTATGTACAGTTTCCTCATGAGTATAGTTAAATGTTCTGGAATTCCCATTCTTCTCAATGTTATCCACTGTTTGTTATGATCCACGTAATCAAATGCTTTTGCATAGTCAATAAAGATGGACAAGATCCATCTGACAACAGCTATGATACCCCTTGTTCCACGTCCTCTTCTGAATCCAGCTTGCACCTCTGGAGGTTCTTTGTCAATATACTACTGCAACCATATTTGAATTACCTTCAGTAAAATTTTACTTGCGTATGACATTAATGATATTGTTAGATAATTTCCACATTCTGTGGGATCACCTTTCTTTGGAATGGGTATAAATATGGATCTTTTCCAGTCAGTTGGCCAGGTAGCTGTCTTCCAAATCTCTTCACATAACTGATTCAGTGCCTCCAGTGGGGCATCTGTTTGTTGAAACATCTCAATGGGTATTCCATCAATTCCTGGAGCCCTGATCTTCACCAATTCCTTCAGTGGTGCTTTGACTTCTTCCTTCAGTACCATTGATTCTTGATCATATGCCACTTCCTGAAACGGATGAAGATCGACCATCTCTTTTTGGTACAGTGACTCTATGTATTCCTTCCATGTTCTTTTGATGCTTCCTGCACCATTCAATATTTTGCCCATAGAATCTTTCAATATTTCACTCAAGGCTAGAATTTTTTATTCAGTTTTCTCAGCCTGAGAAATGTTGAGTGTATTCTTCCCTTTGGGTTTTCTAACTCCAGGTCTTTGCATACTTTATTATAGCAATTGGCTTTTACTGCTCGAGCTGCTCTTTGAAATCTTCTGTTCAGCTCTTTTATCTTGTCATTCCTTCCATTTGCTTTAGCCACCCTCCACTCAAGGGCAAGTTTCAGAGTCTCTTCTGTCATCCATTTTGGTCTTTTCTTTTTTTTTTTCTCATTTCCATGATCCTACCCCCACAAGGGTCACATATACCTTTTTTTTTTTAATTTTATTTTGGTTTGGGTGAAGATTTACAGAGTAAATTCACTTTTCATACAGCAGTTCACATATACTTTGTCTCATGTCATTGACCACAGTTTACCACAATGCAACA
>NW_006921739.1:5677871-5704526 GCF_000298275.1 Orycteropus afer afer
ATTATCTTCTGTGTCTGTGTTAATTGGTTTCCCTTTTCTTTGTTGAAGAGGGTCTTTGCAATCCTTCTGCCTAGTCCACCATCTTGCCGGAACTCCCCATTTTTGTCTTTTCTTATCTTTTTAATGACCTCTTGGTTTCTTCATAGATGATGCTTTTGATATCATCCCACAATTCTTCAGGTTTTCGGTTACTGGTGTTCAATGCATCAAATCTGTTCTTTAGATGTTCTATAAATTCAGCAAGGATATATTCAAGGTCATATTTTGGTTCTCGTGGACTTGTTTTAATTGTCTTCAACTTCAAGTTGAACTTGCATATGAGCAGTTGATGGTCTGTTCTACAATCAGTTCCTGCCCTTGTTTTTTTCTGAAGATATTGAGTTTTCCATCGCCTCTTGCCACAGATGTAGTCTATCTGATTCCTGTGTACTCCATGTGGTGAAGTCCACATGTATAGCCACTGTTTGTGTTGTCAAAAAAGGTATTTGCTATGAATAAGTCATTGTCTTGCAAAATCCTATCATGGAGTCTCCAACGTCATTTCTGTCACCAAGGCCAAATTTTCCAACTACTGGTGACTCTTCTTTGTTTCCAACTTCTGTATTCTGGTCATCAGTGATAATTAACACATCTTGATTGCACGTCCAGTCAATTTTAGGCTGCAGAAGTTGGTAAAAATCTTCAGTTTCCTCATCTTTGGCTTTGGTGGTTGGTGCACAAATTTGAATAATAGTCATATTAACTGATCTTCCTTGTAGACATATGGATATTATCTTATCACTGACAGCATTGTACTTCAGGACAGAATATATGAAATATATTAAAATATCCTTTGTGATGATGAATGCCACACCATTTATCTTCAAATAGTCATTTCTGGCATAGTAGATCTTATAGTCGTCTGATTCAATGGCCAAAACTGGTTGATTTCAGCTCGCTAATGTGTAGGATATCAATCTTTATGTGTTCCATTTCCTTTTTTGACAACTTCTAATTTTCTTAGATTCATACTTCGTACATTCTCTGTTCTGATTATTAATGGATGTTTGCAGCTATTTCTCCTCAATTTGACTCATGCCACATCAGCAAAGGAAGGTCTCGAAAGCTTTACTTTCAGTAAGGTTGGTTCTACTTGGATGATGCAGCTCTTTCCCAGTCGTATTTTGAGAGGCTTCCAACCTAAGGGGCCAATCCTCCTGCACTGTATCGCACAATGTTTCCAGGCTATTCATAAAGTTGCATAGTAATCTATCAGACAGTTTTTCTCTGCTATTCATAAGGTTTTCCCTGGCCAATTCTTTGAGGAGTGGATGGCCTCTTCCTTCTTCTATGTCTGTCTCAGTGTGTAAGCTGCACTGAAACCTGTGCACAATGTGCAACCCTGCTGGTGTTTGAAATATCAATGGCACAGCCTCAAGCCTCACAGTAACACGCAAGCCACCACAGGATGACAAACTGACAGACAATTTTGTTTTCTTTAGCTGTTCAAAACCTCTCTCCCTTTCTCTTACCTGGGTCCCTGCCACTGCTCCTCACTCTGTCTCATCCCCATGGCTTGGCTTTCCTTTCCCTACTTTCCCACTTCTCGGGGGTGGGGCCTCAGTCCCCCCCGCCTCCTTGCCTGTATCCCTGCCACTGCTCCTTGCTCTGTGTTGTCCTCCTGGTTTGGCTTTCCTTTCTCCCTCTTTCCTGCCTCTCGGGGGTGGGGCCTGCATCCCTCCCCTTGTCTGGATCCCTGCTGCTCCTGCTTGCTCTGTCTCATTCCTCTGGCTTAGTTTTCCTTTTCTCTGCTTTCCTGCCTCTCATGGGTAGGGCTTGGGTCTCTCCCCTTATCTGGATCCCTGCTGCTGCTGGTCGTTCTCAACATCATTATTAGTGGAGAAAGAATCAAAGCATTCCCCTTATGAATGGAAACTGGACAGGGATGCCCTCTGTCACCACTCCTATTTAATATTGTATTGGAAGTCCTGGCCAGGGCAATAAGGCAAGAAAGAGAAATAAAAGGTATCCAAATTGGTAAAGAGGAAGTAAAGCTATCTCTATTTGTGGATGATATGATCCTGTACATAGAAAACCCAAGAGACTCATTAAAAAAAAAAAAAAAAAAAAAAAACTACTGGTACTAATAGAAAGGTTCAGCAAAGTGGCAGGATACAAAGTCAACATACAAAAATCTGTTGGATTCCTCTATACCAACAAAGAGACCTCTGTTAAAAGAAATAATGGAAACAATGCCATTTACAATAGCTACAAAAAAGATAAAATATCTAGTAATGAAGAAGAAAAGCCCCCAAGCTCCCTTTAATGCTCACCTCAGCTACCCTTCCCCATCAGTTTCCCCTTCCCTGCTTGGGAGTTCCCCTTTTCCACCCAGCACCCAGCCTGAGCTGCACCTGGCTCAAAACCCCTTCCTGCCTAGACTGCCACCATGACTCCGCCTAGTCTTGCACATGAGCCCACAGACCCTGTTAAAATCCCAAAGACCCTGTCTTCGGGGCCAGCTGTTTTAGTGCACTAGCACCAGCTGGTCCACTAGCATGAATAAATCTGCCTGCTTCTCTTTTCCTGAGTGCTGCTTGGTTTCCTTTCTGTTTCATTTGGTTCCCTGACTGGGAAACTGAGGCCAGCCAGCCCCTTGAGCCGACCGACTGAGCCTTCTCACGGTGCCTTAGAGGAAAAATAGACACAATGAGCAGTGCCACCCCATAGCCTCCAAGGGGTCCCCTTGTACCCATCTGGACTTCTGGGTGACCAGGAGAGGGCAAAGCTGGGACTGGAATAAGGAGGAGAGAACAAGCATCTGAAGATAGACTCTGGAGAGGTAAGGAGGCCTGACCCCACCTTCTTCCCTTCCAAATTCTTTTAGCTAGGGAAAAGGTGGTTTGAGTCCCCCTAGCTGGAGTCTCTGGGGTTAGAGTCCCCTCAGATGTTCAGTGGGCCCATCCTGAGATGAGGAAGAGGAGCCTAATCACCTCCTGGGAAGTCTTTGGAGTTTGAGTCCCCTCAGATGAAAAGCCAGAGAAGAGGTCAGGGGTTTGAGTCCCCTTTGGCTGGGTTAGGTAGGGTAGAGGGTTCAAGTCCCTCTAGTAGCTCTAGTAGAGAGTTCAGATTTGGTTTCACTGGGGTTGGTGTCTGTCTGTCTGTGTGAATGTTTAGTGTGAATGATGTATGTGAAGTTCCAAGATGAAAAGTCACGGAATTTGAATGGGCCTGAAGTTGCATTCAGTGTGAGATTGGATTGGCATAACGTTGTGGCTTAGCCCTCCACTCCGGGGTTTATACAGAGACACCTTAGCCAAAGACTCCAAAGACCCACTGAAACCTTTGTAAGAAGGGCGGACGACCAGGCATCAGAGAGGTCCTCGGGACTTGTCTTTTGTTTTGTGTGCACGACTGTCACTATGGAGGTACCCCCAGTAAATCTACTGTGTTAGAATACATGATCAAGAATTTTCCACAGGGATTTAAAGAAGATTATGGTGTTAGCCTCAGTCCATTTAGGTTAAGAATCTTTTGTGAGAGAGAGTGTCCAACCTTTGAGGTATGGTGACCCCCAGAGTGCACCTTAGAAGTTTCAAAAGTTCAAGCAGTTTGGAAAATAGTGACCAGCAACTCAGGTCACCCAGACCAGTTCTCATCTCATATATAGACCAATGGCTCATCATGGCCCAGACCCTTTCCCCATGGATCTTTGTATGTTGGATAAGGAAACAGCAAAATCCCTTTAACTACCGGCCAATGCCAAAAAGAGAAACAGCCACTCATCCACCAAAGAGCACCCGAAGACAACCCCCCCCCCCAATATATTACACCACTCCCTTCTGTCTCCATCGGCTCCATCGCCCGACTGGGGTCTAGCTTTCCGCTGATAAGGAGGTTAAAATTTAGACCCTTAGTAGGTAACCTTAATTCTCTAGATTTGTGCTGATGAAACTATTTAGTGTAAAACATTTTCCATTGTTAGTACATTACAGCAAAATGATACTGGAAGATTTTCAAGAATACCCTAATATATTAAGGTATGTGAATTTCTTTGACACATCCCCTTCCAAATAATCAAGGTTACAAACAGAACATAAAAAAAAGGACATAAAAGGGGAGTTTCAGGTTAAATAAATTCATGTCTACTGATTTAAAAGAATCAAGAACTTCAAATGTTAAAATTCGGTTATAAAGGTTTGAAAAGGATCTGAAAAGTAGGCTAATTTTCAAAAAACAAAACCTTTGAATTAAAATGAAACATTGTTATTTTGGTTCAATTTTACTTGATTTGTTTGTGTGAAAAAAGTGTGTGTGTATGGCACCGGTGCAACAGTTTCAAGTGAATGTGTGATTTGGAAATTTAGTAACCAAGATTTTATACCAGAATGGAGCCCGTTGGCTGTATTCTGAGAAACAGGGTTCATTTTGATTTTGAGCATATTAAAAAAATAGTTGGTATTTTTCAGTTGATACCATCTGACCACACTGTTGATGAATCTGGGAATAAATGGTCAGAAAATAAAAGTCAGAACTATGATAACATCCAGTTAGACATCAAAGGTGGGAAGAACTGTTTTATCTAAAGTTATTCCTCAATTTGTTTCAAAACAAAAGTTCACAAAAAGACAGCAAAATTAATGTTTAGAAGGGAAGCGGACTTTAAGAATGTCTTTCAGGACTCTAAAGACCCTTACCTTGACTCCATTTCTCCCCATCTGCCCCTCAGGAAACAGTCTCCCCAACACACACTCAGAGTGGTATAAAATTTGACCAGGGGTCTAGGCCACATTCGTTAGGGCAATACCCATTACAGCATGTTCCAGCTGGTTTAAATCATGAAGGAAGCCCTGGAGGCTTCGTTTGGACTCATGTGCCATTCACCTTGGCTGGTTTACATTAATCTGTTATTAACCACCTTACTCCTGAAGAAAAGTGGATGGTTTTAAAGAAAACTAGAACAGAATCCAAAAGACTTCATAATCTCCAGCCTGAAAGCCTAACCAGGGGCCACAGACATCAGGAACAGAACCAGAGTGTGATCCCAATAACCCAGAGGACAGAAAAAGGTTGGAGTACATTGTTGTAGGGTTCCAGAAGGGGGGCCCCAAAGCAGATTCAAAAGTTCAGGAAATACAACAAGGCCTCAAGAGAAATCTTTCTACTTTCCTGAAATGGGCATATAAAACTTACCATCCATGTACTGACACCAACCCAGATGCCAAAATTAGAAGGTGGACTGGGTATGAATACTTCTCAAATTGTAGAGATTGCTTTCAAGGTCTATAATAACCAGGAGCAGAAGCAGGAGAAACAGAAGCAAAGAGACATGAAGCAACAGACTGCCTTGCTGGCTGCTGTCCTGGAAGACCTGTCACGAAGTTGATCATATCGGTTAAGTCCCCATGGGCCCCCAATGAAAAGAAAGGGAGCAAATCAAACTCCTGCTCCAAGAGGCCTACCAACAAAGTTGGGGCCTCAACAGTGTACTTACTACAAGAAAAATGGGCACTGGAAGAAGGCGTGTCCAGAGCGAACTCTCTAAACCCAATCAAAAGAAGCCCAACAGATAGTAAGCACAACTAAAAACAATCAAGAATGATGGGGACCAAGGACTCCATTACAGACTGGGCAAATTCCTATCTCCCATGAGGAGCCTGGGTGGCAATAATTATGAGAAAAAAACAGCCCATTAAATCTCTACTGGGCACAGAAGCAACCTCAGTCCTAAACATCCCCAAGACCCTTTTGTCCCAGAAGACTATGAGCACTGCTGGAGTTTCAATAATGTAAAAATCTAGTTTCAATAATGTAAAAATCTTCTTCAACCTCTTGAATGCCAGGTTGGGAGTACCACATTAACTTAAAGTTTTTATATGTGCCTGAATGCTCTGTTTCTCTGTTGGAATAAGACTTGATAGCCAAGTTAAAGGGAGCTCTGGTAGCATAGTGGCTAAGACACTTGCCTGCTAACCAGACAGCTGGCGGTTCAAACCCACCAGACACTCCTCGGAAGGAAGGTTGGGTAATCCTACTTCTGTAGTGATACTGCCTCGGAAACCCAAGGAGGGGTCGCTATGAGTCGGGTTTGACTCGACGGCACATAACAACAACAACAACAACAACAGCCAAGTTAAATACTCAGGTTACTTTCTCAGCTAACAAGCTCCAAGTAGATGTTAGTCTTGACCAGGCATGGACCTCACAAACAACTTCCTGCAATTACCTGCTGCTATAGACTACAGAAGTAACTGACAGAATTGTCACTGCAACTAGCACTGGTTATGGAAAAAGATGCCCTGTGTGCTTGGCTGAGTAAACTTGTTGCAGGACTGCATCTGTACAAAACCATCCAAAAGGTTACACAATACTACTTAACCTATGCCAGAAACAATCCAAAGTGCAGTCCACCCCCACCCCCCATAGTAAAAGGAATTCAAACAAGAAAACTGAGCCTATGCAAGGACTGGCTAGTAAAATTTATAACTCGTGAAAAATCAAGTATTTATAGATACTTTCATTAGATAGATGGTAATCTTTTCCTACAGCACTGGGAAAGCAGTAGAAATGAGTAAACCCTATTGAATTCACCCCAGTTTAATTTGCTAGTCTCAGTTCACAGTATTCTAACAAGTAATAAAACTAGCCTATTGACAGGGAAAACCTGGGAAAAACACACTTTTAAGAAGACACTGGCTAAGATATGCCAAGAGATCAACTTATCTTAAATAAAACTCTTACTTCTTGCCCTGTATGGATCCAGGTTACCTCCCAGAAGCAGGCTTAAATTGTTGTTGCTGTTGTTGTTGTTATGTACCGTTGAGTCAGACCCGACTCATAGCGACTCCTCCTTGGGTTTCCGAGGCAGTATCACTATGGAAGTAGATTGCCCCATCTTCCTTCTGAGGAGTGCCTGGTGGGTTTGAACCGCCAGCCTTCTGGTAGCAGTCAAGTGCCTTAGGCACTACACTACCAGAGCTCCTAGGCTTAAATTAAGCCCACATAAAATATTATATGGGAGACCATTTTCTAGAGGTAGCATCCTAGTTGAATGTGGCATCCTAGTAATACCAAAAAAGAAAAAAAAAAAAAGAGAGAGAAAAACACCTTAAAATTGTTAAGGAATTGAATATTTTAAAACATGTGCAAGCTTTGACTGCAACACTGAAAATTATTAACCAGTTTGCTTCCAGCAGGATGTTGTGTCCTACAGATATCCCCCTTCATCGCTTCTATCCAGGTAATTGGGTCCTACTGAAAGAGGGCAGTGACTAGACTCCCAGAACCAACACCTTCCACCCTTACTGAACCTTTACACCATTAAAAAGACACACTGCTACAGGATTAACCCTGCGTTGGAAGGGACCTTGTAGACCCTGTACAGTTAAAACTGTAATTTTAACTACACCCACAACCATGAAATGGATGGCCTCACATTGTGAATTCACCCCACATTAAGGGACTTACAGGGACCTGGAATTTGTTTTATTTCTCCTCATTATAATATGTCTCAATCCCAGTTCACTACCAATTGTAACCAGACCATTATTATGACATACAATGGAACCTCTGTATATATCCATGCTCCCCAAGGTACTTGGTTTTCTTACTCACTTGCAACTGTTGTTTTACAAAATCAGAGAGGGTTGGATCTCCTTTTGGCTGAAAAGGGGGGAGTATGCCAGGCATTGGGTGAAGAATGCTGTTATCTCATAAACCAGTCTAACATTGTAACTACAAAGGTTGCAGAAATCCGAAACCTCATTGAGCAAAGATGGGGAGGGAACAAGCAGCCGCATGGAATCTCATGTCATCCTGGCTCCCTTGGATACTGCCTGTACTTGGACCATTGCTGGGAATCCTCATCCTAATAACGATAGGTCCAGTCATCTTCCGGGCACTCCAATGAGTACTAGAAAACATCCCAGTTGAAAAAACCACCGCCTGAATCCTAGCCCTCTAGGGATACCAGAAACTTCAACAGACTGAGACTCATGAGTGATACCTCTTCATATCCCCATGCCCTGCATGAGGATGGAGGGTATCAAAGGGGGGAATGAAGAAGAGAAGCCCCTCAAGCTCCCCTTTATGCTCACCTCAGCTACCCTCCCCCATCAGTTTCCCCTTCCCTGTTCAGGAGTTCCCCTTTGCACCCAGCACCCAGCCTGAGTTTCACCCAACTCAAAACCCCTTCCTGCCTAGACTGCCACCACAACCCCACCTAGTCTTGCATACGAGCCCACAGACCCTGTAAAAACCCCAAAGACCCTGTCTTCGGGGCCAGCTGTTTTAGTGCACCAGCACTGGCTGGTCGGCTAGAGTGAATAAATCTGCCTGCTTCTCTCTTCCTGAGTGCTGCTTGGTTTCCTTTCTGTTTCAGTAATAAATCTTACCAGAGACACAAAAGACCTATACAAAGAAAACTATAAAACACTACTACAGGGGACAATGAGGGATCTACATAAATGCAAGAACCTGCCTTGTTCATGGATAGGTAGACTGAATATTGTGAAAATGTCAATACTACCTAAAGCAATCTACATATTTAATGCAATCCTGATCCAGGTACCAACAAAATTTTTTAGGGACATGGAAAAACCAATGACTAACTTCATATGGAAAAGAAAGAGACCTCAGACAAGCAGAGCACTACTGAAGAAGAACAAAGTGGGAGGTCTCACACTCCTGGATCTTAAAACCTACTATACAGCCACAGTAGTTAAAAAAGTATGGTGTTGGTACCATGAGAGACAGATAGACCAATGGAACGGAATCGAAAGGTCAGAAAAAGACCCATCCATCTATGGACAGCTGATCTTTGATAAAGGTCCAAAACCCATTAAATGGGGGAAGAGACAGGCTCTGTAGCAAATGGTGCTGGAAAATTTGATATCCCCTTGCAGAAAAATGAAACAAGACCCATACCTCACCCCATACATAAAAACAAACTCAAGTTGGATCAAAGACTTAAATGTAAAACCCAAAACCATAAAATTCATCGAAGATAAAATAGGAGCAAATCTAGGAGCCCTAATTTATGGCATAAATAGACTATAAAACATAACCCAGAATGCACAGGAGGTAGAAAAGATGCTGGATGACTGGGAACTTTTTATAATTAAATTCTTATGCACATCAAAAGACTCCATCAAAAGGGTAAAAAAGAGAACCTACAGATTGGGAGAAAATATTAGCCTATGACATATCTGACAAAAGATTTATCTCCAAAATCTATAGAACACTTTAGCACCTCAACACCAAAAAAACAAACAATCTAGTTAAAAAATGGGCAAGAGACATGAACAGACTTCACTAAAGACAATATGCTGATGGCCAACAAACACATGAGGAATCATTCACGATCTTTAGTCATTAGAGAGATGCAAATCAAAACAATGATGAAATATCATCTCACTCCAGCAATAATAGCAAAGTTCAACAGGACAGAAAATAACAAATTCTGGGGAGGTTGTGAAGAGATAGGAACTCTTATACAGTGCTGGTGGGATTGTAAAGTGGTACAACCATTGTGGAAAATGGTATGGCATTTCCTTAAAAAACTGAAAATAGAAATACCATTTGACCCAGCAATTCCATTACTAGGAATATATCCTAAAGAGATGAGAGGCAGTACATGAACATCCATATGCACAACTGTGTTCATCGCAGCACAATTCACTATAACAAAAAGATGGAAACAACTTAAATGTCCATCAATGGATGAATGCATACACAAATTATGGTACATTCACACGATGGAATACTATGCTACATTAAGGAACAATGAAGGATACGTGAATCATCTCACAGTGTGGATGAGCCTGGAGGATATTATGCTGAATAAAATAAGTCCATCACAGAAGGGCAAGTATTTTATCAGATGATTACTGTAAAAAGACAAAGAAGGGTTTGTTTAAGGAAGGGAACTCATTTTGTAGGTTATTGCGCTGGGGAGGGAAACGGTGGAAATATTTTTCTTCTAGTTGGGGGCCACACGCTGAGGTGGGCAAGGGGTGGGGTGGTATGTAAAGAGTCTGTGGCCATGATAACATTAGGGAAAGGGAGGACACTGAATTGTGCACATAAGGTACGGATGACAGAGGCTTATACCAGTATATCCACAATACTACATTACCATTAACACCAAACACCAGGCTACAGATGAACACATCAACATCTGGAAGATTAGATGGGGTCAGTCAACAGGTTTATACCCTAGACCAAGGAAAGTTTCAGCTGAGGCTAATCTTGCACAGATACCAGTGATACAAAATACCCATAATCCTTACAGAAACAACACAAGACAGATATAAGCAATCCCTCACAGACAGCCAGACACTGTGGGAGAAAGATTGAACAGATCTACTAACTCAGAACCATAGTATTGGGGGACACCAGACTCAACTGGCACAACAAAATACATAAAAATCTTGTTCCACAGCCTACATTGGTGAGTAATGACTGGGGTCTTAAAAGCTTTCAAGCGGCCATCTAAGATGCAGATAATGGTCTCCTATCATCGGAAGCGAAGAAGTGTGCAAAAAACCAAGGGCATTAGGAAGCAATCAGCCCTAGGACACGATGGACCTTGAGATCAGAAGAACTAGATGGTGTACAGCTACCAATGCCAACCATTCAGGAAAGGATAAAAACTGGAGATCCTGGATAAAGTGGGAGGAAAAACGTGGAACAAAATCCAAAAACACAATAATGAGCAGAATTACTGGTCGGATGGAGTCTGGTGGGACCCCCAATACTATGTCCCTGGGATACACTTCAGGCCTGGAATAAAGTTTACTCCCAGAGGCTGGCTCTTAACCCAATAGTAATAAGACATATACGCAAACCACTCAACCCAGAGTGACACACCCACATACTCTATGGAGATGCGTCCCTTGGAACACATTGACCACGAGGGACCAAAGGGGCAACATTCGCATGGAGGAAATGCAGGACACACAGGAGTGCATAATTATGAAGGGCACTGGGGGCAGTTACTGGGAAGGGAGGGGAGGAGAGTGTGTTAGGGTTGGGAATGGTAATTGGGGAGTGAAACAAAATGTACATGAAATGTTGAATGTAAAACAAACTCTGCTGTATAAACTTCACCTAAAGCACGCACACACACACACACACGCACACACAAAGAATCATATGGAGAGATTCCAGGATGGTCAGAATGGTTTGCACAAGAAGTTTAGGTGTTGCAGGTATGGAAGGGTCACAGAAAAGGGGATACTCTGTGAGATGATGAAGAGGGAAGTGGCCTGAGCAGACCAAGGGTCTTAGAACTGATGAAGCTGACGATGATGATAATGATCATGATAATGATAAAGTAATGCAAAAGAATAATTATTTACTTGTTGTTGTTAGGTGCTGTTGAGTCGTCTCTAACTCATAGCGACCCTAGGCACAGCAGAACAAAACACTGCCAGGTCTTGTGCCAGTCTCACAATCCTTACTATAACTGAGCCCATCATTCCAGCCACTGTGTCTATCTATCTCATTGAGGGCCTTCCCCTTCTTTGTTGACCCTACACTTTACCAAGCATGATATCCTTTTCCAGGAAATGGTTCCTTCTTACAACATGAGCTAAGTAGGTGGGAGGAAGTCTGGTCATTCTCGTTTCCAAGGAGCATTCCAGCTGCACTTCTTCCAGGACAGATCTTTTAGTCCTTTTAGCAGTCCATGGTACTCTTAGCATTGTTGTCCAACACCACAACTCAAAATCATCAACTCTTCTTCGGTCTTCCCTATTCATTGCCCAGCTCTCACATGCATAAGAGGTGACTGAAAATACCATGGTTTGGGTTAGGTGCACCTTAGTCTTCAAGGAGACATCTTTGCTCTTCATCACTTGAAGGAGTTCTTTTGCAGCAGATTTGCCCAATGCAATACATCATCTGATATCTTGACTGCTGCTTCTATTGGTGTTGATTGTAGAACTATATGAAATCCTTGAAAACTCTGTGTATTCCTCCCATCTTCTTTTGATGCTTGCTGCATCATTCAATATTTTGCCCATGGAATCTTTCAATATTACAACTTGAGGCTTAAATTTTTTCCTCAGTTCTTTCAGCTTCAGAAATACAAGCAGGTTCTTCCCATTTGGTTTTCTAACTCCAGATCTTTGCACATTTCATTATAGTAATTGACTTTGACTGCTTGAGCTGCTCTTTGAAATCTTCTGTTCAGCTCTTTTATTTTGTCATTTCTTCCATTTGTTTTAGCTACTCTCTGTTCAAGGGCAAGTTTCAGAGTCTCTTCTGACATCCATTTTGGTTTTTTCTTTCTTTCTTGTCTTTTTAATGATCTCTTGCTTTCTTCATGGATTATATTCTTGATGTCATCTCACAATTCATCTAGTTTTTGGTCATTGGTGTTCAAATCTACTCTTTAAATGGTCTCTAAATTCAGGAGGGATATTATCAAGGTCATATTTTGGCTCTTGTGAACTTGTTTTAATTGTCTTCAACTTCAACTTGAACTTGCATATGAGCAGTTGATACTCTGTTCCACATCAATTCCTGGCCTTATTTTGGCCAAAGATATTGAGCTTCTCCATCACCTCTTGCCACAGATGTAATCAATCTGATTTCTGTATATTTCATCTGGTGAAGTCCACAAGTATAGCCATCACTTATTGTTGTTGAAAAAAAGGTATTTGCAATGAATAAGTTGTTGGTCTTGCAAAGTTCTATCATGCAATCTCCAGCATTATTTCTATCTCCAAGGCCATATTTTCCAACTACCAGTAATTCTTCTTAGTTTCCAACTTTTGTATTTCAGTCATCAGTGATAATCAACAAATCTTGATTGCATGTTCAGTCAATTTCAGACTGCAGAAGTTGGTAGAAATCTTCAATTTTCTCATCTTTGGCTTTGATGGTTGTTGCATAATTTTGAATAACAGTAGTATTAACTGATCTTCCTTGGAGGGACATGGATATTTTCCTATCACTGACAGCATTGTGCTTCAGGACAGATCTTGAAACACTCTTTGTGATGATGAATGCCATACTCTTATTTACTTAGTGCCTACTTTATAAGCATTCAGGAGCTATGGTGGCACAGTGGTTAAGGCATTTGGTTGCTAACCAAAAGGTCAGTGGTTCAAACCCACTAGCCACTCCATGGGAGAAAAATGACTCACTCTTCTTCTGTGAAGATTTATAGCCTTGGTAACCCTATGAAGCAGTTCTACTTTGTCCTATAGGGTTGCTATGAGTTGGAATCCACTCAAAGGCGGTGACTGGGTTACAAATATTATCAAAGTTAGTGGACACAACACTCCTAGGAAGTAAATACCATTGTTATTACTATTTTAAAGGTGAAGGTTGAGAGAAAATGAAGTATTGTTCAAGTCACAGAGAAAGCAAGTGATAGGACACGATGACAGAAGAAGCTCTGGGAACAAAAAAGGCCAATGGTTTGAGTCTATTCTAAGAAATAGTTCTTCTGGCTCTTGTCCTCCTCTGCCTCTTCTTTCACCACCTTACAATTCCAAAAATACCAAACTCGCTGACATCAAGTCAATTCTGACTCATAATAACCCTATAGTACAGAGTAGAACTGCCCCTATAGGGTTTCCATGGCTGTAAGTCTTTACAGATGCAGACTGCTTCATCTTTCTCCCATAGAGGAGTAGTGGGTTCAAACTGCCGACCTTTGGTAGAAGCTGAATGCTTTAACCCACTGTGCCACCAGACAGTGCTCCTTAGTGTTATTTATTCTGAAAATGTTAAATGTTTAAGTGTTAACATGGAAGTCCCTGGATGGCACAAATATTTTAAGGTCAACTAGTGTCAAGCTCTGGTGGCATAGTGCCTAAGGCTAACCAGAAAGCTGGCGATTCAAACCCACCAGCCACTCATCAGAAGGAAGACTGGGCAATCTACTTCTGTAGAGATACTACCTTAGAAACCCAAGCTGTGAGTCAGGATCGACTTGATGACAGTGAGTTTGTTTATGTTTTAGTAATAGAAAGGTTCCATGAATTGTGGAAGAAAGACCTGGAAATCTACTTCAGTAAGATTATAACCACTGAAAACCCTGGGGAGCACAGTTCTCCTCTGACAGATGTGGTGCCACCATGATTCAGAATCAACTTGTTGGCAATGGGTTTGGTTTCGGTTTACCTGTTATGAGACGTTCCCCAGTACCTTCCACTTCCTGGCTGGTTATCTTTTTCACAGTGATTTAGCATTTGTGAGAATTTCTTGATGGAAGAAGCATCTTTTACTGTTTGAGTCCTAACAGCACTGGCTCTTCATGTCCCTCCTGCCAGCATGTCTTGGGAATAGGAGTGGAAGACATTGTAGCTAAAAGCATCCATCAAGCAAGATCATCCTGAATGATGTGAGAAAAACAAGATTCTCTGCAAATCAAAAAATAACAAAATGAAGCCCTAAGGATGAATTCATTCCTCAATCAAAAATACCTTTGGCTGAAATATATCCTGACACCTGGATTTGAAAAAAAGAAATGTGATACTAAAAAAGAATTAAGGTCCCCTTTCAATTTATAAATCTTGGCTACAGTTGTTAACACTCTGTTTAAGACTATATTTTGTAAAAATGCAAAATGACAGACATTTAAAGGTCCCCTAACTCCTTCAAGTGCTTTCCTTAGGATTTATTTCTACCCGGTCCTTTTAACCCCATGCTCGCCATAAGTACATTCCACACAGAAGCACTGGCTAGGGGCAAGTACACAGTAATCAATACAGCAGCCTGCTGTCCACCTCCCGTCCTTCAGGCTGAAAAAGGGTCCCTTTGTTACAGCAGACTCCCTTTGAATAGTCAGTCCAAAGACTAGGCAGCCAAATAAAATAAAACTCCCAAATATCTTGCAATGACCAGAAAAAAGTTAGAGACACTCAAGTAGAAAGAAACTTACTGGGGAGAAAAAATTTTCAGCTTTTCCTTCGTGCAAATTTTGAGACATCTTTTCTTCTCCAAAGAAGCAGGTCCAGAAAGATCTTACTGTATGCCATGGTCGAAGCAAGAACACAGAGTTGTAAATAAGTTTCAGGGTGAGTATTTGAGAGTGTTAGAGCTCCTGAAATGATTATCTGTTTGAGCAGGTGGTGTCCATGAACTGGTCTTGAGGACATATTCCCCTAGTCTTTTAAGTCTGAGGTCAAACACTTCACAGACTCTGCCACACTAAGTGATTAACAAAACTAAGTTGTAGCCGGTAGACAGCTGGGTGCTTATTGCCTTGTAAGCCCCAGTGGCTTAGGCTTGTCTTTGATTATAGGAGCTGACCTTGGTCTCTACAATAGTTGGGAAATCTGGGGTACTGGACAAACTGCAAATAGATTGCTCTGAGTTTCCTGTTTTCATTCAGATGTGTACAAATTACCTCAACATGCCCTTTTTTTTTTTTTTTTCCCCCCAGAAAACACTAAGGTCTGAAAGAAACTCTTGTTATATTGTTGCCACTTAGGTTTCACTGAGCCTGCATTATCTACTCACAGCTTTAATGACTTCCTGCTGAGAGAGGTTCTGTAGCAGTCTTGGCAGCAGGGCTAAGAATAGCATTAAATGCAAGGTTATCTAGGCATTACACTCACTGTAACATGCAATTAACTCTCCTCTTCCATTTTCATTACACAATTATTCATTAATGTCAATTTAATTTTATGCATTGTTCTACATGACCGAAGGCTGATTACGGGCCTTTTCACTCCAATATCCCAAGTTAACTGGTGCCAGCCTCACTCAGGGCTGCCTAATTGCAATTTAGCCCAGACAATTCCTCCCATTTTTGCCCTCCAGTAATGGAACCACAGATCATGGCCAGGTAAAGATTTTAAGGTGGAAATAAAGCCTTAGCTACAAAACACTTTAAGTTCAGAAAAACCTTTCCCCTTTTTTATTTAAGGGAATAAAGACTCACTGGAAAAATAAAATGAAACAAGTCCTCCCCCCCCCATAGGTTGCTTTTATAAACTGCATTTTAGCAGTTTTAATATAACTACCAAAGTCATAATATAGCCTGGGTCTAGAGACCCCACTAGGTTCCTTTAATTCAGCAACATCATTATAACACAAGGTTGTGCTGTCCAAAGCCAGGAAGTTTGAATGATAATATGGAATCCACAGGAATGCTGGATAGTATTTTCCACAGATTGCATGGTTTTTCCTGACATTAATGAATAATTACTTGTAGTTGTTGCTGTTTTAGCATAGGAACATGTTGTAGAGGTCTGAAGTTCAGTGTTGTTACGGCAGTTATTTTTTTTAACAACATGCCTCAGGAGGTAGAAATGAAAAGAACGTTACTTTTCTCAAAAGCTTCCAACTATTATGGTCTTTCTACTTCATATCAAAAATTGATTAGATATCCACCTTAAAACACTAGTCGTCATGCAGTCTAAAAGTAGTTCAGACACTCATATATCCTTGTGTCCAAGTAATTCACATTATCGTTTAATCTGCACAAACAGCTCATCATTAGCTTTTCTAGTTTTACCAGCAGACAATTATCGAAAATTAAGATTTAAAGAAGCAGCTCAGACTGCCCTACCCGCTTTCTGTTGGCTGTTACTGTTATTAAACCTGAGGGAAAGGTGTGGCTCTACTCTAATGAAATCTATTAAAAGTCAGGAAATAACTCTGTCCTCTCCCACAATGTGTTACTAGGTTCATGTCAAAGAAGGGTTTGGTGCTAGCGTCTTTGCAAACCGCTGATACAACAAACGGATAGACATGTGCTTTTAAGCAGTGTCTAATGCCCAGGGCTAGGCGATGAGACTTCTCTTCTAAAGGGACAACAAAGCAAATAAGGTACAAATAGGCATTATAGAAACTCCCTTCTTGCCATTGTGGGTAAAGCTGTGTCAGCATTTCCATTTGAAACCCCCTGTTTTCAGGGGCTTTATAACTCACCCATAAAAATTAGTTCCAAGCGAAAACTTGGCATGCAAAGTTCCAGCCTTAGAGTGAACTTTTTTTTCCCCCCTACAAATTGTCAAAGGGAGAAAAAAACAAAACAAAACAAAATCCAACCCTTTGGCTATTTTTACTTTTTTTTTTTTTTTAAGGCACAAAAATAGAAAACAGAAATGTACTAGTTGTACATTTTTTTGGAACTCTTACAAAAACATTTATAGGCCATTATGAAGCATGAGTGTTCTTGGAGTACTCCAGGTTTTCTAGACAGATGATTTTGTAAGACTCACATCATCTGTGTCTGAGAGGTGACTTTCCGAAAGTACTCTCTGTTATCTTTTTCGTTTCAGTCACGTGGAACAGATCTGCCTTATAAGCGGGCGTGATGGTTCTGATGTACACAATAGTGAGTTGTTGTGGTCTATTAGCTCAATAATCCATGCTCTGAAGTATCCGTCAATATAAATTTAGCCAATAGACCGCAGAGACTGGGGAAAAGCTTTCGCAGTTCGTGGAGCAGTTGCAGTGTGTTCTAACATACTCTAAATACGTAGGAAAATAATTGGGCCGATGCATAAATTTTCAAACTCCTTTGAAAGCAGTGGGCCAAGTTCCCACTCCATGTAACTCTAGGGGAGAATTAAATGACTTTAAACAGCAATGTTAAAAACGTAATTAACATGATTTAGGCAGAGTTGTGCAAGTTTGGTGATACAAACCGCCCGTAGTAGAATCACACTTGTAACTAACTGTGATTCATCCTATTGGTCAAAAATACGGATGAGGGCTCGGAGCAGTTTGTGATGTTTGGACACCATATGGGCTGTAACAAGGTGGTATAAGCTGATAAGTTAAGGACGGTGGTAATGAATGGAAAAAGGAACTCACTTTTACTTTCTGAGCTGGTCATGTTGTCAAGCATTAATGAAGGAATTTACTTTACTATAATTAGTAATAGTAATGGTAGTAGTAGTGGTATTCGAGTTGCTTGTGTTAAGTTACATGGCAACCATAACCGCTGAATTTACTCCTCCCCCCTTTGATTTTACACTAAATTTATATGTTACTAATAGCTAACTGCTGTCTAAAGCCTTTTTGATTCATGCTCTGTTTGCTCTCCTTCTGTGAGGTTTATGGTCAAGGGACCTAATTTGCTGACTTCATTATAAACTGCATTTTGGACAAAATATGAACTAATGGGGTTGAATTTAGGCTCTCAACTTTACCTCAAAAGTCAAACTACTGCTTTATAACAAAGAGGTATTTACCGTTGTCACTGGAGCATTTAGCTTCTTGAAGTTCACATATGATTACCAAAAAAACTCAAACCCACTGACACAGAGTCAATTCTGACTCATAGTGACCCTAAAGGATAGAGTTGAATGGCCCCATAGGGTTTCAAAACCTGTAAATCTTTATGGAAGCAGAATGTCTCAACATTTCAGTGAACAATTGAGTGCTTTAACCACTGTGCCACCAGGGCACTTTTCACACATGAAGTTAAATATCTACAAATTCATTTATGTGCCTAATAACACTACCAAATTGGACCTGCTTGTGGTTTCTACAGAGCCACTAAAGGACTTTTCTGAGATACTATGTATGTGATTACTAATAGATTTCAAGTTGCTGTTGTTAGGTGCCATCGAATCATTTCCGACTCATAGCGACTCCATGCACAGCAGAACGAAACACTGCCCGATCCCGTGCCAGCTCCATGATCCCTGCTATACTTGAGCCCATCATCGCAGCCACCATGTCAATCCATCTCATTGAAGGCCTCCCCCTCTTTGATCGACCCTGCACCCTACCAAGCATGACATCCTTCTCCAGGGAATGGTCCCTTCTGAAAATATGACCAAAATAGGTGAGACGAAGTCTGGCCATCCTGGCTTCCAAGGAGCATTTTGGGTGCACTTCCTCCAGGACAGATCTGTTAGTTCTTTTAGCAGTCCGTGGTACTTTCAGCATTCTTCGCCAGCACCACAACTCAAAAGCATCAACTCTTCTTCGGTCTTCCTTGTTCATTGTCCAGCTAGATTTCAAGTAGCACCACTCAAATCAAATCACATTTCTCATGGATTATATACCTAGAATGTGCAAGGCCTTCAGCCAGATTAGTAGCAGGTGTACGGTTTCTTGTAATTTTCTTTGTGATAATGCTGATCATGTAGCTAAATTATTTGAGTATAGGTCTCCTCTTCACCCTATTCCTTGATGACAACAGCTGAGTCATGTATGTGTGCATATTACACCCATATCACAGAGCCTGTTGTGGATTGAGTCTTTCCTTCATGACAATGGATAGCATTGCCTGAGCACTTACTACATGCCAGATCCTATTCTAATCATGCTATCTGGCAAAAATGTGTAAAGACCTCCCAACAACTTTATGAGGCAAGTATTGTCATTATAAGTATGTATATCTAATTCCAAGAGAGTAGATTCTCTTACTTTGGAGCCATCATTAGGAAAGACTAAACACTGGAAAAGCACATCATGTTTGGTATAGCAGAGGACCAACAAAAGTGAGGGAAATCTACAATGTGATCGAGTGACACAATAGCCACAACAATGAACTCAAACGTACCACAATTGTGGAGATGGTACAGGACTGGGCAATGTTTCTGTTACACACAGTTGTCATAAGTTGGAGCTAACTCAATGGCAACTAACGACAACTACAACTGTCATTATGCCCCATGTTGTAGATAAGAAAGCAGAGGTACAGAGAGTTACTAGGCCATTGACCAAGGTCACACAGTAGTAAAGGATATGGCTTAGACTCTTATCAAGGCATCTGTCAACAAATCCTGTCCTGTTAAACATGTCTTGCTGCTTCTCTACACATGCATTGAGTGACTCTATGCTAGAGTTCTTCTTCTTAAAGAAATTACAATCTGGTTGACACACCTGTGTAACGAATGGCTGCCTATGGTTAAGAACTGAAGACATTGCACAGATAATAAGGGCTGCAAGCATTTAATATGGCAGTTACCAATGTATGTTAGGATGCTAGCCAATGAAGACTTCCTGGAGGAGGTGTGACTGTTTATGAGAGTTGAAGGATCAAAATAGGTGTCAGCAAGGTGGGAGCTATTTCTGTGGTGGGGAAGGAGAACAAAGTTCATCTTGCAGGAACACAAATAGAGGCAGAGAAATGGTGAGAGAGATTGTCCAGGTAGGTGGGGACTTGAAAGTCAAGCTAAGAAATGTAAATGTAACTCTAAACAAAACATGATTTTTTGGTTAAAAAGACAGCTTAGAAGATCCTATCCTTCAAGTTTGTTCAACAATCTAGATGGCGGAATGTGTTCATTAGAATCTTGCTATTTCAGCATGGGAGAGAGCTAACTATGGTTAACACATCTTCCTTTCACAACACAGAGCTGGTCCTATGTCTTTTCTGGGGCTTCCAGTGGAGGAGAAGCTGCTGAAGTCTCAGGTTAGTGAAGACAGTAGGTCAGGAGGACATGGGTGACCATTCATCATTCAGCAAGGGCTGGTACCTGAGTTTCTCTGTCTGACATTTCTGGATACAGGCTAGTACATGAACACACATATTTCTTAGATGAAAAATTCTGATTCAGAAACTCCAGGCAAGCTCAGTGATTCTTCTCTCAACTGTCCCCCCCCCCAAAAAAAAAAATATTTGGCCAATCTCTTAACATTTCTCATAAAATCTAGTTCAAAAGTATATGTATTCTGAAAATTCATAAATTGATATCCAGCTGAAAACAAGATTGTTTTTGTTGTCAATAGCTGCCATTGAGTCAGCATCTGACTAATGACAATGACCCTATATGTAACAGAAAAAATATTCACTGGTCCTGCACCTCCCCGTGATCAGTTACAGATTGGACTGTTGTGATTCATAGGGTTTTCATTGGTTGTTTGTATTTAGTTATTTATTCATTTTAATTGTGATTTGGGTGAAAGCTTAGAGAGCAAATTTACTTTCCATACAGCAGCTCACATACACTTTGTCTCATGACATTGACTGCAGTTTCCCACAATGCAACAACTTTCCTCCTACTTCCTCCCCATCATTACCTCTTCCTTGTGTCCATCCCTCCATACACCCCTGCCCTCTGAGCTGTCTCCCTGTGCATACGCAGCCCTTCTATTCTCCCATGATTGATCTCTCCAAGGAGTGTATCTTCCTAATGTAAATGTTCACCTCATTTGCCTGTCTTTTGTTTGGCTGTAAGCCACAGGAGTGGGTTCAATTCCAAACCTGAAGGGCAGCTAGCGGCCATAGTTTCAGTGGTTTCATCAGGCTCTATCAGACCAGCAAATCTGATCCCTCTTTTTTTTTTTTTTTTAATGATTTTGAGTTTTGTTCCACATTGTTCTCCCTCTCTATACAGAATCTCCTCCATAGATCCCCTCTGAGTGATTGACAGTGATAACCAGGCACTACCCAGTTCTTCTGGTCTCATAGTTGTATAGGCTGAGAATTGGATGGTGTACCAGTCACTTGGACTAATTGTTTCCATGCATCTTTGGTTTTCTTCATCTTTCTTTTCTCTGGATAAGGAGAGACCCATCATTGCATCTAGATGGCCACTTACAAGCTTTTAAGATCCCAGTCACTACACATCATTGGTTGATTTTTGGAAGGAGATCAACAGGCCTTTCTTCCTAGTCTACCTTAGTCTGGAAAATTTGCTAAATCTGTTCAGCATCATAACAACATGCAAGTCTTCACTAACAGGTAGTGGACAGGTAGTGGCTGAACTTTAGGAGCATCGGCAGAAAATCAAACACAGGTCTAATGTGTGGAAGGGGAGAATTCTACCATGAACCACCATTGCCCTCAGAAACCAAAACCAAACCCCTGCCATCAAGTCGATTCCAACTCAGAGACTCCTACTGAGTTTCCAAGGCTGCAAATCTTTACAGAAGTGGATTGCCTCATCTTCCTGCTGCAGAGTGGCTAGCAGGTTTGAACTGGCAACCTTCCAGTTAGCAGTCAAATGCTTTAGGGACTGCTCCTTCAGAGCACCCATAAAACAGTAATCAGAATTCATCTAACACAGCTGGAAAACGATATTCACATTTGGAATGCCACTGGGGGCTGACAGCTTTCTAGAGTCTCAAAACAAGTGCTTCTCCCAGGAGCTACAGATCATCCGGGACTAGGGTTTGAACCAGTACATCCTATTATTAGGGACAAATTGACAATTTAGGTGGGCAGTGTCCCTGAAATCTGGATTTTTAGAGGGTTGTTTATTTATTTTTTTTTAAGCATCATAGAAAAAAAAAAAAAAGATTTTCACAAATTAGAAAGATTTGAGTTTTTCATGTGCCCTGGAATGATAGATGACCCCCAAAGACCATCTCTTGTCATTTGACAAATGAAGAATGCTTAAACCCAGAGAGGGTAATTTGCCAATACTGAAAACAGACATTCCACCTAGATCTCCTGACTTGCAGTCTCATGCTTTTCCTAGCTCAACGTGCTCCTTCCTAATTTATCTTTGAGGCCGTTCAGATTATTAAGGCTAATTAGAGCAAGTTCTCGGTGGTATTGATAATTAGGAGAGAGGTACCAATTTTGAGTCAGAAAACCTTGGCTGCAGTCTAAACTCTCTACCTGAAAGACTTAGAGTAAAACATTTAACTTGTGATCCTCAATTTCCTCATCTGTAAAATGTGTGTAATAATAGTACTTAGTACCCTGGACTATTAAGAGTATAAAAAAGATATTAAGTGAGGATGTTTTCAGTGGACCATAAAGTACTCTGCAAATTTAGTTGTAAAAAAGGGTGAAAATATGATGTTAAAATGTGATAATGTTTGTATTGACATAGTTTATATCTGTGTATAATTTTTCTCCTCCCACTACCCCCTAAAATACAAAACAAACAAGAAATTGGTCTTAGAACAGACTGCATTCCTGCCAATTTTTTATTCTAAATTGAGTGCTATTGGAAGGTTACAAGGCACAAGAAACTGCACATTTTAAATCATTACTATTGAAATACATCATCATGTGAACAGTGGTGGTTTCAGAGTAAAAGGAATGTGGAAAATCCTTAAAATGATTTTTTTTCTTATATATTCTCAATTATTGATAATGAACATATATTTGTCTCATAATTAAGGAAAAAGCCTTAAAAATAAATCTTCTGTTACATTTGTGAAAGTCTCCATTTGGTAGCAATAATAGTTGCTACCATTTATCCATTGCTTACTACGTGACATATACTTTAAATATATTATTAAATTTTCAAAAAATACTGTACAGTAAGTGTCATTGCTCCTTTTGTAGATAGTAACATGAGTGAGTTCTTAGGTGGTACAAACAGTTAAGCACTTGGTTGTTATTGAAAGGATGGAGGTTCTAATCCATCCAGAGGTACCTGGAAAGTAAGTCCTGGCAATTTACTTTTGAAAAATCAGTCATTGAAAGCCCAATGGAGCACAGCCCTAACCTGACACAAACGGGGCTGCCGTAAGTCAGAGACAACTTGACAGCAACTGGTTTTTTTGGTTAACGTAAGGCTCAGTCAGATTAAATCATTTGCTCGAAATAGCACAGTAAAATTGTGATTCCAATGTTTATATATATATATATATATTTTTTTTTTTTGCTATTCCAGGCTGCCCAGCTTGATTGAGAGTGGGACTTGTCAATGTTCAATCTTTCAGCTTCCCCTAAATATCGTGGTGACAGCAATTGTTTAACTGGCATTTTGAATAGTGGATAGAGGCCTGGCTCCTAAACTCAGAAGTACTAGGTTCTAATTCTGACTCTGTCGATGGTAAACTGGGGGATGACCTCATACAGGTCCCTTCACTTCTCTGGAGGCTGTAGTTTTTCTTCTATAAAATGAAGGGTTCAAATGAAATAAGTAGGTTTTGAATTAGTTTTAGTATTAGACCTAACTCACTTTATTTTTTTTCCAACTGAAATTTTAGTCGTATGACCCAGATATTAGAGTCATCTTGTCTTTTAAAATCCAGAAAAGACTATTCACGTTTCAGTCTACTCCTTCTCATAGTGACCCCTTCTTGGGTTTCCAAGGCAGTAGTATTGGAAATACTGGAAATAGATTGCCCAGTTTTCCTTCCAAGGAGTGGCTGTTGGGTTTGAACCCCCAGCCTTCAGTTTAGCAGTCAAATGCCTTAGGCACTAACGCCACCAGAGCTCCCATAAGATGAGGGGTTCAGATTAAATAAGTAGCTTTTGAATTAGTTTTAGTTTAGACCTAACTTTTTTTTTTTTTTTCAAATGAAATTTTAGTCGTATGACCTAGATATCAGACTCCTCTTGTCTTTTAAAATCCAGAAAACACTGTTCAAGGTTTAGTCTACTCCTTCTGGAAGTACAATTCCCAGAGCCTTCATCTTCTGGGTCAAAACTTCCACTTTGGAGGTTTTTTTCACTTTACCTGTTCTATACTTTGTAGATTCAAGTATGAAATTAACTTTTTTTTTCCTAATTTCCACCAAAACAAAAACAAAAGCAGCCCACTTGTGAGTTTTTATATATAGAAAAATTTACTGAATACTTTGGAAAGATGAGTTTACAAGCAAACAACTTAACATTTCTATCGGTTATTTTGTCCTTATAGGTATAGTTGTAGCATAGTGCCTAAGGCACTTGACTGCTAACCAGAAGGCTAGTGGTTCAAACCCACCAGCCACTCCTCTGAAGGAAGGTTGGGCAATCTACTTCCATAGTGATACTGCCTCGGAAACCCAAGGAGGGGTCTCTGTGAGTTGGGTCCGACTCGACGGCACATGACAACAACAATATAGGTGTAGTTACAGCTATAGATCATTAACAATGTATCATTTGGCACATCAATATTTAAAACTGACAGAATGATGCTTCTTGACCAGAGCTTCAGAGGAAGCTTCAGCACTTCACTTTTTGAGGCATTCTAGCTCTTGGTAGTGCACTTGTTAAGGCATTTGGCTGCTAAACAAAAGGTTGGTGGTTTGAACCTACCAGCCACTTCACAGGCAGAAGATGATGCATTCTGCTTCTGTAAAGATTTACAGCCTTGGAAACCCTGTGGGGCAGTTCTACCTTGTGCTATAGGGTTACTGTGAGTTGGAATTGACTTGATGCTGGTGGATTAGGACTGTGAGAAAATAGCTCTGATAGTACAATTAAGTGCTTTGCTGTTAACTGAAAGGTTGGTGGTTCAAGCCCACCCCGTGGCTCCTTGGGGAAAGGACCTGGAGATCTGCTCCTATAAAGATTACAGCTTAGAAAATTCTTTGGGGAAGTTCTATGGGGCCACTATGAGTTGTAATCTACTCAATGGCACCCAACAACAACAAAAATAGGACTTAAGTAGATACAGTTTAAAAATCACTGGGCTAGATTATCTTTAAGGTTGAATCCTCTATGAACTCTTCTTTTCCTGCCTCTTCCCCAAAACCATAAGCTACTTTCTCCTTTGAAACCCTGCTATACCTCAAGTAGACATGCAAACACATCTAAAACATGTGTTTACATATCTCTGTTCAACATCTCTTCCATCAACTAGAATGTTAAAGGAGAGCAGTGGCACATCATTATCTTTGTTCACCAGCTACTTGCGAAGCAGGCACATAATGACTGTTTGTGGATGGTTCTATATGATTTAGGACACTTGGTGTCACAGTGGTTAAGTGCTCAGCTGCTAACCTAAAAATCAGTGGTTCAAACTCACTATCCACTCCACAGGAGAAAGATGTTGCAGTCTGTGTCTGTAAAATTACAGCCTCAGAAATCCTATGGGGCAGTTCTAATCTATCCTCTAGCACTTCTATGAGCCAGAATCAACTGGATGGCAATGGTTATTTTAATGATATGATTGTATGTGACCACTCAACAGATTATCACTACAAAGAAGTGAGCTAAAAGTAACCATACATACAAGAAAGAAAACCAACTCAATATATTATTCCTGAATAAAAAATCTTGGAAAGACACCTTGTTCTTTCTCCCTCTGCATGAGCTATGTAGTTCATAGTTTGAATTTTGTGTGGGGGTGGGAAGTCCTGCTTGAAAGGTTCATTTGTAAACTTTTTGTTATCAGCCCAATTGGCTGTTTTATTTAGATCATTTCATGAAAGACCATGTTTGGATTAGTGTTGGGTATAAGTAAATGGCAGTTCTTTATCCGTTCTGAAATGCTCAAATGGCTCACCGAGGTATCACTGCAGCTGTTGTAGAACGTGTAATGGCATTAGGCACTGAGCTGGAGAGGAATATGGTGCCAGACATTTCTGGCAGCAGCTGTAGTGCTAGTGATACTCCTGGGAAGGAAGCTATCATTATCGTTAGTGCTAGGGGCAAGGCCCTTCAGTAGGTGACTTGCTGGAGATGAATCCTTGACTTTAGCACAAGGAAGGAGGAAAAGGAGTTTTATTCTTGAGTTGTAGTCATTAGTGATCTTCACCCTTGAAATTCCATTTCAATAGCTGGGCGTGAAGTGTTCATACTCCAAAGTGATTTTACATATTACCTGTATGCTTTATGTTCCTTCCTCCCTCTATCATTTTCCTACTGGTCAGATAATAGAAACCAAAGAGAACTTATTTCAGTGCCTTGTTCTTACTTGCTTCAGGGGCATTAATGCTTTTCAGCTCTCATATTGTGAATGTTTTGGGGAGCCAGGGGTCAAACTCATGTTGATCACTGTTCCATTATTTTTTTAAATAGAACCAACATATAAGAGAAACACAGATTATACCTCAGGGTAAGTTACCAAGCTCTCTCCAATGATCAACAGGAAACCCTCACATCTTCCAATCACATGCAAATTTTCT
>NW_006921739.1:5704721-5717810 GCF_000298275.1 Orycteropus afer afer
ATGGGGCAATCTACTTCCATAGTGATACTGCCTCGGAAACCCAAGGAGGGGTCGCTATGAGTCGGGTCCGACTCGATGGCACACAACAAACAAAAAACAAATATATATATATAGTATATATGATTAGTGAGATTTATTTCAAGGAAATGGTCATGCAGTTGTGGAGGTTGGCAAGTCCCAAATCAGTCCCAAATCAATGAGTCAAGAGGCAGGCTGGAGGCTTTTTTGCCGTGGCTGATGAACCCAAAATCAGCATGGCAGAAGGAGGTTGCTGGGTCACATTCCCAGAATCAGAGGTTAGAGAATGACGAGTCAAATGCAGGATCAAGAGAGAGATTTGTCAGAACTTCCATAAATATTGGATGCAGGCTGCACTCCCAATGAAACTTCCCTTTCAACTGATTGGTTGTTAACATCAGATCACAAAATATAGATTGGTTACATAATATCTGTTGAACCACTGAGAATCACAGCCTAGCCAGGTTGACACATAACCTTAACCATCACAGTCCATCCTTTGTCAACTTGGCATCTGTACATATATCCTTAAATCATACATAATGTCTTAATAAAGTCATACTTGCATCTAGCATGGTACAGTTTAACATTCATGAAACCAAAAACTTACTAGCCCCGTTTGCATCTTATATTTTATAGTAAGTAATGGAATAAGCTCTCGTAGTGTAGTAGCTAAGGCACTTGACTGCTAACCAGAAGGCTGGTGGTTCAAACCCACCAGCCACTTCTCGGAAGGAAGGTTGGACAATCTACTTCCGTAGTGATACTGCCTTGGAAACCCAAGGAGGGATCGCTATGAGTCGGGTCCGACTCAGTGGCGCATAACAACAACAACAACAATGGAATAAGGGAGGGAAAAAAACAAAGATACATCATACACACACATACACACATATATTTCCTGAATACAAAAAGGGAAGAGATACTAAAACCAATTACAGTCTTCATTTCTCCAATTTGTCATATGATTGTAACTGATTTCGACCTACCCTCTTTCACCACCCAATCTATATTCCCTCTGTCCTCAGCATGCACCGCAGCTGGTCATGGTTCTTTGCCTGGTAGGGTGACCCAAACTTTCATTCCTGAAGGGTTTAGGCCATTAATAGTCATGTCAGAATTGGGTTGACCACAGGGCATGGTGGTACTAAGAGATGTCCTGGGGATTTCCTGTATTTCAGACATACTCTTCTTTACTGCCATTATGTAATATAAATCCAATTTTTGGTAACCAGGATCAATCACACCAGACAATATGGTGACTCTCTTCTTTTCCTGTTGATCCAGAGGCAAAAGCATACCAAATTGGCCAGGTGACATTCTTAACTTACAGTTTAGTGGAATCAGTATGGTATCTCCAGGTGAGAGCATTCCTCTCTTCAGATTAAGACTTCTAGGCCCACAGAAAATAGAGTCACAGGGTCAGGAAGCAAAGATATTGTGAGTGGGTCATTAGGGGTAATAATGAATGGTTTCACACCCATTTTCACGCCTTAAATTATTGGAATCATGAATCTTTGCTACGAGAGAAGCAGCAATATATTGGGCACTGGTTTAGAGCACATACAGCCTCCTGGAAAACATTGTTCCCTTCATGCAGTCTATTGCTACCTCCCTGGCATTGTAATTGTGCCTTTAGAAAGCCATTCTATTGCTCTATCAAGGTAGCTACTTCAGAATAATGGAGGACGCTCAAGTGGATACTATGAAACTGTGTGAAATCCATGAGCATGGGCCCATTGCCACACTTTATTTGCATTGAATTGAGTTCCTTGATTCAAAGCAATGCTGTATGGGATACCAAGACAATGCATAAGTTATTCTGGACAATGGATAAGTTATTGCATGCAGGGAAGGCAAATATGTAACCAGAATAAATGTCTATCTCAGCACAAAACACAGCTCTTTCCATGATGGAAGTGGTCCAATATAATCTGAGGAATAGTGCCATATCGAAGACTCAGTTTCACTCTCTGCTGCTGGCAGAATGGGGACTCAGCAGTGGCTGTAGCCAAGTCACCCTTGGTGAGTAGTTGTCCATGTTATCAAGTTCCTGTATAACTTCCATCCCTGCCACATAGCCACTTTGTTCCTAAGCCTATTGGGCAATGACAGGAATGACTGGAGAAAGAGGCTGACTGGTACCCACAGTACACATCATCCTATCCACCTGATTATTAAAACACCCCCTGCCAAGATCACCCTTTGGTGAGTATTCATGTGAGACACAAGTATCTTAATTTCTTTAGCCCATTCAGAAAGGTTTATCAGCATGCCTTTTCCCCATTTGTCCTTGTCACCAATTTCCCAAACATATTCCTTCCAAGCCCCTGACCATCCATTGGCCACAGCCCATAGATTATTATACAATTGTACATTTGGCTATCTCTCCTTCCAAGCAAAATGAACATCCTAATGTACTGCTTGTATTTCTATCCACTGGGAGTATTTCTCTTCACTGCAGTCTTTCAGGGAGGCCCCAGAAAGGGGACGCAGTGCTGCTGCATATCAAGCAGAAACATCTTTAAACCACATGCATTTCTCTTCTTCAATCAACTGATAATAAAGAACTCCCCATGAGGCCACAGGTTCAGACTAGGAGAAGGCAGGTAATGTGAAAGGAGTGAGGATCATGGGTATTGAGTCATTTCTTCATGTCATTTACTTCAGCCTTTAGGTCCTGTTTGAACCCTATCTTGTGTATTTACGCCATTTAATAATGTAGTGCACATCTGACTTGATGATTCTGTGGGTCAGTTCCTGACAGGCAGCTCAGGCCATAAAGTGAGTTGGTGACCCATGGTTAAGCAATCATTCCAATTAAAGGCCCAGTAAAAAGCCACAAGCTGTTTATCAAAAGAATAATAATTATTTGCAGAGAATGGTATAACTTTGCTTCAAAATCCTAAGGGTTTGCACTGTGATTAACCAATAGGGACCTGCCAAAGACACCAAACAGCATCTCTATCTACCACTGGCATTTCAAGAACCATTTGATCAACCAGATCACAGGCTCAAGCAGCAAAGCACCTTGTGTAGCAGCCTGAACCTGTTGCAGATCCTTCTCTAATTCTGTGCCACATTCAAAATTAGCAGCTTTTCAAGTCATTTGCTAAATAAGCCATAGTGGCACACCCAAATAAGGGAAATCCAAAGAGGCCCACCAGGCATTGTGCTTCATTTTAAATTGTAGGATGGGCCAGATCGAACATCTCCTCCTTCACTTAGATGGAAAATCTCAACACACCTCACCTGGAGCCCTAGAAATTTCACTGACTTGGAGGTAGCTTGACTTTTTGTCAGATTAATTTTCCACCCTCTAGTGTGCAAATGTCTTAAAGTAAGTCTAGGGTAATTGATACTTCTTTCTTACTAAGTCTAATCAGCAGAATGTGATCAGTGTAATGGACCAGTGTGACATCTTATGGAAGAGAAAGGTGATTAAATTCCCTGTGGACTAATTATGACATAGGGGTAGAGAGTTGATATATCTCTGAAGTAGGACAGTACAGGTGTATTGCCAGCCTTGCCAGCTGAAGGTAAACTGCTTCTAGTTTTCCTTCGAACCTGGAATCAAGAAAAAGCACTGGACATATCAATAGCTTCATACCAGGTACCAGGAAATGTATTAATTTGCTCAAACCATGAAACCACACCTGTAACAGCAGCTGCAATTGGAGTCACCACCTGGTTAAATTTACAGTAATCCACCTTAATTCTCCAAGGTGCCTCAGTTTTTTGCACAGGCCAAACAGATGTGTTGAATGGAGATGTATTTGGTATCTCTACCCATGTATATTTAGTCCTTGATGGTGGCAGTGATCTCTGCAATCCCTTTAGGAATGTGGTACATATTACTTTGGTTTACTGTTTTCCTAAGTAGGGGCAATTCTGATGGCTTCCACTTGGCTTTTCCTATCATGATAGCCCTTACTCCAAATCAGAGATCCAATATCAGGATTCTGTCATTTGCTGAGTATTTCTAGTCCAATTATTCATCTTAGAACTGGGACAATCACTACAGGATGAGTTTGGGGACCCACTTGACCCAGTGTAATATTGGAGCTGAGCTAAGACTCCATTAATAACCTGACCTCCATATGTCACTATTCTGACTGGTGGGCCACAGTGACGATTTGTGTCTCCTGGAATTAGTGTCAGTTCAGAGCCTATGTCCAGTAATCCCTGAAAAGTCTGATTATATATTTTCCTTATTTGACAGTCACTCTCCTAAAAGGCTATAGATCTCTCCGAGGAAAGCTGGTATAAAGATTTACAGTATAAATTTTTGGAAGTGTAGTGGGGTCCTTCCTCAAGTGGACCCACCCTCTCCTTCATTCCAGGGATATGGGGTCTGTAAACTGGCTCAAGTCTGGGAATTGATTGTGGAGCCATGACTTACTATTCCAGTGATTCGAATTAGAATGCTATTCACTTGACCTAGAATTTGTCCACTTGTATAGATCAAGTATATATTTAGCAGATTTCCATCTATTTCACTCCCAGGGGCACCATGCCTAAGATGCCAACACCACAAGTCCATACGTGTCAGACTATTCTGATTATTGCTTTGACTCTGCTGTCCATTAAGATAACCACTCTCACCTTGTATTTGGCAATTAAATGCTGTCACTTGGCCCCTACCACCCCAGGGTCCAATAAGCCTCATTGTAGTTAGGTGTCTTAATTCAGTTAGTAAAGTTAGCACAGTCAAATCTGACTTACATAAAATGACAATCACAATGGTTTTCAAGAATGCTGGGGTTCCCTTCACAAATTTGTTCTTTACTATTGCAGTGAAACATGAGTCCTCTGGGTATTCCAGGGGTGGGTCTCTGGGTCCAACCTGATAGATTCACTCTAACATGCTAATTTCCCTAAGCCTTTGGATACCTTATTCTATAGTATACCAAGACAGATTGGCATTTTAACTTTAGTGTAGGCTACCAATTAATCCATATTTCAGTAAACCAACCAAATAAATTATCAGATCCTTTCTGACATTTCAAACTGAAACATTGAATGAAGAATCTGTGCTTTTTGGGCCTAGATCAATAAACTCAGACTGATCCAACTTTATGTTCCTTGCACTATTATCTCACAAACTTAATAACCATTCTCACACATATTCCCCTGGTTTCTGTTTGAACATGTTAGAAAAATCAAGTAATTATTTTGGAGTGACCCTCTTGGGTCACACTTTGTACTTTTCATCTTGGGGCTTGTTGGTACTTAAGTCTAGGGAAAGATCTAGAAGGGGGTGGGTCCTAGGGACATTCAGTCATGTCTTGTAAGGCATCTGCTTCAGATGATGCCCTAGCTGATATCTTTTACAAAGACTCTTCAGACACAGCTGGGTTAATTTCATCAGATGGGGGTGAAAGGAATAATGATGTTACTGGGGAGGGTGGCTTAGCAGACAATGGTGGGAGTAAGATGATGAGTTCTGTTGACGGGAGTAATTCAGAGGAATTTAAGCGCTCAATGTCTCCAGCTTCCTGATTATCTGCACATATGTCCCATCCCAAGTTTCAGGATCCCATTTCTTCCCAATCAATGTCCTCATTGTAACTTCAGATACCCCTTGAGTTTGGGAATTCAAATGGCATTGTAATTCAGCCACTATTATGATAAGTCTCTGGTCAGTTTTTGGCAATGTCAGGTTTGTAACTAAAAGAAATAAGACTCTCTTTCAGGGTATAAGTGGCAATTTTCAGGTTTTGTAAGTGGCACTTTTGCTGTGACTCTGAAACTTTGAGCTCATCCCCTTCTTTCGTCACTTTGTCTAGGGAAAGTAGGACCAACAAAACAACTTCCTCATACTTCTCATTCTGACAAAATTGTTGAAATGTCTGAAATACGCAATCACCCAGAGCTTTGTTTCTCACAAATATTTGATCCATCAGTGATGATATTTTGCATATTTCTATTGGTACTTCCTGCAATGGATTGACAGTGCCCTCTTTACTACTGGAGACAGAGTCATCATGCCTTTAAGACTAGCCAGACTTGAGAATCAAATCAGAAAACTCATCCTTGGCAATTTTGTTCCTCTAGAACCACTCTCAGTACCAAATGTCTTAGGCTGAGTTTTCTAGAGAAGCAAAACCGGTGAAGTGTCTATCTATCTATCTAGAGAGATTTATTTCAAGGAAATAGCTCATGCAGTAGTTGTGGAGGCTGGCAAGTCCCAGGTGTCAGATGGAAGTTTCTCCTGACACATGTGGTTGGCAGGGCTGACAAACCCAAATGTGGCATGTCAGATGGCATACTGGTGGCTCATGGGGCTGCAGGATCTGGTGAATCACAAAATCTATGGGTCAGACAGCAGGCTGCTGGCTCATTTTCCAAGAACCAAGGTCAGACAGAGGATAAAGAGTTGGATGCAGGATCAAGAGAGTGAACTTTGCCAGAACATCCATATGTTGGTTGCAGGTCACATCCCTGAGGAAATTTCCCTTTCAACTGATTGGCTGCTCACATCAAATCACAAAATGGAGCATGATTATGTAACATCTGCCAATTCACTTAGAATCATAGCCTAGGCAAGCTGACACACCTTTAACCATCACAATATGGTTACTAAATCAGAGTGCAGTGCAGCAGAAGCAAATGTAGTTGTTCAGGTCATGCATTCCAAAGGAAACACTAAAAGTAAGTAACAGACTAAGAGTAGTTATAAACAAGATTCGATGCATACAGAAATGTAATAATGTGTGTATGTGCTAGGAATTGAATTGTTTTTCCTTAAAAGATATGCTGAAGTCCTAATTTGTGATTGTTACCCTGTTTGGAAATAGGATTTTTGAAGATTAACATGTTGTCATACTAGCATAGGATGGGTCCTTATCCTATATTACTTGTGTTCTTATAAAAATAAAACAGACACAGAGAGATGGGCATAATGGGAAGCACTATGTGAAAATACATCTATGAGCCAAGGGATACTGGAAGTCATCAGAAACTAGGAGAGAGTCATGGAACAGTTCCTCTCTCAGAGGCTTCTGAGGAATCGACACTGCTGAGACTCTGGTTTCAACTAGTAGTCTTTAGAACTATGAGACAACACATTTCTGTTCTTTACATCTACCCATTTCATGCTATTTTGTTATGGCAGCTCTAAGATACAAAGAAAATATGAATAGTCTATAATGCCTTACTCGTTGAAAATCAGAACCTCCTATAATTATTCATAACACTAAAGGTTTTTAAAAGCTATGACCACATATACTTTCATGAAACTCAAATGTGCAAGTTTCTGACCATTAGATATATTTCCCATGTAGTACTGGGGAAAACATCTTCTCTGTGAAGGATGTACTACTACAAAGTATATTGGTCAGATATTGTTCTATATATTCATTCATTTTTTCCACCCACAAATATTTCTTAAGCATCTTCTATTGGGGTTTTACATAATAAATAAATAATACCATCCTTTTTTTGCCTCATGTTTAGAACCGTTTGAAACATAAAAACAGGTCAGGAATATGCAGATCAAAATATTAAATTCATTATCAATAAAGCTGATTAGGGGAAGATGGCAATATAGACTTGCAAACATAATCATCCCTCTGAGTTAAATTTATCACCTAACTTTCTCATTAAGTTTTTAGCACAGTGAAGAGAGAATGCAGATTTTTGAAGTAGGCTGACTCCTTATCAAGCATTCCTTTCTCTTTCTTCCAAACTCTTCTTGCAGGTAAATATGGGGAAGGGAAAGCAGCGACTGGGAAACCAGAAGGAAGCCTGCAGTGTTGCACTCACAGACATTCTTTCACGTTGAACATAAGGAGAGGGAAGTAAGGGTTCCTCCCAATAGTACTAGCGAACACTAACAGTTATAGAGGTATATACAAAAGTGGAGCAGGAGGTAAAGCACTGAGTAACTAATTTGCTGAGAGTGCAAGGCTTCTATTTCTTGCAAGGATATCATTTGCCCCAGTAAGCACTGCATTTCATCTTCCACTTTGCTGTCTTCCAACTGGATTTCACACATATCCATGAGCATGGATAGGTCATGATCAGTGTAAATCCTCTTATAAGAGCACCAGGTGCAGTGGCTAGGGCTGGATTAGAGGAGTTACTCAAATGGTGTCACCTCAAAATGGCAAAGATGACAGTATGTTAGTATGTGAGACAGTAATGAAAAATTCTTCAACTGATTGTCACCACCATTATACTTTAATTGTTAAACAGTTAGCTCTGGATCCATTACCATCCACTTCCATCAAGTCAATTTCAACTCAGAGACCCTGTAGGACAGAATAGAACTACCTCATGGGGTTTCCAAGGCTATAAATCTTTTAATTTTTTTTTTTTCATTTTTTATTGGTTGGTTAGCTGTTTATTGAAATCACAAAAGGGAGAGTTAAAGAAGTGGGAAAGACTTCCAATTAATACAAATATTTAGATATGCTTAGCTAGGCTACAAGGATCTCAAACATTGTATACTTTTCAGAATAAATGATAAAATCTCTCTCTCTCTCTCTCTCTCTCTTTCTTTTTTTAAATTTTCATTGTGGTGAAAACTTACACAACAACATATTTGCCAGCATAACAACTTCCCCATTTATAGCTCAGGGGCATTGATGACATTTTTCATGTTGTGCCACCATTATTGTTATCCTTTTTCAGATTATTCCACTACCTATTAGCATAAACTCAATACCCCACAAAAGCTTCCCCTTTCTCCCTCTCCCCTCCCCCTCCCTCTGGTAACTATTAATAATCTTTGTGTGTGATGGCACATAACAACAACAACATATATATATGTATATATATATAAAGCAAACAAACCAAACTCACTGCTGTTGAGTTGGATCTGACTCATAGTGACCCCTCCTTGGTTTCCAAGGTGGTATCACTGCAGAAGTAGATTGCCCAATCTTCCTTCTGAGGAGTGTCTGGTGGGTTTGAACCACCAGCCTTCTGGTTAGCAGTTAAATACCTTAGACACTACACCACCAGAGCTCCTATATATATACTACATACATACATAAATACATATATTTGTTTGTTTTGCTTTTCAACCTATCTAGGAATTTAGTCTCTCTTCCCCTCTCATCCCTGGAAACCAACACAGAAAGTTTCCTTTCATGTATAAACGTTCTCTTGACTTTTTACAATAGTGGACTAATACAATTTTTGTCCTTCTGTGATTGACTTATTTCACTCAGCATAATGTCCTCCAAGTTCATCCACATTAATATGGTGTTTTGCTGATTTATTCTTTGGGTTTGCTTAGGATTACCTTGTGTGTATGTTCCAGTTTGTTTATCCATGCCTCGGTTGATAGGCACTTAGGTTGTTTCCATCTCTTTGCTATTGTGAATAGTGCTTTGATGAACATGGGTGTGCATATATCCCTTCATGTCCTGCTTCTCCCTTCTTTAGGATATAGACCTAGTAATGGGATTGATGGATCAAATGATATTTCTATTTCCAACCTTTTAAGGAATCACCATACTGATTTCCTCAGTGGTTGTATCATCTTATAGTCCCACCAACAGTGTGTGAGAGTCCCAGTCTCTCCATATCCTTGCCAGCATTTCTAATTTTCTGTCTTGTTGAACTTTGCTATTCATGCTGGTGTGAGATGGTATCTCATGGTTGTTTTGATTTGCATCTCTCTAATGGCTAATGGAGCTCTGGTAGCATAGTGGCTAAGACACTTGCCTGCTAACCAGACGGCTGGCGGTTCAAACCCACCAGCCACTCCTTGGAAGGAAGGTTGGGCAATCCTACTTCCGGAGTGATACTGCCTCAGAAACCCAAGGAGGGGTCACTATGAGTCGGGTTTGACTCAACGGCACATAACAACAACAATGGCTAATGATCACAAACGTTTCTTCATGTGTTTGTGGGCTGCCTGAATATCTTCTTTGGTGATATGCCTGTTCATATCTTCTGCACATTTTTAAACTGGATTGTTTGTCTTTTTGATGTTGAAGTGTTGGAGTTTTCCATAAATTTTAGAGATAAGTCCTTTGCTGATATGTGATTGCCAAATATTTTTTTCCCATTCTGTAGGTTCTCCTTTTTACTCTATCTTATGAACATAAGAATTTAATTTTTAGAAGGTCCCAATCATCTAGTTTATCTTCTGTTTGTGCATCTTGCATTATGATTGATAGTTATTGTGTTATCATTGATATGCCCATAAATTCGGGTCCCTAAGCTTGCCCCTATATTTTCTTTGATGAACTTTATAGTTTTAGGTTTCACTTTTAAGTCTTTAATCCATCTGTCGTTAGTTTTTGTGTATGGTGTGAGGTAGGATCATTTTTCTGCAAATGGATATCCAGTTGCCAACACCATTTGTGAAAGAGACTATCTCTTCCCCATTGAATGGATTTCATTCTTTTGTCAAAGATCAGCTGACCATAGTCAATGGATCAATTTCTGGGTTCTTAATTCTGCTCCACTGGTCTATGTGTCTGTCAAAGTACCAATACCAGCCTGTTTTGACAGCTGTGGCTGTGTAATAAGTTTTGAGATCTGAGAGTGTGATACTTCCTACTTTGTTGTTCTTCAATAGTGCTTTGCTTATCTGAGGGCTCTTTCCTTTCCGTATAAGATTAGTGATTGATTTTTCTATGTCTTTAAAGAATGTTGCTGGAATTTGAATTGGGATTGCACTGAATGAATAGATTGTTTTGCGTAGTAGTATTGACATTTTCACAATGTTCAATCTTCCTATCCACAAGCACGGTATGTTCTTCCATTTATGTAGCTCTCTTACAGTTTCTTGGAATAGCATTTTGTAGTTTTATTGGTATAGGTCTTTTGTGTCCCTGGTAAGATTTATTCCCAAGTATCTTATCTTTTTGGCAACTATTGTAAATGGTATTGATTTGCTTTTCAGAGACTACTTTTCTGGTGTAGAGGAATTCAACTGAATTTTGTATGTTGATCTTGTTTCCTGTCAGTATGCTAAATCTTTCAATAAGTTTCAGCAGTTTTCTTGCTGAGACTCTTGGGTTTTCTATATATAGGATCATATCATCTGCAAATAGGGATAGTTTTTCTTCTTCCTTACCAATTTGGATGACTTTGATTTCCCTTTATTGCCTTATTGATCTGTCTAGGACTTCCATACAATGTTCCATACAATGTCTAGGACTTAATACAATGTTAAATAGAAGTGGTGATAGAGGGCCTCCTCGTCTGGTTCCTGTTCACCAGGGGAATAGTTTCAATCTCCCTTCATTGAGATTAATGTTAGCTGTTGGTTTGACATGTATGACCTTTATTATGTTGAGGAATTTCCCTTCTATTCCCATTTTTTCCAAGAGTTTTTTTAATCAGGAATGTACATTGGATTTTATCAAATGCCTTTTGTACGTCAATGGATATGATCATATGATTATTTTCCTTTATTTTACTTGTGCGATGGATTATGTTGATAGTTTTTCTAGAGTTGAACCATCCTTGCATACCTAGTATGAATCCCACTTGGTCATGATGTTTTTTTTTTTTTTTTTCAATATGTTGTTGGAGTCTTTTGGCTAGGAGTTTGTTGAAGATTTTTGCACCTATATTCATGATGGATATTGATAGTTTTCCTTTCTAGTGGTATCTTTGCCTGGTTTTGGTATCAGGGTTATGCTTGCTTCATAAAATGTATTTGGAAGGATTCCATCTTTTTCTATGTTCTGGAATAGTTTGAGTAGGATTGGTGTCATTTCTTCTCTGAATGATTGGTAGACTTATCTAGTGAAAACATCTGGGCCAGGATTTTTTTTGTTGGTAATTTTTTTATGACCTGTTAAATTTCTCCTTTTGTTATGGGTCTGTCGAAATTTTCTACCTCAGTCAGTATTAGTTTAGGTAAGTAGTGTGTCTCTAGAAATCTGTCCATTTCTTCTAGATTTTCAAATTTGTTGGCACACAGTTCTTCATAGTATTGTATTATTTTTATTTCTGTTGGTTTTGTTGTGTTGTCACCACTTTCATTTCTCATTTATGTTATATTCATCATCTCCTTCTTTTCCTTTGTAAGTTTTCCAGTGGTTTCTCAATTTTATTGATCTTTTCAAAGAACTAACTTCTAGTCTTGTTGATTTTTCTACTGTCTTTCTATTTTCTGTTTCATTTATTTCTTCTCAAATCTTTATTTTTGTTTTTCTTCTGATGACTGTAGACTTTTTTTTTTTTTACTGCTCTTTTTCTAGTTGTTCTAGACATTGGGTTAAGTTGTTGATTTTGGCTCTTTCTCCTTTTTTGATATGTGCATTTATTGCTATAAATTGGTGAACAGGGGTGTAGCCATCCCTTACCTCCATCCGCCTTCTTGATCAGCAGGAATTCCATCCTGGTCTATGCCCTGACAGAGCCTGGGGACCATGCCCTACCCCTCACAGTTTTGTTTTTGTTTGTTTTGAAACTATGTTTTTATCTTCTTCCTTTCTTCCTTTTTTTTTCCTTTTTTCTTTCTTGTCCCTAGTTATTTTTTTTTCTCTCTTCCCTCTCCTGTTTTCCCTTTTTTCTCTTTCTTTTGGTTCTTCCCATCCCTTGTTTCTACTTTTGCAGTATTCTTTTGCAGCAAAAGCACTGCTTTTGCTGTGTCTTAAAGATCATGGTATGTTGTGTTTTCATTCTCATTTGATTCAAGGAATTTTTAAATTTCTTTCTTTTTTAAATTTCTTATATGACCCAGTCATTTTTGAGGTGGATGTTATTCAGTTTCCATGAGTTTTCTCGTTTTCCATTGGTCTTCCTACTGCTGATTTCTAATTTTATAGCATTTTGATCTGAGAAGATGCTTTGCAGCATCTCCATGTTTTTAAATTCATTAAGGCTTGCTTTGTGACCTAACACATGGTCAGTCCTGGAAAATGTTCCATGTGTTCTGGAAAAGAATGTGTATTTTGCTGTTGTTGTGTGAAGTGCTCTGTAGATGTCTACAAGGTCAAGTTGGTTGACTGTATTGTTTATTTCTGCATCTTTGTTGGGTTTCTTTGCAGTTGTTCCATCTTTTATTGAAAGTGGTGTATTAAAGTCTCCTAGGAGCTCTGGTAGCATGGTGCCTAAGGCACTTGACTGCTAACCAGAAGGCTGGTGGTTCAA
>NW_006921739.1:5718350-5737710 GCF_000298275.1 Orycteropus afer afer
TTTTTTTTTTTTTTTTTTGTGGTGTTGTGGATTTCTTTGTTCCATATAATTTTCTGTGTTGAGTTCATTTTGTTTATGAGTCATGTTATCATCACCTTCTTTGCTATGGTTTCAGTATTTGCTAAATGTTTGTGCTTGTTCTCTTTTTCATTTTGGTGTGAAGGTTTATTATTTTCCTTTGAGGTTACCCTGTAATTTATGATTTTCTTCCAAGTTTTAGATAGTCTGTTCTATTTCACAATTGTCTTGACTTCTTCACCATTTAGAAGGTCTATAACTACACTATTTATTCCCTCTTTTTGGTTTGTAATTGTCCTCATTTCCCTATTGATGTCTTTGGTTCCTTGTTTACAGTCTTGTAAGCTTATTTTACTTTGGATACTTCTATAGCTGAGTTGGTTTCTTTTGTGTCATGTGTGTTAATCATTGGTGGTTGTTTGCCATTGTTTGTTCTCTGTTCAAAGGACTCCCTTTAGCATCTTTTGTAAAAAGTTGTTCTGGTTTTAACAAATTCCCTTAATTTCTGCTTACCTGGAAATTTCCTGATTTCACCATCATATCATATTTGATATACAATTTTGCTGGGTATGTTATTCTTGGTTGAAATTTTTTTTTCTTTCAGGATTTTATATAAATCCATTGTCTTCTCACCTACATGGTGTCTGCTGAAAAATAAGAGCTTAGTTTTATTTGTTGTCCTTTGTCAGTAACTCTTCCTGTGCTGCTTTCAGGTTTCTTTGTCTTTGGTTTTGGTGAGTTTGATGACAGTATGACTTGTTGATTTTCTTTTGAAGTCTATCCTGTTTGGGATTCATTGGACTTCTTGAATGGATATATTCTTTTCTTTCATTATATTAGGGAAATTCTCTTCCAACAAATCTTTGATGATATTCTCTGTCATTTTATTTGTCTTTTCCTGTTCTGGAATTCTGGTTACACATAGATTATTCCTCTTGATGGTATGCCATATGAATCTTATGCTTTCTTTGTTATGTTTTGATCTTTTTTCCAAGTGATCCCTTAACAAAGTAGTATTGAGGTTTTTGTCTTTAATATAATTAATTCTTTCTTCCATTGATTTGTTTCTACTCCTTGCCCATTCAATGCACTATCTATTTCTGAAATGTTAGTATTAATCTTCTGGATTTCTGTTTATTGTTTTTGTATCATTTCTAATTCTTTATTTATTTTGTCAATTTTTTCTTGTATTGCTTTCCTAAACTGTTCTAATGTTTTATCTGTGTATTTTTTTCAGTGTTTTCCTTGTATTTCTCAGTGTTTCCCTTGAACTGTGTCTTAGTCTATTGAAGGTACCCAAATATAATTCTTTTGAATTCCTTATCAGGGAATTTCAATGCTTTTTCCTTGGGGATGTTTTCTGGGTTTTTATCCTGGTCCTTTGTTTCTACTATTTTATCTTGCTTTTTTGTGTGTACTGTGTGGTCTTTTGTATTCAAAACATTGGGGTGTTGCTATATTTATGTTTAATTAGTGGATGTGTGTTAGTGTGATTCATGCAAGATTGTTTTCCCTCCTTTATTTTGTTTTCATGTATCTGTGTGAGCAGGGTACTGTACTCCTCTATTCTCTAGTTGTTAGCATGTAGGCACTCAACACCTGTCTCCTGGTGTTTGTGATAGAGAATGAAAGTCTGTGTGTAGATCTCTGTTAGCTGTTCATAAAGAGCTGTTGAGGATGAGTTGAGCTGCTATTGGCCACCATCTTTCATTGGTCAGTTGGTGCAAAAGCAAGTGATGGCCCTCACTCAGTGCATGGGGCTGCAGGAGGTGTAGGTATGATTGGTTAGTGTAGGGAGAGTTGCTGTCTCCCACCGAGTTAGGCAAAAATTAAAAAATTAAACACACACACACACAAAAAAACCCTAAGAGAACAAAAATCTCAAACTGCATAAACAAACAGGAACTATTATGAAAAGAAAGTAATAAATAAGGAAAAATATTTTCAAAATATATTTAAAAAGGATAAAAGAAAAGATAATGTGAAAAAGAGGGCAACCCTTCCCCCCAAATATCTGGGAAGGGAAGAATGAGAGAAAAATGCAAGACTGAAAGAATAGGGAATGCTGCAAAAGAAGAAACAAGGGATGTGAAGAACCAAAAGAAAGAAAAAAAAAAAGGGAACCAGGAGAGGGAAGAGAGAAAAAAAAAAAAAAAAAAACCTAGGGAAAAGAAAGAGAAAAGAAAAAAAATGGAAGAAAAGAGGAAGATAAAAAAAATAATTTCAAAGCAAACAAAAACAAAACTGTGAGGGGTAGGGCATGGTCCCCAGGCTCTGTCAGGGCATAGACCAGGATGGAATTCCTGCTGATCAAGAAGGTGGGTGGAGGTAAGGGATGGCTATACCCCTGTTCACCAAGAGGGCACTGGGCACAAGAGTAACAAGGGGAATGTTGCATCTCTCCAGTGGTCAGTCTCCAGAGCAGTTGCCTGTGCTGTCCCCAGCAAGAGAAGCCCACTTCCAGGGTGCAGTTCAAACAAGATCACCACCTGCACATACTCACAACAACCATTCCTGCCACTTGGAGACATCCAAAATGGCTATGCCCTCAGGACAGCAGCTGGCAGTCCACATGGCTGCCTGTCATTTTCCTTGCTCTTCTCTCTTCTGGTCCTTAGGCACCAATCCAGTCCTTGCCCATGCAGACTTGGTGAACAGAGATGATTCTTAGGTTGCTTTCTGGAAATATCCAAAATAGCTGTGATCTCAGGACAGTTGACAATCCACAGCTCTGTTTATCTCCTTACTCACTGTTTCATTCAGGTTCTTCTACTAGCTGGTATTTAATCCAATTCTTTATCCTTCCCTATAAAGCTCAGGGTTCCAGGATTGTCTTCTGTATTAGTTCCAATTGGCTTCTCGTTGCTTTGTCGCAAAGGGTTTGTGTAGCTTGTCTGCCTATTCCTCCATCTTGCTGGAAATACCAACACTGTAAATCTTTATGGAAGCAGACTGCCTCATCTTTCTCCTGCAAGACAGCTGGTGGGTTTGAACTTCTGACCTTTTAATTAGCAGCCAAATCCTTTACCACTATGATATCATAGCTCCCTTGGATTCATTAGGTACTAGCTTTTTAGCTTAGGAATGATTTGAATAATTTTTGTGCTCTTCTTTTTGCCTATTTATTTATCATCTTATGGATAGATGTAGACCAAGAGGAATAAAAGACAATGAACTGCCAACCAGATGGTCCTAATAAATCTAAGATGTTGTGGGCTCCTGATAGGAGTCCAGGATTTGGGGTTGGAGGATCTGGGTGGAAGTCATGGCTCCATTATTTTCTTGACTATGTGATCTTGTGCAAGTCTTTAAACCTCTTTGAGCATCTATGAGAGGAGGATGCTAATAGCAATAGTGATAGTTTATAAATGAGCACTGAGGTTGAAATGAGATAACGAATGTATGCAGTGTTGTTATCAGGTGCTGTCAAGTTGGCTCTGACTCCTAGTGACCCTATGTACAACAGAACAAAATATTGCCCAGTCATGCATCACCCTTACAATTCTTGCTATACCTGAGCCCATCATTGCAGCCACTGTGTCAATTCATCTCCTTAATGGTTCCCCTTTCTTGCTCACCTTCCACTTTACCAAACATGATATCCTTCTCCAGGGAGTGGTCCCTTCTGACAACATGACCAAAGTAGGTGAGATGAAGTCTGGCTATTCTCACTTACAAGGAGCATTCCTGCTGCACTTCTTCCAGGACAGATTTGTTCATTCTTATGGTAGTCCAGGGTACTTCCAGTATTCTTCGCCAACACCCCAACTCAAAAGCTTCAACTCTTCTTCTGTCTTCTTTTTTTCATTAGCCAGGTTACACATGTATATGAAGCTATTGAAAATACCATGGCTTGGGTTAGGTGCATCTTGGTCTTCAAAGAGACATCTTTGCTCTTCTGCACTTTAAAGGGGTCTTTTATTATTATTATTATTATTATTATTATTATTATTGTGATTTGGATGAAAGTTTACAGAGCAAATTCACTTTCCATACAGCAGTTCACAAACACGTTGTCTCATGACACTGACCACAATTTACCACAATGCAACAGCTCCCCTCCCACTTCCTCCCGATAGTTACCTCTTCCCTGTGTCCATCCCTCCATGCACTCCTGCCCCCTGAACTGTCTCCCTGTGCATAAACAGTCCTTCTTTCTCCCATGATTGTTCTCTCCAAGGAGTGTATCTACTTCAGGTACATGTTCAATTCATATGCCTGTCTTTTGTTTGGCCGGAAGCCACAGGTATGGGTTCAATTCCAGACCTGAAGGGAAGCTAGGGACCATAGTCTCAGTGGTTCCACCAGGCTCTATCAGATCAGCAAACCTGGTCTCCCCTCCCCCCCCCTTTTTTTTTCAAATGATTTTGAGTTTTGTTCTACATTGGTCTCTCTATCCAGGCTCTCTTCCATAGATCCTCCTCCGTGTGGTTGACAGTGGTAGCCAGGTACCATCTAGTCATATAGGCTGAGGATTGCATGGTGTACCAGTCGTGAGAACTAATTGTTTCCATGAATCTTTGTTTTTCTTCATTCTTCTTTGATTTGGACAAGCAGAGACCTATCGTTGCATCTAGATGGCTGCTTGCAAGCTTTTAAGATCCCAGTCGCTACTCACCAAAGTAGGAGGTAGAACAATGTTTTGTGTAGTATGTTATGCCAGTTGAGTTCCATGTCCCCTGTGACTATGGTCCCGAGAAAAGAGGTCTTTATTATTATTATTTAAATTGTATTTTGGGTGCAAATTTACAGAGCAGAATTTGTTTTACACTCAACAGTTCATGTACATTTGGTTTCACTCCCTGTAAAGGGGTCTTTTGTGGCAGATTTGCACAGTGCGATGTGTTGTCTGATTTCTTGAGTGCTGCTTCTATTGGTGTTGATTGTGGAAACAAGTAATATGAAATCTTTGACAACTTCAATCTTGTCTCCATTTATCATGATGCTTCTTATTGGTCCAGTTGTGAGGATTTTCATTTTCTTTATGTTGAAGTGTAATCCATATTGCTGACTGTAGTCTTTAATCTTCATCAGTAAGTGCTTCAAGTCATCTTCACTTTCAGCGAGTGTCATATGCATATTGTAAGTTGTTAATGATTTTTCATCCAGTACGGATTCTGTACTCTTCTTCATACACTCTACCTTCTCAGATTATTTGCTCAGCATACTGACTGAATAAGTGTGGTGAAAGGTTACAACCCTGATGCACACCCTTCCTAATTTTAAACCATGCACTTTCCTCTTGTTCTGTTAGAGTGACAGCCTCTTGGTCTATGTACAGGTTCCTCATGAGCACAATTAAGTCCTCTGGAATTCCCATTCTTCTCTATGCTATCCATAATCTGTTATGATCCACACAGTTGAATGCTTTTGCATAGTCAATAAAACATGAGTAAACATGTTTCTGGTTTTCTTTGCTTTCATTCCGGATCCATCTGACATCAGCAATGATATCCTTCATTCCACATCCTCTTCTGAATCCAGTTTGCCTTTATGGAAGTTCCCTCTCCATATACCACAGCAACCATTTTTGAATTATCTTCAGTAAACTTACTTGCATACGATAATGATATCATTTGACAATTTCCACGTTCTGTGGGATCACCTTTCTTTGAAATAGGTACAAACATGATCACTTCCAGTCAGTCAGGTAACTATCTTCCAGATTTCTTGGTATAAATGAACTGAAACTTGTCCACCATGGGTGACCATGCTAATATTTGAAACACTGGTGGTATAGCCTTCAGCCTCACAGCAATGCACAAGCCACCACAGTATGACAAACTAACAGACAAGTGGTGGTATGTGATAGTGTAAAAGGTAGTGATATTTAAAAATGTTAAGTGCTACCCAAACACTGACTAGACATTTGGTGAAGTGCAAGTTGGAGTGAGTGACTGAAATTTACACAAATCTTCTGTGCTTTCACTTCTCCTGCTGTCCCACCTGTTCTCCAAACATTACACATGTCCTTTCATTATATATTCATATCTACTCCTTCCCTAAAACCAAACCCATTGCCGTAGATTTGATTCCTATGCTTGGAGAACCTTTAGGACAGGTGTGGTGGTTATGTTGTGTGTCAACTTGGCTGGGCCTGGTTGAGTGGTTAGGCAGCTGGTGGTAGTATTCCCCATGATGAGACTGGCAATCAACTTCATGGTGGGATCTACCACAAGCAGCTGAGTAGCTGCCTTTGGGATGTGATCTTCTTCCTGTATATAAAGCGAAGCCTTGGGAATGGTTTCTAGCTTATGGCACCTTGAACCCTGCATGTAGCTGTGTCGCTGTTCAGCAGCCTGTCATGCTCTGTCAACCTTGGGACTTACAATGGACTTGAATCAATGTCCTGACGTGTGATTTGGTAGTATCGGGACTGTGCCTCTTTATTTTGTCAACCTTGGGCTTGGCAGCCTCAGAAGCCAGCAGCTGTCTGAGTGAAGAAAAGCCTCTAGCTTCAGTGGGCCAGGAGCTGGAGGCAGAGCTGGACTCCAAGGTTGAGGGGCTTTCACCTAGCCCCTAGAGCCTGACACTTTAAACTTGAACTTAAAGCCTCGTGAACTATAAAAGAATAAACTCCTGTTTGTTAAGGCCATCCCATTTGCGGTATATTCTTGTCAGAGCAGCACTAGATAGCCAAAATAACAGAGTACAACTTCTCCATAGGATTTTTAAGGCTGTAATCTTTATGGTACCAGACTGCCACATCTTTCTCCCCTGGAGCAGCTGGTGGGTTCAAACTGTTGACCTTTTGATTAGCAGACAGGTGCCTAACTACTGTGCAACCAGGCCTCCCCTACCGACCCTTTGCAGGGTAGGTGGGCACACATATCTAATAGCAACTATTGTATTAAAGCTTTGTTTTTACATGATACCTCTCCTGCCAACACATTTTATAGGCTAATTCGTGATATGACACTGTTAAACCAAGTACACTCAGTTTATAAACTGATTCACATTTAGTGTAGTGCTTTGTTTTAGGCTCTGATGGTATAGTGTTGTGACACTTCAAACCAGCCACTCTGCAGAAGAAAGATGGAACAATCTACTTCCATATAGATTTACCACTTCAGAAACCCACTAGGGGTCTCTATGAGCTGGAACCAACCCAACGGCAGTGAGTTTGGTTTGGTTTTGATTTAGTGTCGGCAGGACCACACCATTCACTGAGTCAGGCCTCTGCTGAGATTGTTTCCACTCAAGGCCATCTCTAGGTTTTTTTTTTTTCCTATTATGGGTTTGAAAAAAAATAGGCTGAAAAAGATAGGAGGAGAAAAAAAAAAACAAGAACAGGCAATATCTTAGTCAAGTGAAAATAAGATTTCTAGAGACTTTAAGCATGCAGAGTACAATGCAACACCCACTGGAAAAAGCCCCTTTTATGCCTGTCTGCATTGTCTTCTCTCCCCACAAAACAAAATCCACACCAAATTAGAAAGTAGTCCCCCAGATTATAAAGGGAAAGAAAGGAAAAAATTAAGAAATTGATAAAAATCATCGTAAAAGTCCAGCAGAATGGAGACATCTTCAGAAGAGGTATACATGCCTCACATGCTGTTGTTTTTAAGTGCCACTGAGATGGCTCTGACTCATAGTAGCTCTATGTACAAGAGAACGACACAATTCCTGGGCCTGCTCTGTCCTCACAATCCCTGCTATGCTTTAGCCCATTGTTGTAGCCACTGTGTCATTCCATCTCCTTGAAGGTCTTCCCCTGTCTTGCTGACCCTGTTTTACCAAGCATGATATTCTTCTCCAGGGACTGGTCCCTTCTGACAACATGATAAAAGTAGGGGACATGAAGTCTGGTCATTCTTGCTTCTAAGGACTATTCCAGCTGCACTTATTCCAGGACAGATTTGTTCATTCTTCTGGCAGTCCATGGTATTCTCAGTTGTTGTTGTTATGTGCCCGACTCATAGAGACCCCTCCTTGGGTTTCCGAGGCAGTATCACTACGGAAGTAGATTGCCCAACCTTCCTTCTGAGGAGTGGCTGATGGGTTTGAAACACCAGCCTTCTCGTTAGCAGTCAAGTGCCTTAGGCACTACACTACCAGAGCTCCCAGTATTCTCAGTATTCTTCACCAATACCACAATTTAAAGAAATCAACTCTTCCTTGGTCTGCTTTATTCATTGACCGGTTTTCACATGCATATGGGGTTACTGAAAATACTATGGCTTTAGTTAGGCACACCTTAGTCTTCAAAGTGACATCTTTTTTCCTTGACACTGTCAAGAGGTCTTTTGCAGCAGTCTGGCCCAGTGAAATATGACTTTTGATTTCTTGACTGCTGCTTCCATGGGTGTTGATTTTGGATCTCAGTAAAATGAAATCCCTGACAAATTCAATCTTTTCTTCATTTACCAGGATGCTGTTTATTGGTCCAGTTGTGAGGATTTTCATTTTCTTTTTGTTGAGGTGTAATCTATACTGAAGATTGTAGTCTTTGATCTTCATCAGTAAGTGCTTCATGTTATTTTCACTTTCAGCAAACCAGGTTTGTCATCTGTATATTGCAGGTTGTTAAGTAGTCTTCCTCCAAGCCCATTGCCACGTTCTTCATATAGTCCGGCTTCTCGGATTATTTGCTTGTATTATTTGAATAAGTATGGTGAAAGGATACAACCGTGACTCACACATTTTCTGATTTTAAAACATGCAATCATTCCTTGTTCTGTTTGAACAGCAGCCTTTTGGTCTATGTGCAGGTTTCCCATGAGCACAATTATGTGTTCTGGAATTCCCATTCTTCACAATGTTATCCATAATTTGTTATAATCTATACAGTAAAATGCCTTTGCATAGACAATAAAACACAGGTAAATATCTTTCTGGTATTCTTTGCTTTCAGCCAAGAATCCTTATTAATCCAGCTTGCATTTCTGGAAGTTCCCTGTCAATATAGTGTTGCAACTGTGTTTGAATTAACTTCAGCAAAATTTTACTTGTGTGTGATATTGATGATATTGTTTGATAATTTCCACATACTGTTGGATCACTTTTCTTTGGAATGGGTACAAATATGGATGTCTTTCAGTTGGTTGGCCAAGTAGCTGTCTTCCAAATTTCTGGGCATAAATGAGTAAGTGCCTCCAGTACTGCATCCGTTTGTTAAAACACATCAATAGGTATTCCATCAATTCCTGGAGCCTTGTTTTTTGCCAGTTCCTTCAGTGCAGCTTGGACTTCTTCCTGGAGTACCATTGGTTCTTGATCATATGCCATCTTCTGAAATGGTTTAACATCAACCAATTCTTTTTTGTGTACTGACTGTATATTCCTTCTATCATGTTTTGAGGCTTCTTGCATCATTTAATTTTGCCCACAGAATCCTTCAATATTGCAACTCGAGGCTTGAATTTTTTTATTTAGCTCTTTCAGCTTGAGAAATGCCGAATGTGTTTTCCCCTTTTGATTTTCTAACTCCAGGGTCTTTTCACATTTCATTATAATACTTTGTCTTCTCAAGCCACTCTTTGAAATCTTCTGTTCAGATCTTTCATTTTATCATTTCTTCTGTTCGCTTTAGCTACTCTCCATCCAAGACAAGTTTCAGAGTCTTTTCTGACATCCAGTTTGGTCTTTTCTTCCCATCACGTTTTTTTAATGACCTTTTACTTTCTTCATATATGATGTTCTTGATGTCACCCCATAACTTGTCTGGTCTTCAGTCATTGGTGGTCAATGTATCAAATTTATTATTCAGATGGTCTCTAAATTAAGGTGTGATATAATCAAGGTCATATATTCACTCTTGTGGACTTATTCTAATTTTCTTCATCTTTAACTTTATGTTGTATATGGGTAATTAATTGTCTGTTCCACAGTCAGCACCTGGCTTTGTTTTGAATGATGATATTAAGCTTCTCCATTGCCTCTTTTCACTGACATAGTCAATTTGATTCCTATATATTCCATCTGGTGAGGTCCATGTGTATAGCTGCGATTTAGGTTATTGAAAAAATGGTATTTGCAATGAATAAGTCAGTGGTCTTGCAAAATTCTATCATGTGATCTGTGGCATCACCAAGGGCATATTTCCAACTACTGAAGCTTCTTTGTTTCCAACATTCACATTCCAATCACTGATAATTATCAATACATCTTAATTCCAGTTTTGGTCAATTTCAGACTGCAGAAGTTGGTCAAAATCTTCAATTTCTTCATCTTTTGCTTTAGTGGCTGGTGCATAGATTCAAATAACAGTAGTATCAACTGGTCTTCCTTGTAGATGAATGGTTATTATCCTATCACTTACAGCATTGAATTTCAGGATAAATCTTGAAATATTCTTTTTCATGATGAGGGTGATGCTGTTCCTCTTCAATTTGTCATTCCCAGCATGGTAAACCATATGATTGATTCAAAATGGCCAATACCAGTCCACTTCAGCTTACTAATGCCCAGAATATCTATCTTTGTACATCTCTTTTTATTTTTGACAACTTTCAATTTTCCAAGATTCATACTTCATACATTCCACATTCCAATCATTAATCAATCTTTATAGCTGTTTCTTCTCATTTTGAGGTGTACCTCATCAACAAACAAAAACTTTACTCCATCCAAGTCATTAAGGTTGACTCTGCTTTGAGAAGGCAGCTTTTCCTCAGTCATATTTTGAGCACCTTCTAACTTGAGGGGCTCATCTTCCGGCATTATATCAGACAGTATTTCATGGCTCTTTATAGACTTTTCCAGTAATATTTTACTATATAACTGCTATTCATAAAGTGGTGGATGCCTTACATACACCTGTCTAAAAATTATAGGGTTTTAGACTGAAAGGGGTTGCATGGGTCATCTGGTTAATTAAACTCGATTTACTACAGTGAATATGTCTTGAGCATCTCTTGTGTGTTAGCTTTGGGGAGTCAGATGTGAACAACATGAATCTACCTCAAGGATTCACATACTAGTAAATGTACATACACACACACACACACATAAAGTTATATAATGCAGTATATGTGAATAAACAACAATAAAGAACAAAGCATGCTTATATCATAAATGAGGAAATCTGATGGCATGGTGGTGAAAACATTAGGTTGCTAATCAAAAGCTCAGTGGTTTGAGCCTACCAGCTGCTCTGTAGGAGAAAGATGATACAGTGTGCTTCTGTAAAGATTTACAGTCCTAAAAACCCTGTGGTGCAGTTCTATACTATCCTATAGGGTTGCTATGAATCAGAATCTATTTGATGGTTGTGGGTTTGGTTTTTGGTTTTATATCATGAATAAAAATAAGGATAATTCAGAAATGAGAGTTAAAATATACCTGGGTTTCAGAACTCAGGAACAGATGGAAGTAGACAGGGTCTTGGAGGATGAATAGAAGTCTGCACAACACCTCAAGAAAACAGAGGGAAGGATCTGGAATGGGAAACAGCATGAACTAAAGGAAAGAAGTGACCACCATAAGGCAGATTCAGAAAATAACTAGTGGTTTAGTTACATGAAACCCACTGCCATCGAGTAGATTCCCACTCATAGGGACCCTAGATACATGAGGGAGGCTATTAATGTTGAGGCTGGGAAGAGCTTTTAAACTCTAGAGGTTTAAAAGGAAACATTAAATAGTGGTTAAGAATCTAAACTCTGGGGTTAAACTACCTGGGTTCAAATTCTGGCTCTGCCACTTACTGGTTGTGGAATTCTGGGGAATTTACATGATCTCTTTCTGCTTCCTCATGTGGGAAATGAATATAATAATGTAAAGTAGATACATCATAAAATTATTGGAGGTTTAAGTGAAATAGTACATTTAAAGTACTTAGAATATTGTATAGTACATAAAAGTACTTAAAAAGAAAAAAAACTATTATTACTCTTATAGATAGGGATTGCAAACTCAATTGACCATCGGAAAACACAAGTAATATAAATAAATGAAGCAAACAATTTATAGAAAGTGACAGTATAAGCTCAATGAAAAATGTCAACTGACACTGGATGTTGTTTGACAGATATCTGGCAGTGATGCCAGGTCAAAAGGAAGAAGCCACCGCTTGCGTTGATTGTTGTTGTTGTTAGGTGCCGTGGAGTCATCTCTGACTCATAGTGACTCTATGCACAGCAGAACGAAACACTGCCCGGTTCCGCGCCAGTTCCATGATCCCTGCCATACTTGAGCCCATTGCTGCAGCCACTGTGTCAACCCATCTTGTTGAGGGCCTTCCCCTCTTTCGTCAACTCTCCACCTTACCAAGCATGACATCATTCTCCAGGGAATGGTCCCTTTTGACAACATGACCAAAGTAGGTGAGACGAAGTCTGGCCGTTCACGCTTCCATGGAGCGTTCCGGCTGCACTTCCTCCAGGACAGATTTGTCGGTTCTTTTAGCAGTCTATGGCACTTTCAACATTCTTCAACAACACCACAACTCAAAGGCATCAATCCTTCTTTGGTCTTCCTTATTCATTGCCCAGCTCTCACATGCATATAAGGCAATTGAAAATTCCATGACTTGTGTCAAGCGCACCTTAGTCCTCAAGGGTGCTCTTCAGCACTTGAAAGTTCCTTTGCAGCCAACTTACCCAGTGCTATAAGTCGTTTGAGGTCCAGAGTGCTGCTTCCATTGGCATCAGTTGTAGAACCAAGAAATATGAAGTCTTTGACAACTTCAGTCTTTTCTCCATTTATTGTGATGCTGCTTATAGATCCAGTTGTGAGGATTTTTGTTTATTTTATATTGAGATGTAATCCATACTGCAGACTGTAGTCTTCAATCTTCATCAGTAAGTGCTTCAAGTCATCTTCACTTTTAGCAAGCAAAGTTGTGTCATCAATATATCACAGGTGGTTAATGACTCATCCTTCAATCCTTATTTCACATTTTTCTTCATATAGTCCAGCTTCTCAGATTATTTGCTCAGCATATAGATTAAATAAGTATGGTGAAAGGATACAACCCTGACATACTCCCTTCTTGAGTTTAAATCATGCAGTGTTCCCTTGTCATTCTGTTCGAATGACAGCTTCCTGGTCTCTGTACAGGTTCCTCATGAGTACAATTTAGTGTTCTGGAATTCTCATTCTTCTCAATGTTATCCACAATTTGTTATGATCCACACAGTCAAATGCTTTTGCATAGTTAATAAAACACAAGTAAATGTCTTTCTGGTATTCTTTGCTTTGAGCCAAGATCCAGCTGACATCAGCACTGATATCCCTCGTTCCACGTCCTTGTCTGAATCCAGCTTGCATTTCTGGAAGTTCTCTGTTAATATACTGCTGCAACCATTTTTTAATTATATTCAGTAGGATTTTACTTGTGTGCAATATTAATGATATTGATAATATTAATATTGATAATATTAATAATATTTTATAATTTCCACATTCTGTGGGATCACCTTTCTCTGGAATGGGTACAAATATGGCTTTCTTCCTGTCATTTGTCCAGGTAGCTGACTTCCAAGTCTGTTGGCATAACCAAGTGAGTCCTTCCAGTGGGGCATCTGTTTGTTGAAACATCTCAATGAGTATTCCGTCAATTCCTGGAGCCTTGTTCTTTGCCATTTCCTTCAATGGAGCTTGACTTCTTCTTTCAATACCATTGATATTTACAGTAGCTAAAGCTAATGGAAGAAATGGGTTAAGTCAATTGATCATTGTTGTGTGACAAACTGGAGCTTCTAGACAATTCCAGGATTATTTACTTATTTATTATAAATAAAAGGTAAATTTTGGGGAGAAAGAAGTGGGGAATTTCTACATTTTATAACATTGGCTACAATACTGTGAGGACACAAAATTAAAATATAGCCCACAGACACTGGACTGCTCCGTCAAAATTACTTTGAGTCTAGTGATTAAAAGATCTGGTATGCAGAAAGGACAGTGACAGGGAGATTGCTTGGAATGAAGAAGAAATGCCATAATGAAAGGTGGATGAATAATGGGATTTCTGGTCAGACCTGAATTCAAATTCCCACCTTCCATTTTAGCTATATGAACATTAGGTTAAATTTTAAACTTTCTGAAGCTCAGTTTTTTCAACTGAAAAATGGTGAAGAAAATAATACTCATAGTTTATAGTTCTTAAAGGAAGTGATGGAAAATGTTCAATAAGAACTTGAAAATGTCAGTTCCTTTTCTTCTCTTACTTGACAGACAAGGACCTAAATAAGGGAGATGTTTGTGGAATGGAGAGGATGCTATGAAGACAGTACAGGGGTGGATTGGGAGCTCCATTACAGGGGTGGATTGGAAGCATAGTGCCTACGGCATTTGATTGCTAACCAGAAGGCTGGCAGTTCAAACCCACCAGCCACTCCTCAGAAGGAAGGTTGGGCAATCTACTTGTGTACTGAAACTACCTTGGACCCAAGGAGGGGTCAATCTGAGTTGTATCTGACTCGACGGCAGTGAGTGTGACAGGATTTAATTGTTGAGGAAGACTTCAAATTTGATGACCTTAGGGAAGGAAAGGATAATAAAGCTGTTAACTGAGGAAGGAACCACAGGAGGAGAAAGATTAATTAATTGTTAGATAAATTGAGTTTTAGGAGTCTATGGCGTACTTCAGTGGGAATGTCTTACTGCTGTCCAGATAAGTCTATGAGGAGAATGGCTAGGCCTAGAGGTATTATTTTGGGTTCCATCATCTTAAAGGGGATAGTTGAATCCATGAGAATAATTGAGATTTCTCAAAGAGATCATGGATCCTGGAAAAGAAGAAAGTCTGGGATGGCCAAGGATGGTACAAGAAGAGAATGAATGACAAAACCAACATTAGAGACAGGAACAGCAGCTAGAAGAGTACATACAGTATAATGAGCAGTACTACCACGAGCAGAGGGAAGGTATATTTCAAGAAAGAAGAGGTTATTATAGAAATCATAAGTAGAATGAGAATAAAGAAGAAAATGTTCATAATTTGACATTTACCAGTGAGCTTTAGGGGAGTAGTTTAGATGACAAAACTAATCTCAGGGAGACTGAGTTACAAAATCATTTCTCATGATACCCTGTCCAACCTTCTATCTATACCCTCCTAACTCTTCAAGATGACTCCAATCCATCAAGGAAACATTAGATTATAATAACCATCCTTAGTTGCCTACAGTGGCTTTTCTTTGTCATTTATTATCTCCTTGGTACCATTCTTGGCCATTCTAGGCTTTCTCATCTTTTCAATTACTTCGTATCTTTGAAAAATCTCAATTATTCCCACAGATTCAACTATGCCCTACAAGATGATGGAAACCAAAACAATATCTCTATGCCTAGCCACTCTTCTCATAAACTTACAATAGTAAGTAAATGGACAGCATGCACCACCCGGGGACTCCACTTACTTGACAAATATTAAGCATCATCTGTGCATTTGTTTTTATGATTTTCTTATGTGTCTCCTTTACTATTTCAAGTGCTAGTGGAGTGCCCTTCTTTGATTGGATCCCTGCCTTCCAATACAGTTAAGTCTTGCTACTCTCCCTCTGGCACCGAACAATTTACGTTTCTCACCAAGTTTGCTCAAGTTTCCATGAGCTTGTATAGGATCCTCCTGCTTTTTCCTTCAAAGATGCCAAACAGTAATTTGATTAGATAAAGATCAAACATGAAAACAGGACAGATAAAAGGAAAGAATATCTAGGTTTTCTTAGAAAAAGAGGTGACTGAATACAAAAGATCAGCTGCATGATGTAAATAGTGAGACCCCCGTTCATTAGCTTAATGACCCTCTGAGGGTGGATACTTACTTGGCTCACTCAAGCATCCCAGAAGTTTACCTGGGAGTAGTAATGACCAGCAGAAAGAGACTGCCACCACGCCCATCAGCTAATCACTCTAGAGCACCTTTACATGCTCCACTTGGTCCCGGGGACACATTTTCTAATATTCTAGCAAAGTTGAAAGCTGCCCCATTTTGTCCTCATTGCACTGCATCTGTAGTTTTCTTTCATTACATGCTATGTAGATACATGTTTAACCTTGTGAAACATTTTATTTTTTCCTTTCTTTTCCATTTTTTTTTCTTCCAGCAAGCTTTTGAGATCTGAGTGACAAGAAAATAGGTATACGTCTACACCCTCAGAGGGTAATTGTTAGTTATTTGTATATGCTGATATCTAGCATACTGCCTGGCAGATGGTCTTTTGTTGCTACTTGCTGTCAAATCATCTTCAACTTATATCGATACCACATATGACAGAATGATACATTGTGTGGCCCTGTGCCGTCTTCATGACTATTACTGTTTGAGCCCATTATTGTGGCCATTGTGGCCATCCATGTTCTCGTGGGTTTTCCCCACCTTTTCTGCCTCTCCACTATACCAAACAAGATATTCTTCTCTAATGATCAGTCATTCTTGATGGCATGTTCAAAGTAAGAAATTCGAAGTCTTAGATAATATTCTCTGATCCAAAAGGATAGTGCCTAAGGCACTTGACTGCTAACCAGAAGGCTGGTGGTTCAAACCCACCAGCCACTCCTCGGAAGGAAGGTTGGGCAATCCTACTTCCATAGTGATACTGCTTCGGAAACCCAAGGAGGGGTCGCTATGAGTCGGGGCTGACTTGACGGCAAATAACAACAACACAACAACAACAATTTTTGGAAACAGATCACCAGGCCTTTCTTTCTAGTCTATCTTAGTCTGGAAGCTCTGCTGAAACCTGCCAACCAAGGAGGAAGCTATTTAAATACCAGTGGCATAGCTTCTAGTGTCATAGCAACATGTAAGATACCATAGTATGACAAACTGACAGGCTGGTGGTGAAGTACGTGGTCTTAAAACAATTTTATTCCTTGGTTTCCTCAACATAAGTTCCTTCTAGTTCTCTTCTAAATTATCTGACCATATCTTTCATTTTTCTTTCCTAACTCCTCTTTCCACCAGCCACTCCTCAAAAGAAACATTGGGTGACCTACTCCCGTAATGATACCTTCTTGGAGACCCAAGGAGGGGTCATTATAAGTCAGATCTGACTCCAAGGCAATGAGTGAACTCTTTTTCCTTTGCTTAGTCCTTTGGTGGCCTCTTGGTTTGATATTCTCTTCTTCTCACTCTTCATGCTCCCTTGGATGCTCTCACCTGATCCCATGGATTCAATCACACTCTATAACTGGATGGCTGTACAATCTGTATGCGTCTCCATACCCAATCTCTCCCTTCAGTTCAATTGCCAGCCAGTCATCTTCGCTTGGATCGCTCATGTGTACCTCAAACCAAGTCTACTTCTAAAACAGAATTCATTTCACCTTGACACCTAAAAGTGCTCTTTTTAAATCTCATTCTAATGTAAATATTCCAGCTGAGGAACTTGGATGGCTTCATCTTTCTTTCCTGCCACATCCAAACAGTCTTTAAATGCTGAAAACGCAGATCTATAATTCATATTTTTGATCCCTCCTCAAAATCTCCATTGCCAGTGCTTTAGGTCAGGACATTAATATCTTGTTTGACCTATAGCAACAGCTTCCTAACTCACTCCTAACACTGATATTTTAGAAGTGTTTGGGCCAGATGTATTTCAGACTGTCCATTAATTTGGGTTTCCATATGTTTAGACTGAAGTTATACACTTTTAGCAGGGACAATACATAAGTAATGTTGGATCTTTTATACTCAGTGTATTATATTAGGAGGCACATGATGTCTCTTTGTAATTAATAAGTAATTTGTGGGAAGATATTTTGAGACTATGTAAATATCCTGTTTCCTCATCAATTTTTCACCAACTAGTTTTATCATCTATTGATCATTCTTGCCTGAATCAATTATTACTGTGATGACTACAAAATGATAATTTTATAGCTCTATCATTCCCTTTATACTTTTTATTTGGCATTCTACTTTAATTTATTTAATAATGTATTTACCATCAGTATGTGCTCATCAATTACTATTTTATTCAATGAAACATTATATCTAAGTGTCATCCTTTTTTAAAAAATACATTTTATTGAAGTATAATTTATATACAGTGAAATACACAAAACTATAGTGGCATGGGTCAATGCATTTTTTTTTTTTTTCAGTGTTCCCTCCCCTCCCCTCCTATTCCTGGTAACCAACAAAGAAAGTTTCTTTCTGTATATAAACCTATCCTTGACTTTTTACAATAATGAACTAAACTATATTTGTCCTTCTGTGATTGACTTATTTCACTCAGTATAATGTCCTCCAAGTTCTGCAGTGTTTAGAGAGTCTACATTATTCTTTAGTGTCGTGTAGTATTCCATTATGTGTATATACCATAGTTTGGTTATCCATTCTTCTGTTGATGTGCATGTAGACTGTTTCCCTCTTTTTGCTATTGTAAATATTGCTGAGATGAACATGGGTATGCATATATCTGTTCTTGTCCTGGCCCTCACTTCTTTAGGTTATATACCAAGCAATGAGATTGCTGGGTCAGACGGTATTTCTAATTCCAGCTTTGTAAGGAATCACCATACTGCTTTCCACAGTGGTTGTATCATATGACAGTCTCACCAGCAGTGTATGAGAATTCCAATCTCTCTACATCCTTGCCAGCATTTGTTATTTTGTGTCTTATTGAACTTTGCCATTAGTGCTGGGGGGAGATGGTATCTCATCTCTCTGATGGTTAATGATCTTGAGAATTTTTTCATGTATTTGCTGGCCACCTGAATATCCTCTTTGGTGAAGTGTCTATTCATGTGTTCTGCCCATTTTTTAATTGGATTGTTAATATTTTTGTTGTTGAGGTGTTCGAGTTTTCTATAAATTTTAGAGATAAGTCCTTTGTCAGATTTGTCATTGCTGAATATTTTTTCCCAATCTGTAGTTTCTCTTTTTACTCTTTTGGCAGTGTAATTATCAATAAGTATGAATTTGTTGCTGTCACTTTGTTATATGCTTTTTTGTGATGTTGCTGATTTCTTTGTTCTATATAATTTTCTGTGCTGAACTCGTTTTGTTTATGAATTGTGTTATAACTTCCTTCATTGGCATTGTTTTAGTATTTGCTAAATATTTGTGCTGGCCCTCTTTTTAACTTCAAGTGAAGATTTATCCTTTTTCTTCAAGGTTACCTTATGATTTATAATTTTCTTCCCAAATTTAGAACAGTCCGTTCTCTCTTGCAGTTGTCTTCACTTCCCTACCATTTAGAAGTTCCATAACTACAAAATTTTTTCCCTCTTTTTGGTTTGTAGTTGTCATCATTAGTCATTTGATGTCTATGTGGTTGTTGTTGTTGTTAACTGCCATTGAGTCGTTTCTGACTCATAGCGACCCCATGCACAGCAGAAAGAAACACTGCCCGATCCCACGCCAGCCCCTCAATCCATGCTATACTTAAGCCCATCATCGCAGCCACCGTTTCAATCCATCTCATTGAAGGCCTCCCCCTCTTTC
>NW_006921739.1:5753517-5759346 GCF_000298275.1 Orycteropus afer afer
AAGATTATCTTCTGTGTCTGTGTTAATTGGTTTCCCTTTTCTTTGTTGAAGAGGGTCTGTGCAATCCTTCTGCCTAGTCCGCCATCTTGCCCCGCCTCCTGTTCTATTTCATTTTGTCTTCACTCCTAGGGTAGAAACCTTCTGGTTTCTCAACTGAGAACCTTGGATGTTTACCAGGGCCATTCCAATTTGGCAGGCCTTAAATTCACACCTTTTTCTACCTAGCACCAGAAGGCTTTTAAAACTTCTGATTAGACTTTCAGGCCCCCAGCTGCAGGTTCCTGATAGGATTCTTGAAGTCTTACCTTTGTGCAGCTTAGAAATTAGTCAAAGCCTCAACGGGAGGAGGAACAAAGATTTTTAGGCTGACATACCTGTTATTTTCTTCTTTAAGGATTGTACCCCTTGAATCCTGTCCTAAACTCCATCTCTCTCCTTGACCCATTGGAACTGCCACTTTCTTCTAAGATCCTATTCCTTCATGCTAAAAATTGGAATACCCACAAGGAAAATGTTGAGTGAATGTGAATCTCATTCAGCATGCTTCCCTTCTATTAAGGGACCAGTTTCTCAAATTCTGTCTATATTGGTTGCACTTCCATGTTTTAAACAGTTGTTTTATGTATCTTGTACAGCTTCTGTAGTAATTTTAATAGCCAGGAGATTACTCCAAATCAAGCTACTCCATCATACCTGAAGGCAAAAGTCTTCTATTTAGTAATTATGATATTTCAGAAATATTTTTTTCAGCTCTCCTTTTATTATTGATTTTTAATGTTCTAGCATTATGGCCAGAGAATATGTATGTATGATGTAGTAGGAAGTTCTGGTGGCACAGTGCCTAAGGCATTTGACTGCTACCCAGAAGGCTGGCAGTTCAAACCCATCAGCTGCTCCTCAGAAGGAAGGTTGGTCAATCTATTTCTGTAGTGATACTACCTTGGAAACCTAAAGAGGGGATACTATGAGTCAGATTTGACTCGATGGCAGTGAGTTTGTTTTTTGTTGTTTGGATGATGTGTTCCTTTGTACTAAATGAAATTGTAATTTTTGCAGATCTTCAATTTCTAAATTCTTTAATTTTTTAGTGCTTTAGAATCTAGAATATGGAGATTTTTGTCATGTATGCTCAGAAGAAAATATGTATTCTATATTTGTTGGAGTTACTCTACCTTCTCCTTCTTTTTAAAAGTCTCACAAGGCTTCTGGTGTTGCCCTTGAATTGGCTTAGACATAGGGTCGTCTGCTGTAAGGAATTAAGTAATATGTTTCATACTTTTTGGAAGTATCCCTTAGTATGAGAAGACACACATTTTCCTCAGGGCTTACTATGGGAAAGCAGAATTGACCCTGCTATTATCAGTTACTATTGGGTAGCACAAATGATGATTAAGTGCCACTAGACAAGAGATTGGCAGTTTGAATTCAACCAGAAGTGTTTTGAAAGTCAGGCCTGGCTATTTGCTTCCTAAAGGTCACAGTCCTAAAAACCCTATGGAGCAAGTTGGAATGGACATGACACACCTAACAAAACAACATCTCAACCCTCTCTTTCCCTGTTTAGGTAAAAGTACTATTGAGAGGAGAGATAGAGGTGGTCAAGATAAAGACTTTCCAGTGCCACATTGGGCTTGAGGCAAAAGGGAAAATCAGCAATATTCAGCTTGTCTTTTACAATTTTGAAAGTTTGATATTTTGTTTATGATGGTATTTCCCCTTTTCATTAAAAAAAAATATTACATTAAAATATTCATCTTGATTACTTAGCCTTTTGTACTTGAGTTGAGTTCCTTATTGCCTCATCTTTGTCCAGGTCCTGAGACTTTCAACTTTGGAGTAAGGGCAATTCCTGGTGAGAAGCTGTTTATTTTATTTGTCCTCCCTCCCCCTTCCCTGGGGCTGGAGTGGCACTGGGGATGAGTCTGAATCAATTCATAGACAATGTATGTTTTTTTTTTTTGTTTTTTTTTCAGCCATATAGGCCACTGAATCACATTAGTAAGAGAGAGACCAGATAACCTCCAACCATCATTGAGTGACTAGTTCGATAAAATTTCTTACTCTAGGCAGCAGAAGAGCTAGGCCTGATGAAGGAAAGGCAGAGTCACACCTAGAAAGAGACTTCAGCCGTTTCCTCTCCAGTACATCACCAGAGTATCCAAGAGCAGAGAACCAGTATACAGCAACCTCCCTCTACCAAAGATATTTACGGTAGGTCTGCATGAAGGAGAGGAGAGGAGAAGAGATTTATACTGAACTGTGTTTGAAGTCTTAAACTAGACTGGACTTTTAATAACCATGAGTGATCAAAAATTAAGGCATAGAGAGGACAAGAAGATTGTATCTTACCTGTAGCACACATGTTACTTCCCTCTAGCATATTAGTGCCTGAAAAACTAGGTGCTGCAGTTTGAAGTGGGGATTTTGCTGCTCCAAACAGCTCATTAAGTCAGAGTATGCCAAACTCAGGGGATTAGGATTAGAAGGGAGCAAGGGACAGTGCAATTACCTGAAAAGAATAAAAACAGCAAACATGCTTGTGGAGCACCAACCAGCTGGCAAAATGGGGCACTGGAGGGTTTCTCTGGAGCAGTGGAGAGAATGCACAGAGGACCTGTGGCCACTCCACATATATACCTTCAGCTCCTGCTTTTATTGGTGAACTTGGAATTGCTGAGAGGGAGCAGAGACCCCTCTGGCTCCAGGTGATGCTGAATTGGGAGCAGAGAAGGAAACGTACTGCAATTGAGTGGGCCCTGGGATGAACTCATGCCACGGATCAGGGCAACTATTCTAGGACAGCTTTTTGGCATGGAAGGGCCTGGAGTGTGGGGCTCTTGCAGCTGTCTGAATGAGGCGGAAAGTGGAGGGCCCCTAACAACTGGGGTCTTTGCCAAACTTGAGCTGTGGGCCTGTGAGTAACAGTATAACATCATCATTAACAGCCTACTCAAAGCCCTAGAAATGGCAACTGGTGCTTTGGAGCTTTTTATCCCCCCTCTTTTCTTACAGTGATTCCATCATCATAAAGAAAATTGCAGAGCAACCCAGCACACCTGAATTAATAACCAAAAAAAAAAAAAAATACACCAGCTCTACCTTTCCAAAAATATTAAAACATACAACCAAGACAAAAGAAATCAGTCCATAACTAACAGTTAAAGACAACTTCAAAATGTCTAGGAAATAACAGACAACCTCAAATTAAAAAAAAAAAAAAACAGGATAAGACAATAGAAATAAACTCCCAAACAAAAGTCTCATTAAACATGGAGGATGATGAGGCAATAGAATTATCCCATAAGGAATTTAGAAGATATGTTTATAGAACTCTACAAGAGCTTAAGGAAACCCCAAATAGAATCAAGGAAACCACAGACTATACCCTGGAAGAACTCAGGAAAACCATTCAAAAACAAAATAACAAGATTAATACATAATCAGAACCCATACAAAAACAGCAGTTAGAAATCCAGAAGATTAATACCAAAATTACAGAGTTACACAACACTAATTTTAGCAATTGTGGAAGCACAGAAGTATAGATTAGAACTGGCTAAAGAACACATTTCCCAAGTAGAAGATAAATCCCTTGACACTAGCCTGTATGAAGAAAAATCAGAACAAAGAATTAAGAGAAATGAGGAGGATCTCAGTGTCACATGGGACAACATGAAAAGAAACAACATACACCTCACTGGAATTCCAGAACAAGAAGAGTCAAGAAAAAAAAAAAAACACTGAGAAAATTGTGGAAAACTTTCTAACAGAAAACTTCCCCCATATCATGAAGGAAGAAAAGATATTTGTCCAAGAAGCTTAAAGAACGTCATACATGATAGATTCCAAGAGAAAAACACTGAGGCATATCATAATCAAACTCTCCAAAACCAAAGACAAAGAAAGAATTTTGTGAGCTGACCAGGACAAAAGAAATAGTACTTATAATAATCAAACAGGATGAGTTCTGATTACTCAGCAGACACCATACATGCAGGAGGCAATGGGATGGCATATATTACACACTGAAGGAAAAGAACTTCCGATCAAGAATCCTATATCCAGCAAAATTGTCCATCAAATATGAGGGCAAAATCAAGACATTCTCAGACAGAAATTAAGGGATTTTGTGAAAAACAGACCAACCTTACAAGAAATGGTTAAGGAAGTTGTTCTAATAGACAGCCCACAACAGAGAACAACAAAATCAGGACACATGACATCAACACTAAAACCAAATCAGAAATAGATGCTCAACATAAGACAATAAAACATTGTACATTAAAAAACAAGGAAGTCAAGCTGCACATGACAACAGCAACTAACCAAATAGAGGGAATAGAAGTTCTAGGTACAAACTTCCAAATGGAGAGCAAAACAGGACAATGTCCTCATAGAACAGACTGTTCCAAAAATATAGAGACAAGAATTCACTCCAAGGTAACCACAGAGAAAAATTAATAATCCTCCCAAGCAAACCTAGAAGGAAGGAAAACATATGGGATTAGTAAACACAAAACTAACAATAAAGAAGAAACACCTGACAACAAAATGAACTCAGCACAGAAAAGTATATGGACCAATGAAACTCCAACAACATGAAAAAAAAAAAAAAATAGAATTATATCAATTCATACCTATCACTAATTACACACGATATGAATGCACTAAATGCACTAATCAAGAGAAAGAGTGGCAGACTGTATAAGAAAAGAAGACCCATTGATATGCTGCCTACAAGAGACCCAATTTAGACCCAAAGATAAAAACAAATTAAGAGTTGAGAGGTGGAAAAATATACACCAAGCCATGGTAACCAAAAAAGAGCAGAAGTGGCAATATTAATTTCTGATAAAATATACTTTAAGGTGAAAAACAACATAAGAGGCAAAGAAGGTCAGTATATGATGCTGAAAGGGTCAATTGACCAAGAAGACATTACTATAATAAATAGTTATGCACCCAATGAAAGTGCTCCAAGATATGTGAAGCAAATATTAACTGAACTAAAAGGGAAAATGGACAACTCTACAATAGTAGTAGGAAACTTTAACACACAACTTTCAAGGAGGGGCAGATCAACTAAAAAAAAAAAAAACTCAACAAAGATACAGAAGAACTCAAAAACACAATCAACCAACTCCACTTTATAGTTGTGTACAGAGCATTCCACCCAACAAAAACAATTCACATTCTTCTCCAGTGCACATGGCTCATTCTACAGAATAGATCATATGTTAGGATGTAAAACAAGCCTCAATAAATTAAAAAACATTGAAATACTACAAAGCATCTTCTCGGACTACAGTGGTATAAAATTAGAAATTAATAATAGGAAGACCAAGGAAAAAACATCAAAAGTGGAAGTTGAACAATGTACTGCTCAAAAACTACTGGGTAATAGAAGAAATAAAAAGTGAAATAAGAAAATTCCTAGAAACAAATGAGAATGAAGAAACATCATACCAAAACCTATGGGACACAGCAAAAGCAGTACTCAGAGGTCAGTTTGTAGCAATAAATGCATACATCGAAAAAGAGGAAAGAAACAAAATCAACACTCTAACTCAAGGAAGGTTGGGCAATCCTACTTCTGTAGTGATAATGCCTCGGAAACCCAAGGAGGGGTCGCTATAAGTCAGGGCTGACTTGACGGCACATAACAACAACAACTCAATAATTAGAAAAAGAACAAAAAAATCCTGCAGTATCTGTTGTTGTTGTTATTTGCTGTCAAGTCGGACCGACTCATAGCGACCCCTCCTTAGGTTACCGAGGCAGTATCACTACGGAAGTAGATTGCCCAACCTTCCTTCTGAGGAGTGGCTG
>NW_006921739.1:5760781-5762143 GCF_000298275.1 Orycteropus afer afer
TGAACCCAGGAGAGAGGTGGTGGTGCTTTGGGAGGAACGGTTGGAGAAAGGGCTGGAGGGAGGCAGCATGTCTGGCCTTGTAGGAATAGGCCTTGGGTTACTGCTGGTAATCCTGTCTTCCTCTTGTAGGGTTAGAGGAGGTCGGAACATGTGGCCTCCTTGCCCTTTTTGCAATGGTTCAACATCAGAAAAACAATCAATGTAATCCACTACATAAACAAAAAAAAAAGGAACCATATGATTATATCAATCGATGTAGAAAAGGCATTTGATAAAATACAACGTGTGCTCTTGTTTAGAACTTTCAGCAAAATAGGGATAGAAGGGAAATTCCTCAATGTCATAAAGGGCATATATGCAAAGCCAATGGCCAACATCATTATTAATGGAGAAAGACTCAAAGCATTCCCGTTATGAAGGGGAACCAGGCAGGGATGCTTTCTATCACCACTCCTATTTAACATTGCTTTGGAAGTCTTCGCCAGGGCAATAAGGCAAGAAAGAGAAACAAAAGACATCCAAATTGGCAAAGAGGAAGTAAAGCTATCTCTATTTGTGGATGATATGATCCTGTATATAGAAAATCCAAGAGACTCAGGAAAAAACAAAAACAAAAACTACTGCAACTAATAGAGAGGTTCAGCAAAGTGCCAAGATACCAGGTCAACATAGAAAACTCAGTTGGATTCCTCTGCACTAACAAAGAGAACTCTGAAAAAGAAATAAGGGAAATAATACCATTTGCAATAGCTACTAAAAAGATAAAATATGTAGGAATAAATCTTACCAGAGACACAAAAGACGCATACAAAGAAAACTATAAAACACTACTATAGGAGACACAGGGAGCACTGGTAGCATAGCGCCTAAGGCACTTGGCTGCCAACCAGAAGACTGGCAGTTCAAACCCACCAGCCACTCCTCAGAAGGAAGACGGGGCAATCTACTTCCGTAGTGATACTGTCTCGGAAACCCAAGGAAGGGTTGCTATGAGTTGGGTCCAACTCAATGGTACATAACAACAACAACAATAGGAGACACTAAGGGATTTACACAAATGAAAGAACCTGCCTTGTTAATGGATAAGAAGACTGAATATTGTGAAATGTCAATACTAACTAAAGTAATGTACACATTTAATGCAATCCTGATCCAGATACCAACAATACTTTTTAAAGACATGGAAAAACCAATAACTAACTTCATATGGAAAGGAAAGAGGCCTTGGATAAGCAGAGTACTTCTGAAGAAGAACAAAGTGGAAAGTCTCACACTCCCAGATACTAAAACCTACTATACAGCCATAGAGGAGCTCTGGTAGAATAGTGCCTAAGGCACTTGACTACTAACCAGAAGGCTGGT
>NW_006921739.1:5762243-5765865 GCF_000298275.1 Orycteropus afer afer
CTCCTTGGAAGGAAGATTGGGCAATCTGCTTCTGTAGTGATACTGCCTCAGAGACCCAAGGAGGGGTCGATATGAGTAGAATCCTACTCGACAGAACATAACAACAACATACAGCCACAGTAGTCAAAACAACATGGTATGGGTACAGTAACAAGTAGATAGACCAATGGAACAGAATTGAAAGCCCAAGAATTGACCCATCCATCTATGGATAGTTGATATTTGACAAAGGTCCAAAACCCATTAGATGGGGGAAGAGATAGCCTCTTTAACAAATGGTGCGGGCAAAACTGGATATCCACTTGCAGAAAAATGAAACAAGACCCATACCTTATCCTATACACCAAAACAAAATCAAGTTGGATCAAAGACTTAAATGTAAAACCCAAAACTATAAAATTCATCAAAGATAAAATAGGGGCAAATCTAGGAGTCCTAATTTACGGCATAAATAGACTGCCAAACATAACCCAGAATGCACAGGAGGTAGAAGAGAAGCTAGATGACTGGGACCTTTTAAAAATTACATTCTTCTGTGCATCAAAAGACTTTCCCAACAGGGTAAAAAGAGAACTTATAGATTGGGAGAAAAAATTTGCCCATGACGTATCTGACAAAGGACTTATCTCCAAAATCTATAGAAAACTTCAACACCTCCAACACCAAAAAGACAAACAATCGGATCAAAAAATGGTCAAGAGACATGAACAGACAGTTCACTAAAGACAGTATGCTGGCAGTTAACAAATACATGAGGAATTGCTTGCTATCTTTAGTCATTAGAAGGATGTAAATCAAAACAACAATGAGGTATCATCTCACCCCAGCAATAATAGCAAAGTTCAACAGGACAGAAAATAACAAATGCTGGCAAGGTTGTGAAGAGATTGGAACTCTCTTGTATAAGACATATACACTGTTGGTGGGATTGTAAAATGGTACAACCATTGTGGCAAATGTTACGGCATTTCCTTAAAAAACCAAATATAGAAATAGCATTTGACCCAGCAATTCCATTACAAGAAATATATCCTAAAGAAGTGAGAGGCAGGACACGAACAGACATATGCACACCCATATTCATCTCAGCACAATTCACTATAGCTAAGAGATGGAAACAGCCTAAATGCCAATCAATGGATGAATGCATAACCAAATTATGGTACATTTACACAATGGAATACTATGCTATATTAAAGAACAATGAAGGATACTAGAATCATCTCACAATGTGGATGAGCCTGGAGGACATTATGTTGAGTGAAATAAGTCAATTGTACAAGGACAGATATTGTATGAGCCCATTACTGTAAAAAGACAAAGAAAGGTTTGCTTAAGGAAGGGAACTCACTTTGTAGGTTACTGGGGTGGGGAGGGAAGGGCTAGTTGGGGGCCACACGTTGAGGTGGGTGAGGGGAGGGATGGTATGGAAAGAGTCTGTGACCACCATGATAACATTAGGGAAAGGGAGGACACTGAATTGTGCATATAAGATATAGAAGACAGAGGCTAATACCAATATATCCACAATACTGCATTACGGTTAACACCAAACACCAGGCTACAGATAAGCACATAAACATCTGAGAAGATCAGATGGGGGTCAGTGAACAGGAGTATACTCTAGACCAAGGATAGATTCAGCTGAGGCTTATCTTGCACAGATACCAGTGATACAAAATAATCGCAATCCTTACAGAAACAACAGAAGGCAGACATAGAGCAATCTCTCAGAGACAACCAGACACTGTGGGAGAGAGATCTAATGGGTCTACTGACTCAGGACCACAGTATTGAGGGACACCAGACTCAATTGGCACAATAAAATACATAAAAATCTTGTTCCACAACCTACATTGGTGAGTAACAACTGGGGTCTTAAAAGTTTTCAAGAGGTCATGTAAAATGCAGCTAATGGTCTCCTATCGTTGGAAGCAAAGAAGAGTGCAAAAAGCCAAGGGCGTTGGGAAGCAATCAGTCCTAGGACATGATGGACCTCGAGACCCAAAGAACTAGGTGGTGTCCAGCTACCAATGCCAACCACTCGGGAAAGGATCAGAACTAGAGATTCTGGATAGGGTGGGAGGAAAAACAGAACAAAATCCAAAAACACAATAATGGCCAGAATTACTGGTCAGATGGACTCTGATGGGACCCCCAATACTATGGCCCTGGGATGTACTTCGGTCCTGGAATGAAACTCACTCTCAGGGGCTGGCTTTTAGCCCAATAGTAAATGAGACTTACATGCAGACCACTCAACCCAGGGTGATGCACTCACATACTTTCTGGAGATGCATCCCTTGGAGCAATCGACCACAAGGCACCAGAGGGGCAACATTCACATAGAGGATATGCAGGACACACAGGAGGTGCATAACTATCAGGGGCATGGGGTGGGGGTGGGGTCACTCACAAAGAAGGGAGGAGAGTGGGTTAGGGTGGTTGTTGTTGTTGTTATGTGCCATCAAGTCGGCCCCGACTCATAGCAACCCCTCCTTGGGTTTCCGAGGCAGTATCACTACGGAAGTAGGATTGCCCAACCTTCCTTCCGAGGAGTGGCTGGTGGGTTTGAACCGCCAGCCTTCTGGTTAGCAGTCAAGTGCTTTAGCCACTATGCTACCAGAGCTCCTGAAGGGAAAAATCACTAACTATATGTTGTTGTTGTTGTTATGTGCCATCAAGTCGGCCCCGACTCATAGCAACCCCTCCTTGGGTTTCCGAGGCAGTATCACTACGGAAGTAGGATTGCCCAACCTTCCTTCCGAGGAGTGGCTGGTGGGTTTGAACCGCCAGCCTTCTGGTTAGCAGTCAAGTGCTTTAGCCACTATGCTACCAGAGCTCTTTAGGAAGGAAGGTTGGGCAATCCTACTTCCATAGTGATACTGCCTCAGAAACCCAAGGAGGGGTCGCTATGGGTCGGGTCCAACTCGACGGCACATAACAACAACAGGGGCTGGGTGAAAGCCCCTCATCCTTGGGGTTCAGCTCTGCCTCCTGCTCCTGGCCACTGGGTTAGGGTTGGGGATGGTAAATGGAGGGTGAAAGGAAATGTACACAAAATGTTAAATGTAAGACAAACTCTGCTCTGTAAACTTGCACCTAAAGCACAATAAAAAAATAAAATAATACTGGTTAAAAAAAAAGTTAAGGCATCTGTCCACTTGACAATATAAGGGTGAAGAAAATTCTTGGGCACGGTAAAACCACTTCATGCTTATCCTCATGCTTACCCCAAAATGACTAGTTCCATGTATACTGATAATAAATGAAAATTATTAAGAATAATCCCTTCATGTTTTAATTTTTTTCTGTCTGGTATTAAAATTGTTGGCCTGTTTTCCTTTTGCTCATATTCGCCTAGAATATTTTCCAACAAATTATTTTTAACTGTTCAGCGTTTTTTATACTAGGATTTATTTCTGAAGTTTAATATTTTCTCTGGTGGAGTAGTGCCTAAGGCATTTGACTACTAACCAGAAGGCTGGTGGTTCAAACCCACCAGCCACTCCTGGGAAGGAAGACTTGACAATCTACTTCTGCAGTGATACCGCCTCAGAAACCCAAGGAGGGGTTGCTCTGAGTTGGATTTGACTCTATAGCAATGAGTTTTTAGTGAGTA
>NW_006921739.1:5766246-5773199 GCF_000298275.1 Orycteropus afer afer
ACATTTTGCTCAATTTCCTTCCATCAAAAGCTTATCAATAACAATATCTTTCCTCTGAACATGATAAAAATTTCAGTACCCTCTTATTTCTATCTGCTCTGTGCTTCTGCTTTTCTTCTGCAGAAGTTTTTGGCATTTTGACACCATCTTTGATAGTCCTAACTTTGGACAATTCTGTCACTACTTTTTCACTATTTACTCTCCTATCTTTTCTACTGGAACTCTTGTTGGCTAAATTTTGAAAATTTTACTTCAATATCAGTTTCTTTTTATTGCTCTATCCTTTCTGTCCTATGAGTGTATCTGTTCTGCTCTTTAACCAATCTATTTAGTTTTAAAATTCAACTATTATATGTTCCATACATCACAATTCTGACTGATTTTCCTTCATAATGTTTGTTCCTACTTTATGCTTACATTATCCCCACACACTCTCTTTCTTTGAAGCTATTTATCATACTTATTTAAAATTTTTATTCTCTCTGTTTTATTTATTCAGCTTCTTTGGTGTAAAATCCTAAACACAAACCCACTGCCAATGAGTCAATTATGATTCATAGCAACCCTATACAACAGAGTAAAACCACCCCATGGGGTTTCTAAGGCTGTAATCTTTATGGAAGCAAACTACCACACTTTTCTCCTGCAGAGCAGCTGGGGGGTTCAAAGTGCTGACCTTTTGGTTAGCAGCTGAACACTTTAATCACTGTACCATCAGGTCTCTTTCTTTGGTATGGGCCATTCCAATTGACTTTCATGTTGTTGGTGTGTCTGACATGTCTTATTTTTTCTCCTCTGTGCACTCTCCCTTTGTTCCCTTGGAACCTTTCTCTGCCTTTGTTTATTGTTGTTAGTTGCAGTCAGTCAAATTGATTCTGACTCATGAAGACCTGAGAGTCAAAACTTTCGGTCCTGGGTTGTGTTCTCTTATGTGTAAATTTTTTTTTTTTTTTTTTTTTTTTTTTAGACATGTGGAGGACAAGAGCCTATGGATATGCCTTTTGGGGCTTCACATTTCTCTGTTGTTTTCCTTTCTACAAGTTTTAACCTCATAACAATTGGCCCCAGCACAGTCTACAGTGGAGGATGGAGGGGGACAGGGGAGCAGAAAGTCTTTTGGGAAAAGCCAATCCACTTGGATCAATGCAATTTGTTCCTCAACCTCCCCTGGCTCCACTCTCTTGGTTTTGCTCTAGATGAGTCTAGGCTTCCAGGACTGGCTTTCTGAACACACAATAACCACAGTGCAGACGAAGAAAAAGGTACAACTAAACATCTTTCTTTCTCCCCCTCATCTAGTTTATCATCTCTCTGGGGTCCTTGGTACTCTCCTACTCAAACAAACATTTACTGTGCCCCCACACTAGAACCACCGTCCACCTCTGTTAAGATTTCCCATAGTTTTTGAGCTCCCTGGGTGGGGAAGGTGAACTCTAATACCCACAGCTCCTTATATTCTCTTACTAGTATCAACTGCCATCAGGGTGACTCTGACTCATGGCAACTCCATGTTTATTAGAGTATGCTCCATAGGGTTTTCAGTGGGGGATTTTTCAGAAGTAGATCATTAGGTCTTTCTTCCAAGGTACCTCTGTATGGACTCAAACTTGCAACCTTTTGGTTAGCAGCCTAGTGTATCAACAGTTTTTATGACTTTTAACCATCTTATACGCTGGAATCAGGGGATGGAGGCATTGGCCTGTGCTTGTTCACCACCACGACCAGCATGGTAAACAAATGATGTGTTTTCAGTTGATAGGAAATCAAGTCCTGAAACTTTATTTCTGTCAGAGATACATTCTTGGAGCAAAATTATTGTAAATGGCCTCAACACATAAAGGGTTAACAAATAAAATAAAACATAACTTTACGGCCTTTTACAGAACCTTTAGGATTTTTTTTTTCCCCTAGATTTCTACTCAATATTAATTTTACCTCGGGGAGAAAAAGGACTTTATATAAAATCCTTTACTCTCCCTTCCCCCATTTATATTAAATAACACAAAATTATTTTAATAATGTGATATGGAATCTAGAGACAAAACACTTTGCTTTATAAAAGGGAACCAATTTATTTCATAAATCACATTCTTCTGCTCCTTCCAGCAATTTCCCTTTTCCCTGGGAGGGGGATGTTATTATGTTCTATCTGTGCTTCTTTGTGTAATTTTAATTTATCATTAAGTAACACTTTGCTTTTTAACATAAAGAATTCAGTATGCTTGATGGAGCAGCACTCCATGGAAAGTTAGTTCCCAGCAACAACTGTTTGGAGCAGAGGAGTTTATTAATTTATCAGAACCTTATGTTCAATTTCAGATTTCTCCGTGTAGGAACCAACAATCAGCTGCACCTGTTGCCAATTAAAGTATTAATGGCACATCAATCAAAGAAAAAATCACTGCAAATGGAGATTACACAAGCTCTTTACTCATGTCACTTTTTGGAAGTTATCTTTTATTTCAAAAATAAGTGAGTGCTACAAACCATTCTCTTCAATCTGGATTCTCAACTTCTTTAAGATGATTTTAGTAGCTGAATGCCTTAGACTGTGAGAGCAAATGCCTTTTCCACTGGAGGAAACTGCTGTCTTGTATTTAAAAAGTACTAATGTTACTTTACATGTAGAGAGTGGCAGGACCCTGTTAACATTTTTACCAAGCTTGACAAAAGTTAATTACGAGGTTTACAAAAAGCGGTGAAGCAGTAGCACTGCTCAAGATGGATGGAATCTTCATTGCTGCGTACAGGTTTCTGTGTTTACTTCTAAGAAGAAATTCATGGTGCTACCATGGAAGAGGCCAGCACAGAAGGTTCTGCTTTTCAGTGTTTTCTTTTGAATAGGTCAATAATTTCTGGGGTATGGATGGGGCTAAGAATGACCATGGAGCAGGGAGGGAAAAAAGCAGCTGAGGGATCACAGGCCACGGAAACAGACAAATCTGGATATAAATCCTGGCTTGGATTCTGAATGTACCTTTGCTCCAATTAGCTAATCATTCCCATAATGATTTTTACTCCTATAAAGAAGGGATAACAATGACTACCTCCTGGGGTCTTGGGAAGAGTAGATGAGATAGTGAATTAGAGAGTCTGGCACAGTACTCGGCACAGTGTAAGATGTTCCTATTCCTTTCCAGCAGCAGTGTTGGGGTATCATGGTGTGGACAAGGTCAATACTACACTGAGCTAATGCAGGTTATGCAGGAGACACTGTACAGTAATCAGCCTGACTGGAAGCAGAACATCTATATGCTAGATGAATATATCAGAGTTTCTCATGCTCAGCATTATTGCTATTTTGGACCAAATAACTTTTTGTGTGTCCAGAATATGTAGCAGTATCTCTGGCCTCAAACGGCTAAGTGCTAATCTTATTGCTACCCTTAAACCAAAGAAAAACAAACCTGTTGCCCTGGAGTTGATTCTGATAGTGACCCCATGTGTTGCAGAGTACAATTGCTTCTTAGCATTTTTCTTGACTGCAGTCTTTGCAGATGCAACAATCCAGGCCTTTCTTTAGATCAGCAGCTGATCACAATCTGCTCACACCATCCAGGTGTGGGCTGGGGAATTTAGTTTTACAATAAGTTTTCCCATGTTAGGGGACCCCTGATATATGAAAATATACATACACACCACTCCCCTTATCACAACAAATAAAAATATAAAAAATGTCCCCAAACATTGCTCAATGTCCCCTGGGTCAAGTCACCTCTGTTGAGAACCATTGGTAATACAGAATGTTAGCACCATGAACGCAGCTTTCTTTTTCTTTCATTTTTCAGTATCCCCAGTTCCTAGAACAATGACTGCCTCACAGTAGATGGTCAATACACACTTATTCAAGTCCAAAGAAGGCAAAAGTGTCACTCACATTCTATGACCCAGAGTAAAACACACACACATATAATCTGGCAAACTAAGAATTGTATGCATAGTACAATTCCTTTTAAATGGAAGATAGAGAGTTGGGATAGGGAGGAGCAGAAATAATGTCTTCATGCATTATCCTCAAAGCACTGTGACTTTCCACCTCCTCATTCTTTCCTATTAAAATAGAATAGCACAGCAGCAAAGCCTGATTTGGGACCTGGGTAGTTAAAACAGAACCCAGAAGTATGCTTCAGGAGGAACAGCACATCATTTCATTGATTTTGCTCTTATTCCCTAAAACTTGTGCATGCTTTTTGAAGTATAGGCTGATTTCCACACCTTCCCCCAGTAATTTTCCTATCAGGACTAAAGTGATTCAGCATATAGAAGAGCCATCTCTAGACTTTATCTTCCTCCTTTTATTGTAACAATAATAAATATGTGGGCTGGAGAATTTAGTTTTACAATAAGTTTTCCCATGTTAAGGGACCCCTGATATATGAAAATATACATACATATTCTTGGCAATAATAATGTAGCATCCATGAAATGCGTGAGACTTATGATGACTCATTCACATGATGTGAATCAGGTGCAAATCATATATACTTCATTCACACCCAAACAGAGCAGCGATTACACAGACTGTAAATTGCAAGAACAACAACTTCATCAGAAGAGAAATAATCCAGAGCTGTTTCCAAACTCCACAGCCACACTCTTTCTCCTTTCTCCACCTGTATTGCACCTGAGCTCATAAGATTATCATCAGCCAAGACCCTCATAAATCCTTTAAAAAAACAAACCAAACCTGTTGCTGTTGAGTCAACTCTGACTCATAGTGACCCTATAGAACAGAATAGAACTGTCCCGTGGTTTCCAAGGCTGTCATCTTTACAGAAGCAGACTGCCTCATCTTTCTTCTGCAGCTGATGGATTAGAATCATCAATCTTTCGGTTAATAGCAAAGCACTTAACCACTGCACCACCTGGGCTCCTTTCGAAGTCCTTAAGTTTTAAAAAGTATGACTTGTTCTTTAGTTTTATCACCAGCCACAATTAGTGTACTTTTCAGCCCAGTGTTCCACACCAAGCAATTTTATTTGTTTGTTGGCCATGTCCCTCTGTCCACTATAGGGAGTGAAGAGTAATAAAAAAAAGGAGAGCAGATCCTGGATGATCAGCCAGGCTCTCCACTAGCTAAGTCACTTGTTCTCTGTCTCAGCCACAAGAACAGACCATTGAATTTCATGCCTCAACAATATTTAAATCATTATATGTTGTAAAGAGGCATAATGAGGCGAAGGCACTCACTTTGATGTTAGACAAGCCAGCGTTTGTAAACTTAATGATTGGGGTCCTTGGGCAAGAGACATAGCTGCTCTGAGCTTCAAGTTACCACGTTAAGTGTTTACAATATAATACCCAAAAATGGTGTAATTGTGATTAATTTCATTCAGGGTCATTCACAAATAATGAAGCCTATGGATTTTAAATCTATGAATGTGAAGCTAGACATTATGTGGTTTAAGGTTCAAGTGGCAATTATAGAACAATATTGGATATTCTAGGTTTCAAATATCTTCATACTTTTTGATTGATCTGTAAACCAAATTTGCTGGGGGGTTTCAGACAGCAGTAAACACTTAGAATTCCTGGTATAGATTTTATCTTTAAGGTAAGAGGACTTAGAACTCAGATTTCTAAGGAAGCCATGCATGGTTCATAACTATCTATTTTCTCCTTGCACCTGAGTCTACTCCAGGCTACCCCAGAATGTCTGTACTACCTTAGTTTGGCTTTGAAGATAACAGAACCACTCCATTTAATGAAGCCAACTGGTATCCTATTGAAAGCAGTAAACCACGGCCATTAAATCCCAATCAAAGTCAATTATGAACACAGATACCAAATATATAGAAAGAAAATTCACTTTGCCATTGATATATATGTCAAGTTAAGAAGTAAAAAGTCCTCAAGGAGTTCATGTCCATTCTGAAAGGAAGATTTTGAAGGTTTCTTACTAAAATGATTCTGTGTGTCAACGTCTATTTGGAAACTGAAGTTAAGGCCTTGCTTTAAAAAGAAATGCATCTTGAAACACAGACAATACCACAGTCATTCATCTTAAGAACTATTTGAAGTTTTGAAAGTACCCAAAACCATTGATTTGTTATCAGTCTATCTAAGATGCTCCATTGAGTGCTGTGTAAGCCGAAATAAGCTTGACCTTTGGTCTTTAGAGAATTTTCACCTAAAACATACAGAATTGATGCAGATAAAGATCCTATCAAACTTCTAGGAAAACATTAATAGAAAGTCTGAGCAATGTAGAGGCTTTTAATTGTTTATTTTTCATTTTCAGATTGGCTGTGCTTGAATAAATAATTGTACCTAGGTATGTCAGTAGATTTCTTTCGGTAAAGAAGTGTGCTAATTACCAAATATTTCTCAAATTTACCTACTTTTTTCTTTCGACTGCACAATACACTAGGCTACCAGAATGTCTTGCCTGACTTACTGCAACGTTCTTCTAACTGGCCTCTCTGCCTCCAGTCTTGTCCATTCTAGTAAATCATTTTCGCAAGTAGAGTCAATGAATTTTCAAAAGTGGGTATACAATTGATTCATTTCCCTGCTTAAAACCCTTCAATGGCTCCCCAGTGCCAAACACTCTGACTAGGCTTAAAATGCCCTGCATGACGTAGCTTTTGCTTACCTTTCTAGCCACTTCTCTCTTTCTTTCTTTTTTTCCAGCCATTTCTTCTTTTGCAAAGTATGCCTCAGCCTCTAACACAGCCAATCAGATAAGTAATGCCTACTTATCCTCCAGGTTTCAGCTTCAGTATTGCTTCTTTCTGGGAATTTTTTCTCTGAACTTCAAATTTCAGGCTATTGGTCTTTTCATCTGCTCCCATGGCTCTCAGTAGCTACCTCCTTTATAAAACTTTATAGTAATCATTTACTTTTCTGAGTCTCCACCAATTTCTAAGTTCCATGTTGTCTGGGTCATACATTTCCCATTTCCCCTTGCAGCCCTAACATTTGACATTGTTGTTGTTGTTGTTATGTGCTGT
>NW_006921739.1:5773299-5774475 GCF_000298275.1 Orycteropus afer afer
CCATACGAGACCAAAAGGGCAGCATTTGCCCAAAAACAAAGCTCAAAAGCAGGAAAGTGCAGGAAAGAAGGACAAATGGAAATGGGGAATCATTTCCAGATGATTGGTGGTTGCTTAGGGCTGAGAATTGAGGAAGTAGGAAGAGTGCTGTTCCATTGAGGGAATTACAACTAATGTTATGAAACAAAACATGTCTAAATTGTTGAATGGGAAACTAATTTGCTCTATCCACTTTCACCCAAACTGCGCCCAACCAAAATGACCACCACCAAAAAACAAACAAACAAACAAAACAACAAAAAACAAAACCAAAAATCTAGTACATGAAAGCTCATAGTAGCATTATTCCTTGTAGCCAAAAAGTATCGTCGTTATGTGCTGTGGAGGCGGCCCCGACTCATAGCGACCCCTCCTTGGGTTTCTGAGGCAGTATCACTACGGAAGTAGGATTGCCCAACCTTCCTTCCGAGGAGTGGCTGAACATTTGACATAGTGCCTGGTAAAAAGTAGACACATACTAAATATTTTGTGGAATTGGGGAATTAAAAAAAATTAAAAGTTATTAGGTGCTTTTAGGAGTTTTTGGCTGGTGCAAATGAATCACTCTGCTAAATGAAATATTGGTGGTTCAAGTTCACCAGAAGAACACTGGAAGAAAGGCCTGGCAGTCTACTTCTAAAAAATCAGCCTTTGAAAAGCCTGTGGAGCACAGTCTACTTGGACACACATGAGGTCTTCATAAGTCAGAATTGACTCCATGACAACTGTTTCATTTTTTTTATTGTAATATTCATTGCAATCCCCAAAATGTAACAACATTCTTCTCACTTCCTCCCTGTATTTACAATTTCCCTATGTCCTTCTTTCCTATGCTTCTTGCCTTCTTACCTTTATCCCTGGGCAAATACTATCTTTTTTTTCTAGTACTGATTGTTCTAATGAGTATACACCTTCCTGGTGTAATTGTTCATCTTATAGGCCTGTCTATCATTTGGCTGGGGAGCTCTGGTGGCATAGTGCCTAAGACATTTGACTGCTAACTAGGAGGTTGGTGCTTCAAACCCACCAGCTACTCCTTGGAAGGAAGGTTGGGCAATCTACTTCCATAATGATACAGCTTCGTAAACCCAAGAAGGGGTCGCTATGAGTCAGATCTGACTCCACGACAGTGGTTGT
>NW_006921739.1:5775374-5782638 GCF_000298275.1 Orycteropus afer afer
ATATGTGAACTGCTGTATGAAAAGTGAATTTACTCTGTAAATCTTCACCCAAATCCTAATTTAAAAAAAAAATAATAATAATTTAAATATAAATAGCTGTATGTGGATAGTTCCATTGGACAGTGCAATCACAGAAGGTCTTTATATGCAGTCCAGCTTTTTCAGGAAATAGATAGGAGCTACATTTTCCAATAGTGGCTACTAGCTGGGAGGGGCTGTCTAAATTTCAACTGGACTTAACTAAAATATACGTATTTAGTTCTTTAATCATGGTGGTCTCATTTCAAGTGCTCAAAAGCCAGTTACAACTAGTGGCTACCATATTGGACAGTGCACAGAACATTTCTATCATCAGAAAAAGTGATCAGTGTTGGTTTGGAGCATGGCTCACCTGACCAGAAACAAAGATGCACATTCTCCCCAGTGGGATGGTTTGTTACTGCCATCCTCCTAGTTTGTCCTGACTATAAGGAAGACTTGGTTAGACAGGTAGAATCATAGTGCCCTTAGAAGGCTCCTAACATCCAACTCTTGTTCACTTTACTTCAATAGGATATTGACCCCTAGATCCCAGGGTAACTATAAATTAGGGACACTGATGAGAACAAAGTAGCTGATGCTTGTCAGCAAAGTCCAAGTTGACTCAAGCAGGCATTCTCTCCTGAGAGAGCATCAGGGCCAATTTCACTCCCAACTCAGGCTTCTTATTTATTCCTGGACACATTGGTCAGCAAAGTTGCAGGACCTCTTGACCCTTAGCTGCTACCTGATTCCCAGAAGGTAACTTCTTTCTGAAGCATTTCTTTTCTCTTTATTTGCATTCTGCTCTGAGATTGGCCAGCTCTTCTCCCCCATGATGCAGCTATTGGCAGCTACTCCTGTCTTTGTTGCCTCTAGAATGCATAACCACAAAGATTCCCTGGAAGACCACCCAGAAGCTTCAGCTGGAGCGGTGCAGCGCTGTCCATCTGCCTGAAGGCACTGGGCATGGCACGCCAGGAGCACCTGCGTTCCACAGCTCTGTCCTAACTACCTCATCACTTGGCGGTGACATTAAAGGTGCAGCTCCTGAATGCTCACGCTTGAAATTGCCACTTTGGAGCTTGTCTCCTCCCTCTCAGCACCATCACAGTGGTGACAGGATGCTGATCAGCTAAGAATGGTCCCAAGTAGGGGGTTAAAATCAAGGCATTTTCTGAGGAATTTACTTCCCCTCCTGGTTTGACAAAGCCAGCTTTTCTGTCTTTCAAGGGCACAGTGAAAAAGCCATCTGTTTAGTTAGACTTCTGCCATGAAGGGTGGTCCCAGGCAGTGAATGTTTAGATATTATTTTTCTGCTCTCCTCTTTTTCTTTTGAAACTTTAAAAATACATTGAACAAATCATTAACTATCTGCCTTCAATTAAGGTTCTTCCCTACTGCCCCATGTTTTAATTGCCTTTCTTGCCAACTTTGTGATTCTTCTCCAGAATAGTAGATGGTTCCTTTAGTCAGCACATCTTGACTCCATAATCCTAATTTCTCGATCTTTGGTCACAAGAAAGACTTTTCATTAGTTGTTTTACTTCTCCCATTTACCTCCTCTCATGCCCAATCCATCTTAGCTTTTAAACCACAACCATTAAAAAGTTATTTTAAAAAACACTTAAATATTATCCTCCCCCCACTAAAAATGTCTTGTCAGATTTCTTCCTCTTGTTTGCTTCAGAAAGTGGTGCTTTGATTGTCCATTAGAGAGTTGTTTACATTTCTCCAAAAGCTCCATTTAGTTTCCTTGACAAGGTGGAATAAGTGACTGGCTGTGATGGATAGAGGCACCTGTCCTAATGGCTGCTCACACTGTGCCCACCAGTGCACGTTACATTGATAAATTGACAACAGTTGGGACATGCTCTGCTAGCAGCAAGAATGAGGCTATGAGGACAAACACAGGCGGTTAGACAGTCTGCTTTAATATTCCTGGGAAAGGTATACAGCCTCCTAATCTAACACCCCAACAGCTGCGGTAAGGAATTAGTGCACAGGGAGAATTTCTTTGTTACCTTGACACTACCACTGCTAGTTAGTTGAAAATTATATTTACTACAAAAGATTCCACAGTCTTCCCATTTTTAAGCCTGCAATCCTTGAGTTGGGTGCCCTAATTAAGATGTTAACTTTGTTATTGTCTATTTATATATGTTTTTTGAATTCCTTCATGGAGAGTTTTCTTCTCCCTTCAAGAAAAACAGCAAGGACAACAAAATGCCACCTATTAGTTATGGGCTGATTATCAGGAAAACATGGGACTTAGCGGTAGTCAATGCTAACGTGTTAATTATCTGGAATAAGGAGCTCAGGAGGTTCCAAATTTCAAATAATGAAGAGGTGACTGCCTATCACTACACCCCACTCAGCCAGGGGCCTTAGAAGGTAGCACTTCTCTCTTCAGCTTACCCTTTCATTTTCTTTTTCCACTTTGTTGGTTTCACGTTACCTTTAATAAGACTGCAGCCAGCAGTTTTCGTCTAAGCAATGGAATCTCCCTATGTTGACAAAGGGCCGATGCAGGCTCATGGCTTCATGGGCTTTTGCAAGCTTCTGCAACCTCCTTTCATGATGTCCTTCCTTTCAGATAAGTTGGGAGCATCCAGGGCAAAGTGGTGGGTGGGTCTGCTGACACAGCTGGGCTGAGAGCAGAGGCAGCAGTAGCAGCAATCTCCACACAGCCCCTGGCTTCATCCATTACATGCTTATCTTAACTGAAGACTAATCTAAAGGAACAAATGACCACAGAGAAAATGCTACAACTTAATACAAAGTCATAAAAAAAAGAATGTAGGAGCAAAAGAAGCATGGACATAATAATACCTTCCTAAGCCTTGCTTTCAAATGGCTTAGATACTGATTTTATGATAAGACAGTTTGCCTTTATGATTTGCATGGGTAATGAAGCAATTAGCAACAATCATATATAAAACATGCTAGTTCTTCATTAGACACCAAACAAAATGGCATAGCACAAGATGTATAGTGTGGCAAGGCTCAAGCGACTTGCTCGTTCTCTTTACTTTGTGTGGAGTTCTGCTGAAAGCGTGGTGTCTGCATGCATCATATTAGAAGGCTAGACTGTGGTTAGTTTGATGTGAAATTCTGACTGGCTGGCAGTCGCCTCCACTCCCCACCCCCTAACTGCTACTAAATTTCATTTCAAGTTATAATTATTGACATTGGAAACAGCTACTCGTATCACAACAACAAAGCAACAATTATACAGGATCTGGTGTTTCTCATGCAAATTACAGCAATAAAATACAGGAAAATCCGGCCCACTTACAGACCAGTCTTTGTCTTTGGAGAGCACAGTCTGAACTATTTGGTTAACTAAATTAAAATGTAAATCTTGGCTGGCTTTTCTTCTTAGATAGCGATATGAAACAGTTTCTAAAAGACAGAAAAAGCTTAAGGGACCACATTTCAAACAACTTGTCATGAATATATTTTTTTAATGAATTAAGACTGGAAACCTTAACTGTCTATAACAATCAAGGATTCTAAACTGCTGTTCACATAGGAAAGGCATAAGGGGAGACAGAGCATCCTGTATATTTACTCTTATATTTTTATTTATAAAGCTTTGGAGCTTTGAAAAAAACGGAGTAATAGAGTCTCTTGTGTTTTCACAAGTAAAGCCATATTTCTCTTATTCCTGGTTGGCGTAACACGTATAATGAAACAAAGAACCCAGAGAAGGAGATTAGTGAGCATTAAAAGTGAGTTCATTTACTTTATTAGAGTTACTTTCCTTCCCGTCTTTGTCTCTTCTTCTGTGCAAAACTGAGCCCTGTGAAAGCGTTACAGCAGGGAGGGCGAAATTAAAGTCAACCATGGTGGCATTAGCAGTAAGGAGCTATGAATGGAGCCAGTGGCAGCCATATGAAGTTCTACAAAGAACTAGAAACAGTGATTTGAATCCACAAGAAAATTGTATGATTTTCCATCCATTATCATTACTGGTTTTTTTTTTTTTTTTCAAATATCTCTAAACTACACTAACAAAGCACCCCTCAACAAGCATAAAAAAAGGTTTAGATCCACAAGGCCACAATTAGTACTGCAGAAGACAACATCAAAGAGGAGCAGAAAAGCAACTGCTTGTGCTGCTGGCCTGGATTCAGCTAACAACTTATCTGCTTTGAAAACCATACCCCTGAGTTTGACCACAAGTAAACTGACCCATCTGAGGCCAAGACAATGGAGGATACTGACATTTAATTTATGTATTCAACTTTTTATTCAGGAAAAAGCAATCGTGTGATCACATCTCATTTATTACAAATCTGATCTTTAAAAGGCAATAATTTCACAAATGCATTTTTGCATTAAGAATACTGTTATCATAAGTATGGAGCCAATGCTGTGTGGGCAGTCACTCTGACTTATAGCAGCTCAGTACAGCCACTGCAAGATAACCAAGAGTAATGGTTTTTGATAATCAGGCCACACTATTAATATAACATGAACCACAAGTGCTTTTGTACTGCAGCCCTGGTTAAACTAGCAAATCTCATTGGAATATAAAGAAGGGGTGGGGAATCATGTTCTGTTTTCTGCTACTTCTGAGCTGAAAAATAAGCCTCAAGGTGCTATCTTAGGTGTTTCATGTCTTAGGGAACATGTAGCAGCGTTGAAGAATGTTTCCCTTTAGAACCTCTGGTCTTTTCTGCTCAGTTTGAGCTCAATGACTACCTGTTCGGCCAGAATTTCGGTCCATGAAATGTAGCAGATGGATTTCAAATGGCAGTTCTGTTGGCTGGGGTAATGCTGGTGGAATATGGGGAGGTCCATAGCAAGCCGGGTTTATGCTAGTCTCTCACTGGTCTGTGACTGTTGAAACATTTTTGAGTCCTATAGGGACTCATTTTGGCCAATGAGAGCAAAGGGGAATACTGCCCCTTCACCGTAAATGTTAATGTGAAGGAAAATATGAGGGAAGCACTTCTGGTGGTAAGAGTCAGGCAACATAATCATAACAAGAAAAACCAGGCTTAAGCATGTCACTACAATGTTTATTCATATGGAGACATTTGCTGTAACTTTCCTCTAAAAGGCAGTTAAGTTTCCTCCTATTTTAACAATCCAGAAACATTCTGAAGTTATCTTTGGACACACGATGTGTATCTCTCTGTCATATAGCTCTATGTTTCCTAGGACATGTGCACTGGGGGTGAGTTATGTCTTGAAAATAGATGCTTGGTTTACTTCTGTAAATTTGAAGAGGTGTATATGCAGTAAAGAAATGCATATTTTCTGAATTTCACAATGAAGATTGGGGATTAGAAAAGACTGATTAAAGAAGTTGAGGCTCAACGAGTGTGAGCGCCTTGTTTAATCATTTTTTCAAAATAGTATTTTATTGTGTTTTCAGTGAAAATTTACACAACAAATTAGGTTCGCATTTGACACTTTCTATTTAAATTGTTCAATGATGGTTGTTACATTTTTCACATTGTGTCAACATTTTCTTTCATTTCATTCTGGTTGTTCCATTTCCAGTGCTCTAGTTTCCCTGCCTCTGATCTTCTCATCTATGCTTTAGAGTAATTGTTGATTTTTGATCTCATCAATGTTTTATCAACAGATATCAATGCTCATAGGTACCATACTTTATTTTGTGTGCCTGCCTGTTATTTCGCTAAAAGACGATCTCTGTTCAAGGCTTAGAAGTATCTCAAGAAGATAGTCTCAGGGAGTCCTCTAGTTTCAACTGGTCCAATAAGACTGGACTCTGTGGGGATATGTGTTCCATTCTGTATTTACCACCCATTCTATTAAGGTCCATCTATGTGGCCCTGATCAGAATGGTTGGTAGTGGTAGCCGGGCAATATCTAGTTCTTCCCTGTTCAATCATTTAAGAACTACCTCTGGCAACATTAAAGAATAATGAATCTGCGAAACACCTCATAACATGGATGACCCTACAGGACATTATGCTGAGTGAAATTAGTGAATCACAAAAGGACAAATATTATAGGAGACCATTACTCTAAAAAGTCAACAAAAGGTTTATATACAGAAACATTACTTGAAGGTTAACAGGAATGGGAGTAGTAGGGAAGGTAACTCACTGACTAGAGGGTAGATACTTACTAATTGAGTAAAGGGAAAGTCAATACACAATAAGGGAGAGGTCAGTACAAAATGATCAAGGCAAAAGACATTGGAAGAAGCATAAGAGTTAAGGGCAACAAATGTAAATACTACTACATACACAATCCTGCAATAACAGTAATAACAATAATCTACAAGTGGATATGTAGATAGACACACAAGCTAAGCAGGTATGGGAAGGTGAATGGGAGTACACCCATGAATTTATATAGGTTAGACAGAGAATATTTCTACTTTCGTATCTATATGTGCTACAAACATCCATAAGTATAGTAGAGCAGACAGAGGGCAAAGTTATGAAAACTTCTTTGCCATAACCAAATACCTTGAGAGAATGAATCACTGAGCCTATAGGCTCAGGACCATAGTTTCAGTGAACATCAAGGTCAACTGACATAACATAGTCCGCAAAGACAATGTCCTACCTCCTACTTTGGTGAGTAGTGACTGGAGTCTTAAAAGCTCGCAAGCAGCCATCTAAGGTACAACTATTGGTCTTTCCCTATGTGGAGCATAGAATGGTAAAGAAAATCAAAGATGCAAAGAAACAATTAGTCCAAAGGAATAGTGATCTTCACCCTCTATGATCCTGAGAGCAGAACTAGATGGCACCTGGCTACCACTGCTGACCACTCTGAAAGGGATCACAATAGGAGGTCCTGGATAGAGTGGGTGAAAAATGTGGAACAAAACTCAAAATCATAAAGAAGACCAGATTTATTGGTCTGGTAGAGACTGGTGGAACCCCCAAGACTATGTTCGTTAGGCACTTTTCAGGCTTGGAACTGAACTAGCCCCATGCCTCAGCTTTCCACCCAATGATTGATAGGCCCATAAGGTGAACAATAACAAAAGGGAGCTACAATCAACCAGATGAGCTCAAAAGAGCAGCATTCACTTAGGGATAAAGCTCAGAAGGCAAGAAGAGATAGGAAATAAGGATAAATTTAAGTGGTAAACAGGAGGAGGAAGTGGGAAGAGTGCTGTTACATTGCTGGGATTGCAAACACTGTGATAAAGCTGAATGTGTCTGAATTGTTGAATGGAAAACCAATTCGCTTTGTGAAATTTCACCCAAATCACAATAAAAAGATATATACATATATATATATA
>NW_006921739.1:5782855-5809168 GCF_000298275.1 Orycteropus afer afer
GGGGTCGCTATGAGTTGGGGCCGACTCGATGGCACATAACAACAACAATATATACATATATATATATGGAACCTCCTTTTGTGTCATGTTTTTCATAAAATTCTCCCTAATAATACAAATCAGAAGTGGATTTTTTCTAGATTTCCCCAGTTTTAATGGCAGGAGATGTATAATATTTTGAGTGTGATATTTTTGGACAGTTGTCATATATTGCCTTGTACTGTTATTCATTCATTCATCAAACATTTATTGAGCATATACTATGTCCTAGACAATGAGCCATAGAGAGATTCAAAAAATGAATCTGCTGCTGTGACGTCCAAGTCTAGTAGGAAAGAATAGGCATGTATGTAATTAATTGCAAATCTTGGTAGAACATGATAAAGAGTGCATTTAAGCTTCTGTGGGAAAGATTACATTGAACAAAATGAACTTAATGAAGAGTGTGAAGCATTTAATCAGAGCCTTGAAGAATTTGTATATTTTCATATGCGTTTTATCTTCCCTACCAGATTGTAAATTAGTTGAGATTTGTCAACATGTCTAATATATATTTATACAGATTACTATGCCAAGCCGAATGTCTTGTCTATAAGCATATTGCATTAACTGATAGCACCTATAATTATTTTTTTGTTGTTGTTGTTATGTGCTGTCTAGTCATTTCTCACTCACGGTGGCCTTATGTACAACAGAACGAAACACTGCCTGGTCCAGTGCCAGCCTCACTATCCCTACTATACCTGAGCCCATCACTGCAGGCAAATCTATAGAGTAGTTACTATATTGCAGACATTGTTATAAGCGTGTGCTATTTTATTTAATCTCTGCAGCACCTCATGAAGTAGGATCCAAAATATCCTCATTGTACAGAAAAAAAAAAAAAAAAAAAAAACCTGAGGCACTGAGAGGTTAACTGACAAACCCATTAAGTAGAGAAGCTGGATTTGAGCTGGGCAATCTGCTTTGACCTCAGAGACTGCATTCTCATCTCATCCCATATACTCCATCTCTGGTCAATAAACATTGTTTGAATGTTGAATGAGCTAGAAGGAATTTCACAGCAGTTATAATGTGATTTCATTTACCACTACAGAATTTCTTAAGAACATTTAGCTGAAAAAAAGAGACAAAAACTTATCATGGCATGAACAAATTGGTTTATGACTAAATTTTTTCTCTCCACACACGGTTGTCCACAATATAGTTACTCTCTAGAAACTCTAGAGGTTGTGGCTCATCTAGTCGGGTCTTGACTTACACAGACTTGTTTGGAAACAGTTTCTGTTATTTGATAAATACATAGCATCATTGTTTTTGGCATCAAGTCCCACAATTACCTTTTCATTAGCATCACAAATATAATGATGCACATTCATATAGTAAACTATGAACCTAAGTCTCTAGTGTCCTGGGTGCCCCACAGGAAATGTTCAACTATTCTTCCCCATTAGAGGGAAATTCGCTGACATATAGTTCGGAGGATGATCTATGGCCTGATCTTATCTACGAAAGGAAGCACTCTTAATGCACAGGTTAAAGGGAGTTTGTGGGCCAATTTTAACGAGCTCTGGTGATTTAGTGCCTAAGGCATTTGACTGCTAACCAAAAGGTTCGCGGTTCAAACCTACCAGCCACTCTGTGGAAGGAAGAGTGGGCAATCTACTTCTGTAAAGATTTACCACCTCAGAAACCCAAAGGGGGTCACTATGAGTCAGAATCCAATCTATGTAAGGGAATTTGGTTTAGGCTCTGGTGACATAGTGCCTAAGGTGTTTGACTGCTAACCAGAAGGCTGGTGGTTCAAACCCACCAGCCACTCCTTGGAAGGAAGACTGGGCAATCTACTTCTGTAGAGAAACTGCCTCGGAAAACCAAGGAGGGGTCGCTATGAGTCGGAACCCACTCAATGACTATGAGTTTGGTTTTTTGGCTTTTTTGGTAAGCCAATTTCATAGAGGATGACCAATGGCACTATGGTCCATGTATGCAAGCAAATGAACCACATACAGACATCTGGTCAATTGGAAACGTGAGGAAACTCAATATGCTCAGGTAAGGTAAGTTTCTGGATTTCACGAGGTTCAGTCTCTACTTAAGGAGTCCTTGTGACACAATGGTTAAGCACTCGGCTGCTAACCAAATGGGGGATGTGGAACCCATCAGCCACTCAGCAAGGGAGAAAGATGTGGCAATCTGCTCCTGTTAAGATTACAGTGTAGGAAACCATAGGGGGCAATTCTACTCTGTCATAAATGGAGCTCTGGTGGCATACTGCCTAAGGCATTTGACTGCTAATCAGAAGGCTGATGGTTCAAACCTACCAGCCACTCCTTGGAAGGAAGATTGGGCAATCTACTTCCATAGAGATACTGCATCAGAAACCCAAGGAGGGGTTGCCATGAGTCTATTCACTCGACAGCAGTAAGTTTGTTTTTTTATTAGTAGGGAGCAACTTGACTGCACACAAGAGCAACCACAGTCTGTACGAAAACCATTTCTTCACAATATAGCTGAACTCCATTTCAAAAGAGGTGATGAAAAAATACATATAAACTAACATTCATTTATTCTTTTAAACCTTGGCAAAAGGCAAAGAAAGTTATAACATCTAGTTTTGTAGAAGTTACTGGAAAATAGCTGCATTGTACATCACAGTATGGAGTGAAAAACAATTCAGTCTTCTTGGTAAGTAATTTGGAAACTTTACCTAGAGCTATAAAATGCTGTGGCAAGTTACACATAAGTCTATCCTAAGGAAATAATTAACTATGAACATAAAGATTTATATACAATAATGTACATCTAAATTTTATTAAAACTAATACTGAAAAAGTAGAAAGAACCTAAATGTTCATCAATAGGGAAATTATTAAATGAATTCTAGTACAACATAACATATGAAAAAAGCAGAGACTAAAACTGTGTATACAATATTATCCTGATTTGGCATAAAGAGAATGCACCATAAAATAAATAGATATTACATATTCATGGCAGAGCCACTGGTTCCTTTTATTTCTTTCTTTACATACTTTACATATTTCCCAAATTTTATATCTGAACATATATTGTTTTTATATTGTGAGAAAGAGTAAATATGGAGCACTAATTAGATGGTTGTGATTTGCTGGATATCCATCGAGAAGGATTATAGACTTTCTCTCTGTGAGGACAAGTCTTGTCCCCTCTGTTCCCAGTGCCCATTGTCCCTTGCTGAAGAGCCCTGTTAGCACTGATGCTTTTTCCTCACTGTTTCATAGTAAATTTTAGGCAAGGTAGAAATTGTTAAGCAGATGTGAGAGAGCAGCCATTAGTGGAACTGAGGAAAGAAATGAGTATTTGGACTGTATCTACAGTAGAAAGGAGCCGCGGTTAAGTGCTCAGTTGCTAATAGTGGGTTCAAACCCATCATCAGCAGAAGAAATGTGTAGTAGTCTGCTTCTGTAAAGATTATAGCATTGGACACCTATAGGGCAGTTCTATTCTAGGAGTAGGAATTGATTGGACGTTGACATTTGGTCTTTACAATAGAAATATAAAAAAGCAAACTGATGTAAAAAATTCATTAGAGAATTTTGAAAATTTTCTTTCTTCCTGAGTTAAAGAAATTTAGTTGTTCTTTGGGTGAGCTAGTTTTTGGACTGTAGATACAGTCATACAATATTGATTTTTCTTTTTTTACTTTCATATAATTATGCCTAATTTTAAGAAGCCAAGTGTTATGAATAGATTTTATGGCAAAAGTAATACAAAAGACAGAAAGGCAAATGGAGTCAGTATATTGCAATATCTTAGCATTGTCTGAGAAGGGGTAAATATGTTCATTTTGTTGGACTAGAAATAAAATAAGGATGCATACTTTAATCTCTAGGGTAATAATTAAAATAATAATAAAATATTAAAACACACCGGTAGAGAGAAATGGAATGATAAAAAACAGTTAATTAATAGGAAAAAAAAGGCTGAGAAGGAGAGAGAAGCATATATAATACAGAAAAAAACAAATATAAAACAAATATTAAGATTATAGCTATAAAAATAAACATATCAATAATTACATTTAATGTAAATGGACCAAATACTCTTAATTCAAAGGCAAAAATTTTCAGACTGGATGGAAAAACAAAGTCAGTTATTTGTTGCTTACATAAGACACAAATATATGGACATGGAGGATTTGAAGAATAAAACAAATCCTAACCAAAATAAAAGTGCTGTGTTTAAAATATTTAATATTTATAAAATTTATATTAATATTTATAATGATATCAGACATTTTTAGAGATAAAGGATGACATTTCAAAATGGTAAAATGATCATACCCCCAGGTATATATAAAAACCAAAAACAAACTCACTGTCATAGAGTCAATTCCAACTCATATTAACCTCCATTGGGTTTCCGAGGTGATAAATCTTTATGGAAGTAATCACCTCATCTTTCTTCTGCGGAGCTGCTGGTAGGTTCGAATCACCAACCTTCTGATTACCAGTCAAATGCCTTAGGCACTACACCACCAGAGCTCCTTGCCAGGTATATTTAATACTCCATAAACCCTTCCTTGGGTTTCCAAGGCAGTGGTTCAAACCCATCAGCCACTCCTCAGACGGAAGATTGGGGCAATTTACTTCTTTAGTGATACTATCTCAGAAACCCAAGGAAGGGTCACTATGAGTCAGATCCAACTGGAGGGCAGTGAGTTTGGTTTTGTTTTGGTTTATCTCTACAGAAGTAGATTGCCCAGTTTTCTTTCCGAGGAGTGGCTGGTGGGTTTGAATCACCAGCCTTTTGGTTAGCTGTCAAATGCCCTAAGGCCCTAAGGTACTATGCCACCAGAGCTCCTAAATTTTTAAGTACCTAATAACCAAGTTTTAAAATATATAAAAGATGAGTAAACAAAAGGAGAAACAAACATATCTGTAATCTTAATGGAGGACTAATATCTGTTAATAATTGATGCACAAAGCAGACAAAATCAGTGAAGACATAAAAGATCTGAACCTAACAATTACTGGAGGACATTGTTTTCAAGTGCATGTGGACCAAAATTGAACATATCCTGGATCATAAATAATGTCTCAAATTTTCAAGAATTGAGATCATTTAAAGCATGGTCACTGAATTAAGTGAAATTAAGCTAGAAATCAATTAAAATAATGTATAAAAATACCCAAATATTTGGAAAGTAAGCAACACAGTTATAAATAATCTATGTATTAAAAAAGTCATAAGGGAAATTAAAAAATATTTTAAGTAAATGAATATAGAACATATCATAACATTAGGATATTACTAAGACTGTGCTCTGAGGGAAATTTATAGCCTTAAACAGTTATAGAAGGAAAGAAGAATCTGAGTTGACCTCAAGAAGTTTTTGGAAAATGCACACCACAAACACACAGAAAAAGAAAGGAACTAGAATGAAATATGAAAGTAGAAAATAATTAAACAAAAAAGAAATTTATCATGGGAAAAATCAACAAAGCCAAAATTTGTTTTTTGAAAAGACTTAATGGATGGATGGATACAAATAACCAACTGAAAAATAAGCTATAACTATGATCCTCCAAAAAATCAAAACCCACTGCCATCCAGTTGATTCCGACTCATGGCTACCCGATTGGGTTTCCAAGGTGGTAAATCTTTACAGAAGTAGATTGCCCCATCTTCTTTTGGTGCAGCAGTTGGTGGGTTTGAACTGCCAACATCCTGGTTAGCAGTCAAATGCCTTAGGCACTGTGCCACTATGATCCTAGGGACACTGAAAGGATGGTAAAGGTATTAAAAAAACAAAACAAAACAAAAAACCAGACTCACTGTCACCAAGTTGGATCTGACTCATAGCTGCCCCTCCTTGAGTTTCCTAGGTAGTATCACTATGGAAGTAGATTGCCCAATCTTCCACTGAAAGGCATATTGTACACAAACAAACAAAAGACTTGAAAATAGAGATGAAATAGATAAATTACTAGAAAAATGCAACTCTTCAAAACTAACACTAAAAGAAATAGAATCTGCATAGCTATATGTTTATCTATTAAACATATTGAATCCTCAGGAAAAAAAAAAAAAATTCCAATATACAGTCTTTAATCTCAGATGACCTGACCAGTGAATTCTAAATCTTTAAGAAAATTTCATGAATCTTGTATAAATTCTCCAAGAGAATAGAAGTGAAAATCCTTCCCAACTCCTTTTAAAAGTGTACCATAATGTTTATACTGAAACATTGTTACAAAAATCTTAAAGAAATACTAGCAAATAGAATCTAGTGGTATATTAAAATAATAAATACATCATAACCAAGTTGAATTTATTACAGGAATGCAAAGTTTGTTTAACAGTCAATAAATAATCAATGAGTTACCCATATTAATAAAATAAAACAAAACTAAAACCAAACTCACTGCTATCTGACTCATAGCAACTCCCACTGGGTTTCCAAGGATATAAATCTTTATGAAAGCTTATCACCTCATCTTTCTTCTGTGGAGTGGCTGGTGGGTTCGAACCACTGACCTTTTGGTTAGCAGCCAAATGCCTTGATCAGTATACCACCAAAGTTCTTTATTATTAAAATAAGGGAGAAAAATCATATGATCATTTAAATGGATCAGAAAAAAATATGATAATATTCAGCATCCATTTGTGATTGTAAAACAGTTATTGGCAAATTAAAACTAGAAGAGAATTTATTTAATCTGATATATTTTTTAAAAAGTCAATGACTACATAACTACAATGACTGCTCAGATATTTGGTCTTCTTTGATAATCGTGCTATCACTTTGAACAGTTTCTGTCAAATTATGGATCATTAGTGATTAACAGCAGCTCTGGTAGCATAGTGCCTAAGGCATTTGACTGCTAACCAGAAGGCTGGCGTTTCAAACCCAACAGCTGCTCCTCCGAGGGAAGATTAGGAAATCTACTTCCTTAGAGATACTGCCTCAGAAACCCAAGGAGGGATCGCTCTGAGTAGGATCCGACTTGATGGCAGTGAGTTTGTTTTTTTTTGGTTTTTAGTGATTAACACCTAAAAGTTATTAAACAGGTCAGTAACTGTTCAAATCGTCATTAATTTTCCAGAATTAGTTTATACTTTCACCATTCAAGGATTAGAGTTTGTGAGTCCTTCTGTTTCGCTCAAAAAAAAAAAAAAAAAAGAACCAAACTCATTGCCATCCAGTGGATTCCGACTTGTAACATCCCCTCCTTGGATTTCCGAGGCAGTATCACTATGGAAGTAGATTGCCCAATCTTACTTCCTAGGAGTGGCCGGTGAGTTTGAACCACCAGCCTTCTGGTTAGCAGTCAAATGCCTTAGGCGCTACACCACCAAAGCTCCTAATAAATTACTTTAAATATACATGTCTAATTTGAGAGACAGTACACTTGAAGAAATCCGTAACATAAAGGCATATCAAGAACAAGAAAGGAGCTATCATAAAAGAATTGTTCTTAGAAACCTGGGAACAAAGTTCTATCATCATTCATTTTATTATAATCAGATTAAGAAGAATTATAATAAAGAAAATTGTCTCAGAATACCATTCAGGCAGATCTTCTTTAACGTCACAGCAGGATATAGAACTTTTGTTTTCTTGAACTCTCTTGAAACCAGATTCTAAGTTAGATATCAACTGAAACTTGGCTAACTTAGGGTCAACTTGTGGCCTAGTGCCTAAGGCATTTGACTGCTAACCAGAAGGCTGGTGGTTCAAATCCACCAGCCACTCCTCAGAAGGAAGGTTGGGCAATCTACTTCTGCAGTGATACTGCCTCAGAAACTAAAAGGTCACTATAAGTCAGATCCGACTCCATGGCAGTGGGTTTGGTTTTTTTGGTGAGTGTTAAGTAGGGTACTGTTTGGATGTACAAAGGTGCTCTGGTGGTGCAGTGGGTAAAGCATTTGGCTGCTAACCAGAAGGTTGGCAGTTCAAACCTGCCAGCTGCTCTGTGGGAGGAGGATGAGGTAATCTACTTCCATAAAGATTTACAGCCCTGGAAATCCTAAGGGGTTAATATGAGTGGGAAAGGGCTCGAGCTGGCAATGAGTTGTGGAAGTACAGGCATATTTTCCCACACAGTAAGTTACTAAATTTGACATGTGTGCAAAAATTCACCACCTGGGGTGAGTTGAAAGCTATGGTCTGAAGTGTAAGTCAGACTTGTGAACATGAGATGTTAGTTTCTTTATACATGCATGTAGGCTGGAGACACGCATATATGGGCACATGAAGAGAGAGATGACATGAAAGGAAGTTTAACTCAAAGCAATCTCAAAGTAACAATCAAACCTGGTTGACTATGTAGAGATTTTTTTGGTGACTCCCTTTTAAATGAGTTAATACCAGAGGAGAGGATGGAACAAAATGGATGTAGGAAAATAATTGTTTTGGATCTCAGGGTTTGTTTAAGACAAAGATAATGACAAGAACTAATAGCTACTGGCTTCCCACAGAGCTGTGTTTACCTTACACATGACCTTCTTTAAGATTTACCCTAAAGGCTATTTACATTGTTGCATGGGCTGACTTTATAAGGGGAGGAGATATTTCCTCTTCCATATTCTTATATCCTCAGAGTTTAGTACAGTGCCTGGTACATAGGCAAGAAAACCAAACCCACTGCCATTGAGTAGATTACAACTCACAGTGACTCCCATTGGGTTTCAGAGGCAGTAAATCTTTAAGGAAGTACATTGCCCCAGCTTCCTTCCACGGAGTGGAAGGTGGGTTTGAATCATCAACCTTCTGGTTAGCAGTCAAATATCTTAGGCATTGCACCATGTTTTTGACTAAATAACCCCTGAGATGAGTAAAAAATTAAATCTGCCTTTCAGGACAACTGTTTTCTTTCTCCTGACATTTGAGTCAATCAAAAATGAAACTTTCTAAAACGCCCCCCCACCCCCCTGCTGAATGGCTTTTTCTTTTTTCTTAAGGACCAATTTTTTTTCTCTTCTTAATAATTAATAAAATTTTTAATATCTTAATTTTAACAGATCACCATTTCTAGGAAAGCTACTCTACATCAGGCATCTACCCACTACATTCCGAAAATACAGCTAAATAGTAAAACAGTCAGAATGCTAACTTTCTTTATTGCCTACATGTCCCCGTCAGATTAAGGAATATTAAGGGAGTGCTTCACTCTGAACTTTCGTGACATGGCCAGGGTGACCTTGTGGTCTCAGAAGCACCCAGTGCAGCTGGGAACTCCTCCATCTTCTTTCGCCTACAGGGTAAAATATGGGCAGTGGCAGTTCAAACACATTGTTTTTAACAACTGTCAAAAATGCTGATTTCCCTAATGGCTTAGGATTTGTCTGAAGGAGCTAAGAAAAGAGTGTATTACAAAAACACATTTCCCCGTACATACTTATGGTAGTAGGAAAACAGGAGAAAATAGTGTCAATTTAGTATCCATATGGAAATCCATATTTACTTACACCATAATGATCATAAAGGAGCTATTATATTCTAGGGAATAAAATTCACTTTCAACAAAGTGTTTCAACCAAGGATAATATACTAAACCATGCCTGTCTTGAAAGTTCTATTATTTAGTTCCTTAGAGGTCAAAGACACTGAGGTCTTGGAAATTATTAACAAACAAAGCCTATGAGAAGTAAATAATCATGGTGAGGTCTTACTATTAACCAGTGAAAAATAATATTAACATGACTAGGATGCATTCTCAGAGCTATGTTTTAAGAGAGTTTAGACATTATTTCTGTACTCAAGGAATTTAGAGTTTGGTGGAGAGAGCATAAGGGAGAAGCACATGGAAATTTATTGAAAAATGTAATTTATCTGTTGACATGTTGCAGTCCATCAATTTGTCAGAAGTAAAAGGAGGCTATTTCTATCTTTGTCTTTCTCATGCTATTTTTTTTTTTTTTCTTATTGTAATAGTTAAGGCATTTAGGCCACTAGGAAGATGACTTCCCTTTTGTTTTATAACTTCTCAGTTGATCTGCTTTGTTTCTTTGCATAGATAATTTTAGTCTAGTTTAGTGCAACTGGGAAACACCTTCTGAGTTGGGCTGGGATGGCATTTACTGTGGTAGATCATACCTTTTGCCATTGCCTTCCACCATGCAGCACCTGCACTGAGCATTTTGAAATTCATCTGTTAAGTGCCTGGGAGCCTTTGCATATTGTGTTTTCCTCTGTCTGGAACCTTCTCCTCCTACTATCATTGCTTGAATAGTACCTGCTTGTATTTTAGTGGTGGTGTTTGCGAGGCAGCTTTTTAAGGGCGGCCCCCAGAAAGGTGAGCTGAGCACAGGGGTGTTGGGAAGCAGCTTTAAGGGAGGCCAGGAACTGAGCAGAGAGGTTTGGAGCAACTAAGAGAAATGTCTGTCAGTTTGTCATCCTGGAGTGGCTTGTGTGTTGCTATGAGACTGGAGGCTATGCTACCAGTGTTTTAAATGCCCCAGGGTTTTACCCATGGTGAACAGGTTTCAGCAGAGCTTACACCCTAAGACAGACTCGTAAGAACGAAGAGGTCATCCACTTCTCAAAGAATTGGCCACTGAAAGCCTTGTAAATAGCAGTGAAATACTGTCTGATATATTACTGGCAAATTTTATAAATAACCCTGTAACATTGTCCAATATAGTGCCAGAAGATGAACCTGTCAGGACGGAGGGCACTCAAGGTAGGACTGGGGAAGAGCTGCCTCCTCAGAATAGAGCTGACCTTAATGAAGTGGATACAGTAAAGCTTTTGGGATCTCCATTTGCTGACATGGCATGACTCAAAATGAGAAAAACAACTGTAACCATCCATTAATAGTTGGAATATGGAATGTACGAAGCATGAATCTAGGAAAATTGCAAGTTGTCAAAAATGAGATGGAATGTGTAAAGATCAACATCTTTGCTCACTAGGCATTAGTGAGCTGAAATGGACTGGTTTGGGCCATTTTGAATCAGACAACCATATGATCTACTATGCTGGGAATAACACATTGAAGAGGAATAGCATGGCATTCATTGTCACAGAGAATGTGTCAAGATGTATCCTGAAGTACAATGCTGTCAGTGATAGGAAAATATCTATATGCTTGCAAGGAAGACAAGTTAAAACCACTATTATTCAAATTTACACACCAACCACCAGAGGCAAAGATGAGGAAATTAAAGATTCTTACCAACTTCTGCATCTAAAATTGACCAAACATGCAATCAAGATGTATTGATTATCAATGATGATTGGAATGCAAAGAAAAATCACCAGCAGTTGGAAAATATGGCCTTGTTAATAGAAATAATGCTGGAGATTGCATGGCAGGATTTTACAAGACCTATGATTTATTCATTGCAAATACCTTTTTTTTTTTTTTTTTTGTTTAAACAACACAAACCTTGGCTATACATGTGGACTTCACCTGATAAAGGACACAGGAATCAGATTGACTACATCTGTGGCAAGAGGCAATGCAGAAGATCAATATCTTCAACCAAAACAAGGCTAAGAGCTGATTGTGGAACAGGCCATCAACTGCTCATACACAAGTTCAAGTTGAAGCTGAAGGGAATTTAAAGAAGTCCACGAGAGACAAAATGTGACATTGAATACAGCTCTCCTGAATTTGGAGATCATTTAAAGAATACATTTGATGTGTTGAACACCAATGACCAAAAAACAGAGGAACTGTAGGATGAAATCAAGAACATCATCCATGAAGAAAGCAAAAGGTCATTAAAAAAACAGGAAAGAAAGAAAAGACCAAATTGGATGTCAGAAGAGACTCTGAAGCTTGTCCTTGAATGGAGAGTAGCTAAAGCAAATGGAAGAAATGACAGGATAAAAGAGCTGAACAGAAGATTTCAAAGAGAAGCTTGAGAAGACAAAGTCAATTATTACAATGAAATGTGGAAAGACCTGGAATTTGAAAACCAAAAGGAAAGAACACACTTGGTATTTCTCAAGCTGAAGGACAATTTAACCCTTGAGTTGCAATATTGAAAGGTCTATGGGCAATATACTGAATGATGCAGGAAACATCAGAAGAAGATGGAAGGAACACACACAATCACTACACCAAAAAGAACTGCTCAATGTTCATCCATTTCAGGAGGTGGCATGTGATCAAGAACCAATGGTGCTGAAGGAAGAAATTGAAGCTGCACTGAAGGAAATGGTAAAAAACAAGGCTCCTAGAATTGATGGAATACCCACTGAGATGTTTCAACAAATGGATGCTGCACTGGAATCACTCACTTGGCTATGCCAAGAGATTTGAAAGACAGCTACTTGGCCAACTGACTGGAAGTGGTCCATATTTGTACCCATTCCAAAGAAAGGTAATCCCACAGAATGTGGAAAGTATCGAACAATATCATTAATATCACATGCAAGTAAAATCTTACTGAAGATAATTCAAAAACAGTTGCAGCAGTATATTGACAGAGAACTTCCAGAAATGCAAGCTAGATTCAGAAGAGGACATGGAACAAGGGATATCATTGGTGATGTCAGATGGATCCTGGCTGAAAGCAAAGAATACCAGAAAGAAGTTTACTTGTGTTTTATTGACTATGCAAAAGCATTTGCTTGTGTGGACCATAAAAAATTATGGATAGTATTGAGAAGAATAGGAGTTCTAGAACACTTAATTGTGCCCATGGGAAATCTGTACATAGAGCAGAAGGCTGTCGTTCTAAGAGAACAAGGGGATGCTGCATGGTTAAAAATTAGGAAGAGAGTGCATTAGGTTGTATACTTTCACCATACTTGTGCAATCTGTATGCTGAGCAAATAATCCAAGAAGCTGGACTATTTGAAGAAGAACATGGCACCAGGACTGGAGGAAGACTCAGTAACAAACTACAAACACAGATGACACAACTTTGCTTGCTGAAAGTGAGGATGACTTGAAGTACTTACTGATGAAAATTGAAGACTACAATCTGCAGTATAGATTACACCTCAATATAAAGAAAACAAAAATCCTCACAACTGGACCAATAAGCAGCATTATGATAAATGGAGAAAAGATTGAAGTTGTCACAGACTTCATATTGCTTTGTTCTACAATCAACACCAATGGAAGCAGCAGTTAAGACATCAGGTGATGTATTGCATTGGGCAAATCTGCTGCAAATGACCTCTTTCACGTGCTGAAGAACAATGATGTCTCCTTGAAGACTAGGGTGTAGCTAACCCAAGGCATGGTATTTTCAGTCATCTTGTATGTTTGTGAGAGCTAGACAATGAACAAGGAAGACCAAAGAAGAGTTGATGCTTTTGAGTTGTGGTGTTGGAGAAGAATACTGAGAGTACTGTGGAGCTAAAAGAACTAACAAATTTGTCCTGGAAAAAGTGCAGCCAGAATGCTGCTTGGAGGCAAGAATGGCCAGAGTTTGTCTCACATACTTTGGTCATGTTGTCCGAAGGGACCATTCCCTGGAGAAAGATATCATGCTTGGTAAAATGGAAGGTCAGTGAAAAAGGGGAAGTCCCTCAATGAGATGGATTGACATAGTGGCTGCAACAATGGGCTTGAGTACAGCAAGGTGGCACTGGACCACGCAGTGTTTCATTCTATTGTGCATAGGGTTGCTCTGAGTCGGACTCAACGACCTAACAACAACAACAACATATTTTAGCGTTCAGCTTAGATGAAATTTCCTCCATCTGATATAGACCCCTAAGAATTGTTGTTGTTGTTGTTGTTATGTGCCATTGAGTTGGACCCGACTTATAGCGACCCTTCCTTGGGTTTCTGAGGCAGTATCACTACAGAAGTAGATTGCCCAACCTTCCTTCTGAGGAGTGGTTGTTGGGTTTGAACCGCCAGCCTTCTGGTTAGCAGTCAAGTGCCTTAGTCACTATGCTATCAGAGCTCCCTAAGAATTGTTAGGTTCCCTCTTAGATGCTCCTTGTTCTTAGTGTCTTACATTTCAGTACTGTGTTTCACTTAGGTATTTACTTGAACATCACCCTAACTAGACTGCAAGCTCATTCACTGAAGGGAATAAGGGCTATACCTTGTTCAAGCTAATATATCATCTTTGTAATAAGGTACATATACTCTGTGTATACGTAGTCTATTATGTCTATACATGCAATCCCTGGGTGCAAAAAATGCTTAAGTGCTTAGCTACTAATTGAAAGATGAGAGTTGAAATCCACCCAGAAGTGCCTCAGAAGAAAGGCCTGGTGATCTACTTCTGAAAGATCACAACCATTACAAATCCAATGGAGTACAGTTCTGCTGTGAGACAAAGGGGTTCACTATGAGTTGAAATTGAGTCAGTGACAACAGATTAACTAGTTATATCTATATATAATCATATATTGAGAAGCTATATAGAAGAATGGTTAAGGAGAGTTTGGACCCTATAACAAAACTGTCCAGGTTAAAATTTCAGCTCTGCAAGTTACTAGCAATGTGATATTTAACTTCTCTATGCCTCACTTATTCTTGGAAGAAGTCCAGCTGGAATGCTTCTTGTGAATGAGGATGGTGAGACTTTGTCTCATATACTCCGGAGTGTTATCAGGAGGGACCAGTCCTGGAGAAGGACATTATGCTTGGGAAATTAGAGGCCAGTGAAAAAGAGGGAGACTCTCAACAAGATGGACTGATGCAGTGGCTATAGCAGTGTGCTCAAACAGCAACGACTGTGAAGCCAGCAACAATGTGAGGACTGGCCATTGCTTTGTTCTGTTGTACATAGGGCCACTATGAGTTGGAACCCATTTGATGGCACCTAACAACAACACTTATTTCATTTATATCACTGTAAATAAGAAATGACAAAAATCAGATGTTTTTGTGAGAACTAAATGATTTAATAAATGCAAAGAACTTAAAATAAGGCTTAAAACATAGTTGATGTAAATGGAAGTAAATGCTTGCCGCTATTATAAATTTTTGGAAAGTGAATGAGTTAATCATTAACTTACCTTGGTATTACCTCTACCTAATTTAAGTGTTGCTTTCCTGGCCCCACTCATGACACAATCCACGTTTATCTTCCCAGCCTCTTTCCCTATCAAACAAGAAAGTTGCTCTTCTTCTGTACAGCAACTTTATAAATTCCAAAAATCTGAGTTTTGGTTGATTAAGTGATGAAGGGGGAAAATTGGCCATAAGAGGATTTCAGTCTGTAAAGGCTAATGCATCCCTTTTGGATACAGCAAATGTCTTTGTCCATGATGACTAGGCTTCAGATAATGCCAGTGAAGCAATGCAGCTACTTTTGCTAACTCTGAAGTGTGGTACTGACAAAAATGAAGTCCATATCGGCACAGAGTGATCCCACTTTACCACAGCATGAGTCTTTGATGAGAAAGAATGAATAATTATAAAATGAACCAGCCTGGGTTATATACCCTCTTCTCTTGTCTTCTTTCTCTCATGTGTCCTTTTTCACTTTCTTCTCATGTTACTGGGTGCTAGGAGTGTCCAAAGACATCCCTTGATCAAGAAACACTCCCAGTCTTGGAAGATATAATAAATAGCAGAGTATAGTCCCAGAAAAAGTAAAATTTTGGGGTGGAACCCAAAACACAAAACAAAATCTACCCATTGCCATTGAGTCTGTTCTGACACATGGCAACCCCACATATTACAAAGAACTACTCCAGAATTTTCTTGTCTATAACTTCATGGAAGCTGATTGCCAGGACTTTCTTCCACAGTACTGCTGGTGTATTCCAATAGCTAACCTTTAGGTTAGTAGTGTTGCACAAACCATTTGTGCCACACAGGGACTTACTGTAAACTACATCCCCCAAACCAAACTCAACCCAACTCATTGCCCTTGAGTCAGATCTGACTCATAGCAACCCCTTTTTGGGTTTCTGAGGCAGTATCGCTATGGAAGTAGATTGCCCAATCTTCCTTCTGAGGAGTGGCTGGTGTGTTTGAACCTGCCAGCCTTCTGGTTAGCACTCAAGTGCCTTAGGCACTATACCACCAGAACTCCTGTAAACTACATGGAGAACCTTACTTTGTTCAGCTAGATGACCAGACGGGATACAGGATGCAGCCCTAGAATGTATTTGCCTATAAGGAGCTCTGGTAGCATAGTGGCTAAGACACTTGCCTGCTAACCAGACAGCTGGCGGTTCAAACCCACCAGCCACTCCTCGGAAGGAAGGTTGGGCAATCCTACTTCTGTAGTGATACTGCCTCGGAAACCCAAGGAGGGGTCGCTATGAGTCGGGGCCGACTCGACGGCACATAACAACAACAACAACATGATCATTTGTGACTATATTATTCAGGAATCTGGTAGAATGGTGGCTTAGATAGGATTTAAGAATTAAGAAATTCTGCTCCAGGCAACATAGTTTTAGAACTAACAGTCAGCACTAAAATTCCATCAGAGGAACATTTACGAAAGAATCATAAAGGATGAGAATTTTTCTGGAGTCAACAATTTATTTAGGGCTTATAATGAACAGTACACTTAATAGAACTTTTTTTTTCTTTGTTCTTTGCAAGCTAAAAAGTAAAATATAATGTCCTTGTGGCTAGTGGTAGAAGGGGGCATTTTAAAATTAAATTATTAGAGAAAAGACCTAATTTAAACAATTTTGAATACTTATTATTAGCTTTAGGAGCTCTGGTAGCATAATGGATTAGCCATTTGACTGCTAACCAGAAGTCTGGTGGTTCAAACTCACCAGCTGCTCCTCTGAAGGAAGACTGGGCAACTTACTTCCATAGAGATACTGCCTTGGAAACCCAAGGAGGGCTCGCTATGAGTGAGAATCGACTCAACAGTAGTGACTTTGGTTTTTAGTTTTATTATTAGCTCTAGTTAAAGATGCCATTAATACAGGGATCATTATTAAGTAATCAAAAACATAACAGAAAAATAACCTCTAAATTTCCATGTATAAGTAAATTTAGAACATACCTCTAAAAAATGTGCCAGAGAAGAAATTATAATAAATGTTAAAAATCACTTAAAATTTGATAATAATGAATATACTACATAATGAAATTCATAGATGGTAGCTAAATAATATTGAATATTATTGAGATATCATTAACTCAAGACATTAGAGAAAAAAACAACAGAATAAAACCCAAGATAGCAGAAGGAAGAAAATATTACAAATCAGAGGAGAAATCAGTAAAATAAAAATGATACAAAAGAAAGAATAAAAAGACAAATATGGTGATTCTTTGAAGGGACTATGGTCAAATCTGTGGCAGAATTGGTTTAAAAACTAGAAGGTAGCATGATACACAAATGAAAATATTAGGAATAAAACTAGACATAATTAAAAACTACAAATTTAATAAGAACATGCTGTGAAACATGTTATATGAATATACTTGAAAAATTAGAATAGAAAAATTTCCAGGAAAATATTATTTACCAAAATTGACCCCCGCAAAAAAAAATAGAATACCTGAATATGCTTGGAAATATTAAATAAATAGTATAACCCACTGCTGCCGAGTCAAAACTTTTTTTTTTTTAAACCTCTAACGAGTTTTCTAAATCAGTTTGTTTTAATGTTTCTATTGTAAATACCAAAACCTGTCACAACTGAGACAATTCGGACTTATGGTGACCATCCAGGACAGAGTAGGGTTTCCAAAAATGTAAATCTTTATGGAAAGAGATTGCCACATCTTTCTCCAGCCTGAGTGGCTGGTGGGTTTGAACTGCTGACCTTTCAGTTAGCAGCCAAATGCTTCAAGCAAAGTGCCACCACACAGTTAAAACTTTACCACAATGAAAGCAGACCTAACTGATTTTAAAGATCAGACATTCCAAAGATTCTAGGAACAGATAATCCCGGTCATAAACAAGGTGTCCTAGAAAAAAAAGGGTAAATAGCTCTTACTTAATTTTGTAAGGTTCTTATAATTTTAAAACCCAACCAGACAAAAATAGCTTGGGAAGGAAAATGTATGAGACAATCTCATTGATGAATATGGATTATAATAATAAATAAAATATATCCAATAATGTATTAAAAATATATATATCATGACCAAATTATCTCAGGAAAGCAAGGCTGACTTAACATTTGGAAATCTATTCATGTAAATTCACAACATTATTCATGTAATTCACAATAATATTCATGAAATTCACAATATTAACAAATCGAAGGAGAAAAACCATATGGGATCATACACCAGGTACAGAAAAAGTACTTGATAACATTTAACTTTTTTATGATAAAAACTTTTATCAACTTTGGAATAGAAAGGAAATTCCTCAAACAACAAAAAAAGATTTTTATCAAATCTGTAGAAAACATCATACTTAATGTTGAAGTATTAAAAAAAAATCAGAGACAAAGTAGGTTGAACCTTAACAAATTTCATTCATTTTTGTGCTAGAGGTGCTAGCTGTATCAATAACATCAGGTGAAGAAATTTTAAATGAAGAGATTAGAAGGAAGAAAGCAAATATTTCAAAATTCACCAATGATACAGACAACAAATATGAACCCTTTTGCACATACACTACTGCGTTGTCAGTGAAGGCAAACATGGGTATATAGGTGGATAGATGGGTGGACAGGCTGAACTATTAGGTATGTCTATGAAATGAGGAGTGTATTCAAGAACATATATAGGGTTGGCAGACAATGGTCCTATAAGTTTATGTGAATGATCAGAATTCCCAGGTGTATAGTAGAGCTGACAAGGGGCAAGGTTGTGGTCACTGCTTGGTCACAGCCAGCTACCAAGAGGGACAGAGTAGTTGAACCTGTGGGCTTGGGACCATAGTTGCAGGGGACATCAAGCTCAATTGGCATAACATACTATACAAAACATTGTTCCACCTCCTACTTTGGCGAGTAGTGACTGGGATCTTAAAAGCTAGCAAGCTGCCATCTAGATGCAATGATGGGTCTCTCCTTGTCCATAGCAAAGAATAATGAAGAAAACCAAAAAGCCATGGAAACAATTAGTCCTAGCAACTGGTATATCATCTGATCTGCAGCCTATACGACTATGAGACCAGAAGAACTAGATGGTGCCTGGCTACCACTGTCATCCACTTGGAAGGGGATCTACGTAGGAGATCCTTGATAGAGAGGGAGAACAATGTGGAACAAAACTCAAAATCATTCGGAGGAAAAAAAAAAAAAGTGAGGGACCAGGTTTTCTGGTCCAATGGAGCCTGGTGGAACCATTGAGACTATGGTCCCTAGCTGCCCTTCAGGTCTGGAATTGAACCCCCACCTGTGGTTTCCAGCCAAACAAAAGACAGGCATATGAGTTGAACATTTACCTCAAGTAGATTTACTCCTTGGAGAGAACAATCATGGGAGAAAGAAGGGCTGCTTATGTATAGGGAGACAGCTCAGGGGGCAGGAGTCCATGGAGGGATGGACACAGGGAACAGGTAACTATGGGGAGGAAGTGGGAGGGAAGCTGTTGCATTGTGGTAAACTGTGGTCAATGTCATGAGACAAAGTATATGTGAACTGCTGTATGGAAAGTGAATTTGCTCTGTAAATCTTCACCCAAATCACACACACACACACAAAAAACTGTATGTAGTCTAGGAAGCTACTCACAGTTTAGTGAATTGGAATTGTAGTGTGCAATCCAGATATTTAAACTTGTATTTTTTAAATAAAGAAAAAATAAGATTGTAAAAAAATAATCACCAATGATAAGATTTCCTAAAAACAAAGCATGCACAGACAATGTTTTGGATTTAATAGAAAATTCTGCACGATTTTTAGACAAATGATCAATATATAAAAATATAGTGCATTCTTACAAATCAGCAACAATTACAGACATATTTAGAAGACATTCTATTTAGAAAAGAAATTCCAACAAAGAATTGAGAAGTATAAAACATTAAAGGAGAATAAGTTAAAACTTTAAGGAAATCTTAATAAATGGAAAAACCTATCATGTTCATGGAAAGAATTCAAACCAAACCCACTGCCATTGACTCTATTCTGACTCACAGCTACCCTATAGAACAGAGTAGAACTGCCCCATCCAGTGTCTAAGGACATAAATCTTAACAGAAGCAGACTCCCTCATCTTTCTCCTATGGACCAGCTGGTGGGTTGGAACCACTGACATTTTGGTTGGTAGCTGAATGCTTTAACCACTATACCACCAGAAAGCCTATGTTCAAGGATGTTGTTGTTGTTATGTGCCGTCAAGTCAGACCCGACTCATAGCGACCCTTCCTTGGGTTTCCAAGGCAGTATCACTATGGAAGTAGATTGCCCCATCTTCCTTCCGAGGAGTGGCTGGTGGGTTTGAACCATAGGGAAACATTATTGCAATGGTAACTCTTTTCCCAAATTAGTCTATAGAGCCTAATCAAATTTAAATAGGATATTTTTATGGAATTTGAGAAGTACTTATAAAATTAATATGGAAATGCAAAGGTCTAGGACTTTTTAGAATATTTAAGAATAAGATGATGCTTCTGCACTATGTAACAACTCAAAAAAAAAAAAAAAAAAAACTCACTGCCATCGAGTAAGATCTAATAGCGACCCTTCCTTGGATTTCCAAGGCAGTATCACTATGGAAGTAGATTGCCCAATCTTCCTTTTGAGGAGTGGCTGGTGGGTTTGGCATTATTATCGTAATTATACATATTATAGTTAACAGTAGGAGCTCTGATAGCATAGTGGCTAAGGCACTTGACTGCTAACCAGAAGGCTGGCGGTGCAAACCCAACAGCCACTCCTGGGAAAGAAGGTTGGGCATTCTACTTCCGTAGTGATACTGCCTTGGAAACCCAAGGAGGGGTCGCTATGAGTCGTGTTCGACTCGACGGCACATAACAACAACAGCAACAACAACAACAACAAAGTTAACAGTGTGATACTGATTCAAGGATGGACACAGCAGATCAATGGAACTGAAGAGAGAACAGAACAGACCTATGAACACATAGAACTATAATGTGTGACTGAAGTGACACTAGAACTTCATGGTGCTTGGGATACCATTTACCATATGAGGAAAAAAACTGAATTGAATTTCTCCCACCTCATACCAACAGAAAAATCCATTACTGTTGAGTTAGAAACTTGAATGTGAAACCAAAACTTTGAAATGTTTAGAAGGAAATATAAAATATTTTTACCATCAGAGTGTAGGAAAAGGCAATTCAATAACAAAAACCATTAAAAAGAGAAGGAAAATTTGACTACATTAAAACCTCTGTCCAATAAATTATACTATAAAGAGAAAAGAAAAGAAAGTTATACACTGGGTAAAATTACTGATCATCCATAAAAGACAAAGCATTAATATCCCCAAAATATTTTAAAAAGTCCTAGCAAATCAATGAGAAAAAGACAAGCATCATAAATAAAAAAATGAGCAAGTGATAAACAAAAGGAGCAGGTGACATAAACAAGGCGGGAGAGGAACCTGCGTGGTCAATGAACATAAGAAAAGATGCTCAAATTCTCTAGACGTCACAGAAGGGTAAATTTAATCCATGATGATATATAATTTATTGCCCATCAGATTTTGGAAAATAAAAAAATCTGAAAATGCTAAGAATTAGTTAGATGCAGAAGAAATATACATGTAAATTATCACCAACATTTTGAGGACAAATTTTATAGAATCAGTAAAAGCAAGTATGGCCAGATCCTGTGACCCAGCAATGATATTCCTATGTATGTCCCAGGAATATTCTAGCTTGAGTGCATAGGATTTATATACAAAAATGCTCACATGTTATCTTCCCTTGAATAGGAGCTTCATGAGAACAGGAACTTAATTTTGTTTATTACTGTACCCCAGAACCCAGAACAGTATCTTACACCCGGGAAATAAATATTGATGAATGAATGCACTTAAAACAATCAATTAAAAATGAGATGAGAATGAAAACTAACTCTATGATCTTGAGGACAACTAGAGCACTCTGTTTTACTGTGCCACTCCTACATTTCTTTTGGAAGGCCAGTGTAGGATCCACTCAGCCTGTGTACTAATTGCTCTAGCATTTATTGTCCTTCCTTATCCCAAAGACCATAGTTCTGATTTTGAGATTGCCTTGTGGGTGGCCTATTGCTTCAACAGCTCAGTCTAATGACTCATGGACTATTTGTTTATTTATTTTATATATATTCTCCATTAGCTTTCATCTGAAAAACAAAACAAAACAAAAAGACCTTGAGTATTTCACATCTTTGAAATACCACTCTTTCAAAATATGATGGTGGCACTCTAGAAGTAAAGTCCTTCTGCATTCAGGCAAATAGCTCTGATGCCTTCAAAGATAGGCCTGTCTCCAGTTCCTTCCATCAGCAAAGAGCTCTTGGGTGGTTCTAGACACTAGCAACAATGGTTGACTTGAGGCATTAGAATGAGGAGTATCATGTAGATTAAATTTTATTATTTTTTTTAACATGAGATAAAAATGGGCCGGTGTACAAAAATGTTTTCACTAATCATTTTGGAGATCAAAGATTTCATTTCCTAAGAGCTCAAACTTCACATCTTTCATCAAGGACTTACTTTGAACCCTGTTTAATGATGCTGCAGAAGACTTTTTTCCCTCTTGAACTATAGCTAAAAGACTTGTGGAAAAAAAAAATGTTGTTTCAACACTGAAGCACTTTACATGACTTACTCTAACCACAATGTATGAAAAGTATAATTCAGGCTTGGCAGAGTGAACTAAATAAATAGTGATGATAAGCGACCTATCTAACAATGTAGCCTTCGTGTCTTGTCATTAACACAATTATGTCAGCACAGTCAATCAGCACATTGCCTTGACTTTAAAGCCTGAGACTGAATACGTGCTTTTAAAGTTGGAGGGAGCGGGGAGAAAGAGAGAGAAAGAAGAGCTATCACACTTAAGCCAGCAACGTGACTTCACAGTTATTCAGAGCTCTTTAAGAAAAACAAGGTTATACATTTACAAAATGCTTTGTTGGTGCAGTAATGCTAAAATTATTCTTATGAGTTCAATACCATCTACAATAACCCTACAGCAATCCCAGACAAAAAGAAGGACTCAAGTTGCAGCATTCCTTTCACATATGAGAAACCGATTTACTACCTGAAGTGATAATTAATGGGATTCCGTTCAGTTTCAAGTGGAGATGAATCGCACGAGAGGTGAGTATGGAATCTCAGAATAGCAATATTCTTCTGAGAGCTCTCCCGGGCATCCTGCATTGAAAAACGCAGCAATCGTAAGCGGCAGGTGACAGCACCAGTCGGCTGAATATCATTCCTGACAACGGGAAAGGGACTGGGCCACGGAGAAGGGAAGGGCATAACTAAGAATCTTGTATGTTTTTTCTCTTCTGTTTAGCTCTATGAAATTCATCAGGTTACAATGATCTATTTGCATCATTTGTTAGAGTTTCATTCACCAACACAAGAAATGCTGGTTGTATTAACTTGAATTTAAAATAATCTCTGCAGACTGGTGAAGAGGGTATATGTTTTCTACAATTTTGTGAAGAAGTTTGACAAGTAAATATACTAATTTGACACTTAAAAGGCAAAGGGGCAACACCCTGTGCTTCGTTAGATAGCCCATTTCCAGAGTGTGGGAATGTGGGCTGTTTCTTTACTTAAAGACTCCATGGCTACAGTGGAAAGGATTATATAATAAAACAGAAACAAACAAAAATCCAGTTAGTTATCCCTGAGTGGATTCTGACTCATGGCAACTCCATGTGTCTAAGAGTAGAGCTGTGTCCAGCATGTAATGGCTGTTAATGAAGGAATGAGTGAATGATCTTGTTTTATAGGTGAGATGATAAAGACTCAGACATGCTTGCCCAAGTATTACTATTGTTCAGGTATTAACACACAGAACATTAAGTGGAGGTACTGCCCTGGAACCCAAGTTTGAGGGCTCTCTGGTCTTCCTTGCACACTGCATTCCCAAAACAAGGCTATATGCTTCAAGTAAGAACTGAAAAAGGCCATCTTTATCAATTTTGGGGTAGATCAAAGTCAGGAAAGCAAAGTTTGGTAATACTTACTGGTTTAAGGAAATTGATTTATATGTAGGAAACATAAAAATAAATCACTTTGGGATAAGAAGTGAAATCATTTGATTATTTTTAAGTATCTGACAAATAATTTTAAGCTTTCAAAAATAAATAAATGACTAGCATGGCGAAATTGAGTACAGATTTTAAAAACTATGGCAACATGCTCTGCTAGGGAAGAAGTGTGTTTGGGGATAGAGCTTTCTGTAATACCTAAAAATAAATAAATAAGTAAACACATTAATACCCATATCCCATTCCAATTAACACCATGTTACTTCTTAGTTCTTGTTATATCAAATTGCAACATACTTAAATAAAGCAAGTAGAATTATGCTTAGAATCATAAAGTGTTTTGAATAAAACTTAGTAAGTCCTACCTTAAGGTATTGGTACACTTAACACAAGAGACATGGGCTTGATCTTTACGATGTATGTACCTGAAAATCATGAATAATTTCATGAACAAAGGATATTTTTCCAGGGAGGAAATAACAGACAGCTGAGAATGGTGGCTAAGGACCTGAAACAACAGAGATGGAGAGGAAAAGGACTACCATTTACCAATTCATATGGCATACCAGAAAGTCTGTTCACCTATCCCATTAAGGGATTATTACATCCGTTTTACCAATGGAAATTAAGACTTGTAATACCTAAATAACTTGTTCAGGATCACACAGTTCATAAGAGGGAGAGTCAAGATTCAAATCTAGATATGCTGATTTCAAATCAAAAGCTACTAAAAAATAATATGGCTGCCAAGCAGGTCCTGAAATCCACTTCCTGCTCTAGAAACTGGTCTAAGCATGAGATTTAGTATTAAGAAATTTTGCCATTAATTAGTTTTAATTTACCTAAAAACAGTGACCCTCCATATTGTCTTATGTAAATTGGGGCTAATAATACCTAACGTAATGTTGTTGTTGTTGTTGTTGTTATGTGCCCTTGAGTCAGACCCGACTCATAGCGACCCCTCCTTGGGTTTCCAAGGCAGTATCACTATGGAAATAGATTGCCCAACTTTCCTTCCGAGGAGTGGCTGGTGTGTTTGAACCGCCACCCTTCTGGTTAGTAGTCAAGTGCCTTAGGCATTATGCTACAGGTTGATGGAAAGATGAAAAGAAACAAAATTGTGGATGATAATGAACCATGTAGGCCATCAATGCTCAGTGTACTTCTGGGAAATAACAGTTCTTCTTTATATTTCCATCAGTAACATCTTTTCAACATTTTTTGGTATGGGTAAGGGAGGAGAGAGGTAGCACTTTCCAAATATTTTTAATCATGGATCTCCAGCCATGGAAGACATATCAACAAGAATTTTAAGTGAAAGGTGACAGAAATTTCTTTAGAATTTCACAACAGGCCATTTTCTAAAGAGTGAGTGAAAAAGACAGAGAAATCTTCTCTTGCTGGCATAAGAAGAGAACATGAATTTGGGGGATAAAACCACCAAAGACCTAAAGACATGTTCTGTCAACGGTTACAGTTTCAGTGAGTGTTAACTTTGATAATTCTGAAAGAAAAAGTGATATCATCAGCTTTATGTGGAAGGCAACAGGCCCGGATAGCTAAAGCAAGGTTGAAAGAACAAAGTAGGAGGACTCACACTTCTTGATTTTTTAAACAGCGATAGCAATTAAAACAGCTTGATACTATATAACAATAGACACATAGATCAGTGGAATAGAATTGACTCTCCAGAAATAAACCCACAGTCTATGGTCAATTGATTTTTGACAAGGTGCTAAGTTCATTCAATGGAGAAAGAAGAGTCTCTTCAATAAATGGTGCTGAGAAAACTGGATTTTCACATGCAGAAAAACAGAACAGGATCCATGTTTCACACCATACACAAAAACAAAATCAAAATTGATTAAGAGTTTACATGTGCAAATGAAACCATGAAATTGTTAGATGAACAAGCAGGAGCCACACCATCAGTTCTGTTGTTGTTGTTATTAGATGCTGTCAAGTCATTTACAACTCATAGTGACCCCATGCACAGCAGAACTAAACACCCCTGATCCCACCCACGCCAGCTCCTTGATCCTTGCTATAATTGAGCCCATTGTTGCAGCCACCATGTCAATCCATCTAGTTGAAGGCCTTTCCCTCTTTCGTCAACCCTCCACCTTACCAAGCATGACATCCTTCTCCAGGGAATGGTCCCTTCTGACAACATGACAAAAGTAGGTGAGACGAAGTCTGGCCATTCTCACTTCAAAGGAGCATCTTGGCTGAACTTCCTCCAGGACAGATTTGTTAGTTCTTTTAGCAGTCCATGGTACTTTCACCATTCTTTGCCAGCACCACAACTCAAAAGCATCAACTCTTCT
>NW_006921739.1:5811183-5819239 GCF_000298275.1 Orycteropus afer afer
TATCACTGACAGCATTGTACTTCAGGACAGATCTTGAAACATCCTTTGTGATGATGAATGCCACACCATTCCTCTTCAAACTGTCATTCCTGGCATAGTAGACCATATGGTTATCTGACAAAATGGCCAAAACCAGTCCATTTCAGCTCACTAATGCCTGGGATATCAATCTTTATGCGTTCCATTTCATTTTTGACAACTTCCAGTTTTCCTAGATTCATACTCCGTACATTCCATTTTCTGATGATTAATGGATGTTTGCAGCTGTTTCTCCTCACTTTGAGTAATGCCACGTCAGCAAATGGAGGTCTTGAAAGCTTTACCTTATCCATATGAGTAAGGCTGGGTTTACTCTGATGATGCAGCTCTTTCCCAGCCCTACTTTGAGAGGCTTACCTAAGCGCCTCCTCCTCCTCCTCTGTATTAGACAATATTTCAGGATTATTCATAAAGGTGCACAGTAATATATCAGAAAGTGTTTCTCTGCTATTCATAAGGTTTTCCCTGGCCAATTCTTTGAGAAGCGGATGGCCTCTTCCTTCTTCCTAGTCTGTCTCAATCTGTGAGCCAGGCTGATACCTGTGCACTGTGCACACCCTGCTGGGTTTGAAACACCAGTGGCACAGCCTCAAGACTCACAGCAACAAGTCATGACAGTAGGACAAACCAACAGACAAATTTGTCTCCCTTACCTGTTGGAAACCTCTCCAGCCTTTCGTCACCTGCATCCCTGCAGCTGACTCCTTGCTCTGTTCCAGGCCCCCTAGCCTTTATACTTTCCTTTCTCCCACCTTCCCGCCTTGCTTCTTGTGGGGCGTAGCCTGGGTTCCCTCTCCTCACCTGGATCCCTGTGGCTGACTAAGAAAAACAGAAATAGCAAAACACAATAAATAAATATTCTAACTATCTCACTGCTGTCAAGTTGGATCCAACTCATAGTGATCCCTCCTTGCGTTTCTGAGGCAATATCACTATGGAAGTATAAATAAATATACCAAAACCAAACTCACTGTCATTGAGTCATAGCTACCTGACTCATAGCGACCCCTCCTTGGGCTTCCGAGGCAGTATCGCTACGGAAGCAGATTGCCCAATCTTCCTTCTGAGGAGTAGCTTGTGGGTTTGAACAACCAGCCTTCCGGTTTGCAGTCAAATGCCTTAGCCACAAATAGGACATCATAAAAATAAAAACTTTTGTTTATCAAAAGACTTTCCCAAACAGTGAAAAGCAAGCTATTGACTGGGAAATTATTTCTGGAAATCATATGTCTGACCAGAATCTAATAACCAAAACATATTAATACTTTAACAACTTAATGAGAAAAAAGACAAATAACCCAATCATACAATGGGCAAATAGACATCTTACCAAAGAATACATTAAAATGGCCACCATACAGATGAAAGATGCTCAGTGTGTTTTGCCACCAGAGACATGTAAATCAAAATCACAATGAGATACCACTTCATTCTCACTAGGATGCTAAGACAAAAAACAAGTGAACAAAAAAGAAACAAACAAACAAAACAAGAAAATAACAAATATTGTGAGGATGTGGGGAAATTGGAACATTTATCCATTACTCTTTGGAATGCAAAATGGTACAGCTATTGTGGAAAACAGAATGTTAGTCCTTATAAAACTAAAAATAGAACTGCAACATGAACCAGCAGTTCCATTCCTATGTATATACCCAGCAGACTTGAAAGCATTGATTCAAAAAGAGAAATGTAAACCAATGTTCATTGTAGTACTATTCACAATAGCCCAAAGGTGGAAATAAGTCTTGATACATGCTGCACTGTGGAAGGAATTTGAAGATACTATGCTGAGTGAATTAAGTCAATTACAGAAAGACAAATATTGTATGACCTCACTTATATTAAAAGACCAGAAAAAGCAGAAGCACAGAGACCAAAGTTTATTAGTGGTTAGCATGAGCCAGAATGTTCCTTGGAAGCAAGAATGGCCAGACTTTGTCTCACCTACTTTGGTCATGTTGTCAGAAGGGAACCATTCCCTGGAGAAGGATACAATGCTTGGTTAAAGTGGAGGATCAACAAAAAAGAGGAAGGTCCTCAACGAGATGGAGTGACACAGTGGCTGGAATGATGGGTTCACGTATAGCAATAATTGTGAGGCTGGGACAGGACTGTGCAATATTTTTTTTCTGTTGTACATAGGGTCACTATGAGTCGAAGCTGGCTTGACAGCACCTAACAACAACAGGAGCAGGAGGGAGGGGGAGAAGGGATGGGTTAACACAGATGAGAGAATCACATTGATTAATGGTTCCAGTTCAATGCCAGGAGAAACTCTCTGCCCTCAAGTCGATTCTGACTCATAACAATCCCTCCTTGGGTTTCCGAGGTGGTATCACTACAGAAGTAGATTGCCCAGTCTACCTTCCGAGGAGTGGCTGGTGTGTTTGAACCGCCAGCCTTCTGGTAATTAGTCAAATGCCTTAGGCACTGTACTACCAGAGTTGCATAATTCCTGTAATTGCTGTTAATAAGTTGAATTGACAAATTGTGTGATAGATATATTTATTATAATGACAGAAAAAAAAAAAAAAAAAGGGTAACTGCTGAAGCTGTTTATGTGTAACCAAACACCTCATGCGATTGGTTCCCTTGTTTGGAGGTTTATGGTCTTAGTTTCATGGGAAGTCCCAGTTAATTGGCCTAATAACAAGTTTGGTGTTTTTATTCTACCTCTTAATTCATTGTATAATGCCTGTGGTTTTAAAAATTTGCAAGTGGCTATCTAAAGCTGAGCTCTGGTGGCACATTGCCTGAGGCATTTGACTTCTAACCAGAAGGCTGGTGGTTCAAACCCACTAGCCTCTCCAAGGAATGAAGACTGGGCAATCTACTTCTGTGGCTTTCCACTCGATGGCAGTGTTTTATTTTTATTTTTTTTATTTTTTATTTTTGTATCCAAGGCAAGCAATTGGTTTTTATTCACCCACAGCAAAAGAGGAAGAAAGAGTCAGGAATAGGAGTAGGAAATGGAGTATGTTCCTAATAGACTCCATGAACAACTGCTTCTTTTGCCATGAGACCAGAAGTATTGGTGCCCACTACCATTCCCATATATTTTGATCAAAGATTCCATAGAAGAATCCTGACAAAAGGAGAAAAATGAAGAAAAAAATTTCAAATTCTGATAGACGCTGGATTATCTGGAGCCATGGAGGATGCATGAACCCTTGAAGATATTGCCTTGAGATTATCTTTAAAACTTAACCCAAAAATATACCCTGAAATGATATTAAAATCAAACAACAGTTTAGCTTAACTATTAAAAAAAGCCCTGGCTTGAGCAGTATATTCTTGTGCCAAAAAAAACAAACGCACTGCTGTCATGTGGGATTTGACTCATAGCGACCCCTCCTTGGGTTTCTGAGGTGGTATCTCTATGAAAGTAGATTGCCCAATCTTCCTTATGAAGAGTGGATGGCGGTTTTGAACTGCCAGCCTTCTGGTTAGCAGTCAAATGCCTTAGGCACTATGCCACCAGAGTTCCTCAAAGTAGGAGCTGTTTAATTGGTGTATGTTTTGCTGTGTATGTTCTCACAAGAACAAGAACAAAATAAATAAAATTCAGAAGAAAAAATATTTCAGAAAGGGAACCAAAGAAGGGTCTGGAAATAATAATGCATAAAATAAAATTTAGTATCTCAGACTAAAATTTTATTAAATATATGAAACTAAGTATCTCAGATTGATTTATTTAAAAAAAGTAAGACATTCTCCATTTCTCTAGGCAAACATCAAAAAGAAAACAAAATATATTCTTTAGGTTAGGTATTAAAGTAATGATGTAGCCTAGAGTCTTTTCCTATTTGATCATTAATGAATTTTTTTGCCATTGATTTAAAAGAGAATAATTCACTAGAAACTTTGAAAGTTAAAACACTTCCCTGGTATCCCCAATGCCTATAGTATTACCCAATATTGAATGAGGGGAAAGGGAAGATGTTTCATTTTTTCCCTGACTGGTTGTTCTAAGTAAGCATCCTCTTCAGTCCCAAAAGAACGAACCAATAAGTCCCATGAGATTCAATCTGTGCAGAGGAAACCTCTAGAAAAATGGACACTGTTTTCATTCCGAGAAAGAAAGAAAGACTGATGATTGTTTTTGAACAGGACAGTTTATATGGCCCTGTAGGGTCTCTCAGGAGCTCCGGTGGCATGGTGCCTAAGGCATTTGACTGGTAACCAGCAGGCTAGCTGTTCAAATCCACCAGACACTCCTCAGCAGGAAGATTGGGCAATCTACTTCCGTAGTGATACTGCTTCAGAAACCCAAGGAGGGGTCGCTATGAGTCGGGACTGACTTGAAGGCAGTGAGTATAGGGTCTCTCTGTATCAAGTTCAATCCCAGAGGATTATGGGAGAGAGAGGGTACTGAGGAAGGTACCAAGGGAGTATGAGTCAGGAATCATGATCCTTCACCTGGAGATGAGTGGAGAGGAAGGATAAGGGCACTCCCTGAAGATCTTTTAGAACAAAAGAAAGGGAGAGGCAGGAAATCAGGAAGTGTCATACCAGGTCCCAATGAGAACACAAGTATTTCCAACCTGGCCAGATTTTCAAGAAAAAAGTCCAACTGTATTCTCACAGAGACAAACAAATAAAATAAATGCAGCAAATCCCTTTCTAACATTCTATTGTCCAGAAATTCCCATTACTTGGCACTTCTGAATCTCTATAATAACCTGAAAACTGATGATTAGGTTTGAACAGTATCTTTTGTACAGTCAAGTAAAGTTTAAATTATATTTAGTATAAGTTACTGGTAAGTGTACATTTTTAAAAAAGGAAAAGAAAAAACAAGAAACCCTGATGAAGAACTTGGGCTTGAGAATTTATCCACATGTAGGAGCTCTGGTGGCATAGTGCCTAAGGACTTGACTGCTAACCAGAAGGCTGGCGGTTCAAACCCACCAGCCACTCCTCAGAAGGAAGGATGGGCAATCTACTTCCATGGCGATACTGCCTTGGAAACCCAAGGAGGGGTTGCTATGAGTTGGATTCAACTTGACGGCAGTGAGTTTGTTTTTTGGTTTTGGTATAATAATTGTTGTTGTTAGGTACCATTGAGTTGGCTTCAACTCACAGTGACCCCACGTACAACAGAACAAAAATGTTTCTTCATCCTGTAACATTTTTATGACTGTTAGTATGCTCATGACCATGTGCAGCTACTGTGTATTATGAGTACCTTCCAACATAGAGGTTGGATCTTCCACCATTATATCAGACAGTGATCTGTTGTGATCCATGGGGTGTCATTGGTTAATTTTAGATTGCCAGGACTTTCTTCCTAGTCTATCTTAGTCTGGACTCCCTGCTGAATCCTATTCTTCATGGATGACTCTGCTAGTAATTGAAATACCAATGGCATAGCTCCCAGCATCATAGTAACACACAACTCACCACAGTATGACAAACCGACAGATAGGCATAATATTTTATTGAATAATTATTATGTGCATGCCATTGTACTAAGCATTCACATATACTTTTTCCTTCCAACATTTTTTTGTTGTTATTTATTATCTTCATCTAATAGACAAGAAAATTGAGGCCTATGGAAGTTAAAGAACTACCCAAAGTTGACCCTCCAAAAATAACCAGACCTCAAACCTGGAGTCTTTTTGTCTTTGAAGCTACATGAAGTAATCAATAACCTATGAAATCAAATTAAACTTTTAAGTAAATGATATTAGATTATTTAGAATTATCCCAGATGAAAAGATCACTATCATTTTGGGAGGAAGACTGAAGTTTTCCCCAGAGGAACTATGGCAGCCAAGATCCTTGCAGACAGGATGAGGAGTTATTTCTGCAGTGGTTTGCTCTATGGGTCAATGGTGATGTGTACCACACTGAGAGAGCAGGCTTCAGAGTTCCACATTTGAATGAGGGTACATCCACGCCATCTTGCTTGGTAAAATGGAGGGTCAACAAAAAAAGGGGAAGGCCCTCAGTGAGATGGATTGACACAGTGGCTGCAACGATAGGCTCAGGTACAACAGGATTGTGAAGCTGGCGCAGGCCCGGGCAGTGTTTCGTTCTGTTGTACATAGGGTCACTGTGAGTCAGAGCCGACTAGATGGCACCTAACAACAGTGACAACATATCCATGTCAGAAAGATGAAGGCAAACCTGAGCTGGAGAAATGCTCATGTAACAAATGGCCTGGAATACAAGGAAAGGTTAAGGATGTAAACTGGAAAAAGGGCTGACTAAGCACCAATCGATAGGGATGTGTTGACAATTTGCAAACAACGGAAGGCTGCAAATATCAAGGAGAGAGATTTTCTAGTAAATAAAAATAGGTGTAACAAAGGAAAGGCATAATAGTATAATAATTGCTCTTCGAATTGCATTGAATGAAATTAAGGAAGCCACACACACACACAAATAGGCTAACTGTCAAGAAAACCAACACCTTGACAGAATTAATATCAGCTGGGATATGTGGAGGGTGAGAGGCTCTGCCTGGCTCTGGTTCCACAGCCTCCCTTGCAGTGAAGCAGTGACTACGCTTTACTCTCTTGGTCCTGCCTCACTCAGTCCCTAAACTTATGCCTTAGGTTCTGCTTTGGAAGCACTCTTGCATAGCATCTGTGGCTCACCATCAAGTCACCTTCTTCTGGATGAACTCTTCAATTTATGTCTTCATTCTCCCCCCAGCCCCATCCCCCAACCAAGCCCTGGTTTTCTCTTTTCTATCCCTGGTCTGGTTATTGGATATTTGTCTTGTTCTCTGAGCCCAACACTACATTTTATTAAGCTATCCAGCATTCCCTGAGCATAGAGACTCCACTATTCTTGCAAAATTCTTACACATCAACTGTCTAATCAAGCTGTTGTTGTTAGCTGCTGTGGAGTCAGCCTACTCATGGTGACCCTATGCACAACAGAAGGAAATGCTGCCTGGTCTTTCACCATCCCCATGATTGGTTGCAGATGAATCCATAAAATTTTCATTGGCTGATTTTTAGAAGAATATTGCCAGGCCTTTTTCCTAGTCTGTCTTAGTCTGGAAGCATCATAGAAACATGCAAGCCTCTACAGACAGATTGTTATTGGTTGTGTGTTAGGAGCATTGGCCAGGAATCAAATCCAGGTGTTCCATATGGAAGGCTAAAATTCAACTACTGAACCACCACTGTCCCTCCTACTCATGTTAATCAGTTGAATTCCCCTTGCCATGCTCCATCTTCTTACTAGGATACCCACAACTTTCTTTCTCCCTAGTTCAGAACAATCATCTGTAACATAGTGACCTGCCCAAAAAGTCTGTGGTTCAGTACTGGATCAGACTTCCTCCCTTTCTTCTTCAACTGGGAATGGTATAGATCTACTTGCAAATCATGGTCATTCCTGTTCCAGTTCCCCTTTCTCTATAATATAATTTGAGTATATCTGGATACTGAATCACAGTGGCATAGTGGCTAAAGTGCTTGGCTGCTAACTGAAAGGTTGGCAGTTTGAAAGATGTCTCTTTCTGTAAAAATTTATAACCTTGGAAACTTTATAGGGCAGTTATACTCTGTGGAGTCTGTGTAGTGATAGGGTCACTACGAGTCAGAGTCAAGCTACTTGATGTCAGTAGCTTTATGTCTGGCTATGACAGTGGAGATTGAACAGAAGAGTCCCTTGGGTTGTGGTGACTTCTTGGCCACAGCCAGCTACTCAGAGGGAGCAAGTATTTGGATCAGTGGGCTCAGGACCGTGGTCCCAGGGGATGTCAAGCTCAATTGGCGTAACATGCTACACAAAAACATTATTCCACATCCTACTTTGGTGAGTAGTGACTGGGATCTTAAAAGCTTGTAAGTGGGTCTCTTGCAACGATGCATCTCTCATCATCCAGAGCAAAAACGAATGAAGAAAACCAAAGATGCATGGAAACATTTAGTCCAAGGGACTGGTAGATCATGTGATTCTCAGCCTATATGAACAAAAGACCAGAAGAACTAGATGGTACCCTGATACCACTGTCAACCACTCAGAAGAGGATCTGTGTAGGAGATCC
>NW_006921739.1:5819349-5837914 GCF_000298275.1 Orycteropus afer afer
TGAGACTATGGCCCCTAGCTGACCTTCAGGTCTGTAATTGAACTCACTCCTGTGGCTTCCAGCCAATTAAAAGACAAGCACATGAGCTGAAGATTTACATCAGGTAGATACACTCCTTGTAGATATCAATCATGGGAGAACTGAAGGGGAGTGTACACACAGGGAGACTGCTCATGTGGCAGGAGTGCATGGAGGGAAGGACACAGAGAAGAGGTAACTGTGGGGAGGAAGTGGGAAGAGAGCTGTGACATTGTGGGAAATTGTAGTCAATGTCATGAAATAAAATGTATATGAACTGCTGTATAGAAAATGAAATTGTTCTGTCATCTTTCACCCAAATCACGATAAAAATTTAAAAAAAAAAAAAAGAGAGAAGAAGAAGAGTCCCTCGGAAGGCCTTCTAGATTGGGTGACACTTGAGCTGAATTTTGAAGAAGAAGAGTTTAATGGGTTGACAGTTGGAGGGGAGGGGATGGCGAGAAAGACATTTCAAATGGAGGAAATAGTAAATACATGGAAGTATGACATAGCATTAAGGTACAAGTATTCCAGTGGGCTGAAACATGGCATGTGAGAAAATGATGTAGTAGAAACAGAGAAGGAGCTGGGTTTGGGAGGATTTACATGCTGTACTGAAAAGTTTGAATTTTATCTTGAAAACAATGGGAAACATTGAAACGTATTAACTGAATTAATTATTTTAATATACATGAATAAGCATTTTAGAACTTTAGACTTAGGTAAATAAAATAGGAGCTAGGGATTGCCATTGCAGACAGAGAGGCCAGTTAGGAGACTATTGCAAGCAAGTGTTGATGAAGGAATAGATTCATAGGAAATGGCATTGGGGAAGTGAGAAAGAGTGATAGAGGGTTAGGTTAAATATTTTAGATATAGAATTGATAAGATCTGGTGGTTTATTAAAGTAAAGCGTGAGGGAGGAGTCTAGAACAATTGTCAATTTCTAGGTTAGACAAAGGGATGCATTGCTCTTTCAGACAAGTATAAGTCTACTTATTGGGTCTCTCTAGGGATGACTGAGGAATCAGGACTGCAGATCAAAGAACAGAGATGAAACTGAAGGCCAGTCAGACTCCTTAACCAAATTTCAATCTAAAGTACCTATGCAGAGAGAGATTATATGTACAAGAATACCATTCAAGAATAAGGTATTATAATGAGGATAAGGAGCCAGAGAGATTCTATGAGGCACTCTGGCACCTAAGATATGGGTAAGGGAGAAGAGATGATGCATTCCAGTCGGAGGCATGCAGAGTGTAAGGTGTTCATTGACCAACCATTGGAGATGTTCAGCAGGTGCTAAGGACAGAGATTTCAGCATGTAAGTTGGAGCTAGTCCATAAGGATAGATGAGTTTGCTTAGGATGAATGGGGCATTCTGGGGATAGGCAGCCCCTTACTTTTATCTTCTTTCTAATTGTCCCCCATGACATTCTAATACTCTCTCATCATTCCTCAATCATCATGGGCCCCTTTAACCTTTGCTTGTTCCACTGATCCACTCACAGCTCCTTTGGAGCCCCTACAATCCTCCTTGAGCCTCCCTTTGCTGTTCTGATCCCTTCTATGCCTCCCCTGTGAGTCTTCAATTAACTCTCTGCTTTGCTGAGTCCCTCAAATCCCTTAAATCCCAGCTGTGAAATGCATGCTATTCTTAGTACACATGCCCCTTTTGAAATCAATGGGAATTTACAAACAACAACAACAACAAAAATAAACATGAGCTATCTGCCATAAAACATTGATGCAATTTAAGGAAAAAAAGTGGTAATATTTAACTAGGGTATCTAATTGTTCCTCTTTTTAAGAGCACTATCTAATAAAGACTTTAGGCTATTTATTTTTTTCAGCCATGTCTACATTTTTATTTTAATCCAGATTGTTCTCCATTGAAAACGTGTCTCAACTCAGTCACTCCATGTAATGTCAAGAATTGTACATCCACCCACACACCCCGAATTAGATTCTGTGATTAGTATCTGGGGTTAAAGAGAAATCAATTTCTGCATGTGTTCTGAACAATAGCATTTCACTCAATATTATTACAAATGGTTGTAAAAGGTCACACAAAGCCAGGTTTAGAGTCATGAGTTTGACTATCCCTTTAATATCCTTTTATTAAAGACACTCATAAAATCATATGTCATATTTGAAGGCTCAGGTATCTATCAATTGCAATTGAAACTTGTTTTGTGTACTGCGAGACAAAGAATTACCTTTCACACATGTTTATAAAAGACAGGATGGTATGTTGGAAAGGTCCTGAGCTTTGGAGGCAGAGGTACCTCTCTTCCAACTTCACTTCTGCTGAGTTGTTTGGAAGCATGGTATATGTGTATATGTGTGTGTATGTGTGTGCATGTTTTGGGAGAAAAAATTACCATTTCATGATTATTTTATGCCGTCAAGGTATGTCCCAAGTTGTATTCTATACATGATTTCTAATTCTTACACATTATAAGGTGCTATCATCCTCACTTTACAGATGAGGAAATTTGGGGCTCAAAGAGGCTAAGTGTCTCACATGGCAGCAAAATAAACAGCAGATCAAGGATTCAAACCCAGGTCTCTTATATTCAATAAAAGCAGAGTCTCCCATTATACATCATTTTCTTCCTTATTAATGGACTCTCTTATCAATAAGCTATGTGCCCTTAAATTTTGCTAAACCTCTGTAACCTAATCTTTAAAATGGGGACAATTATTTGTGTAATAAGATTTACATAGAGAATTGTTAAGGGGAGGCAATGAAGTAATGTATAAATAAGTGCCTGGCACATAGTAAGTACTCAATAAAATGTATATATTTTTTAATAGCTGAGAACTCTGGGAATGAAATTTCTTAACTTTTGTCAGTAGAATAGAGTAGAAGCAGGTAAATCTCAGACACCCCCTATTTGCTTAAATGTGCAGAAGAGGTTTTTGCTTCACAGGGTAGATAGTCTTTGTCTGTCAAAGCTTTTCTCCTTGATCCCAGAAAGGTGGCATCAAGCATTCATTCACTGTATGGTAAATAACATTACTAAAATTCTTTTCTGTGCTCTTAATTTAACTACTGATTCAAGAATATGTTTAGATAACTTGTGCCACTGTTTATCACTATGCTGCATCAGCAAAAAATCAGTAAGGAACATTAATTATCAAATGTGCCAGTTTTGTGACCATTAAGTACCTCATTAGATTCTGTTTTGGAAATTGCATTTAGAGCACAGCATGATTGGCATTGTTTAACCATAGCACTGTCTAAAGCACGATCGCTTATTTAATGCACCTCTTTTATTAGTATTGTTATATGCAAAACTATAAAATGGTAATTTCTCCTTACAAGCATAACTTACAAAAGAATTTACACTTTCAGCCTCCAAACACAAAACTTGTTTTGAGGAGAAAACTATTATTTTCTTATGAAAAAAAGAAAAAAAAAAGAAAACCCTGAGTTCGTAGATTAAAAATAAAAAAGATGTGTCTTAAAGATCAGTCTGTAATTTCTGTTTTCTGTTCAAGCTCCTTCACCACCTCTGAATGGTGAAGCTTGTCTACACTGTAATCATCCCTCCTCATTGTGCTTGCTGGAATGTGGGCAAAACTGGTCTCTGCTGACAGGTTTTATATCATATTATCCTTATAGGCACTGATTTTTTTAGTAGTGGTTAGAAGAAATTCTGATATTCTTCAACTGTTAAGGGAAAAAAATATAGAAAAAAATAAATTAAAACTATGTTTAAAGTATATGATATAGCCTAACCTTTTCTCCATTTGGGAAACTATAGCTACAAAAAAGATTAAATACAAATTTGCTTTGCTTTTAAACCTACTTAAGGAGTACCTATCCTATCTGTCCATATAAATTCCAATGGAAAACACGTTGACATGCAATTACTAATCTCAATGTACACAGCTATGCCTCGGGGACTTGGTGGTTCATATTTTACTGTTCTGTAATCAAATACAAAACTAATGAGTAAAAATATGCTTCCCCCAATAAATTTCCAGTACCTGGACAAGTGTCTGACAGGAAAATGGAGGATGCGCACACAAAATTCATTCTGCAAAGCTATTAAAGTGTTATACTTGCCAACAAGTGTTCATTAAACAAGAATGAAGGATCTTTATGCCAGTTTCTTACCAAAGGCTTTTTAATATTTTAATGGAGAGTAAAGACTATTTATCTGAACTCTGATCAGTTAACGTTCAGATCTGTTATGAAGAAACAAGGAGTCCTTTATAATACCTTTCATAAAAATCCACTTTGCAATGCTTCAAATAAAGACTAAGGACTGTAAAAGATTACGCTGCATATAAACAAAATCAGTATCATTTTGAAATTATATGGTTATCCCTGGAACTCCTTAGTACATTAGAATCATGCTGTATTTTTATTTAAAAAGTGGTTAACAAAATCCAATATACAAATGGAAAATAGGATTAAAGGTGGCATCCTAGCCATGTGACTTTATCCAGGTTCCAGAAAGCAAGGAGCACAGTTCATGGGGCAGAGGAGGGTACAGAAGGCTCATCTGCCATCTAAGAGTAGAAGAGGAGAAAAGCCACATTATCAACGTGTGGTGCTGGAAACTACTTTTCAAACAAGAATTCAAATAGGTAATTCTCTGCCTAGGAGTCAAAGTAGATGAACACATGCAAAACAAAAAGGTTGGGAAATAAAAATAGCTTTTTAGAGGTTAAATATTGTACTTCTAAGACAATATTTTAGTACCAGGTTGTCATTCACATTCCTTTTCAGTACTTAATTCTACCATAGGAAATGTACACACACACACACACACATTTATACATGCATGCCCACACATAGACATGCATGTGTATATAGTTATAGAATCTATATCTATCTAATCATAGACATATTTAAATCTGGATGCAGGTGAAGATGAGCAGGTGTCTAGACTTGTGAAATCAGATACAGTGACAGTTTTCTGGACTTTACCCACTGTACCTGCATTTGCACATGCTAATCTCACCCTTGCATAGGAAAGCTGGACAGCAAATAAGGAAGACAAAAGCAGAATTGATGCTTTTAAATTATGCTGTTGGCAAAGAATATTGACTATGCTATGGAAGTCCAGAAGAATGAACAAGTGTGTCTTGGAAGAAGTACAGCCAGAATATTCCTTAGAAGAAAGGATGGCGGAGACTTGGTCTCACTTATTTGGACATGTTGTGAGGAAGAACTAGTCTCTGGAGAAGGGCATCATGGTTGGTAACGTAGAGAATCAGTGCAAGAAAGGAAGATGGATTAATACAGTGGCTGCAGCAATGAGCTCTAACACAGCAATGATTGTGAGGATGGTGCAGGACCTGGCAGTGTTTAATTCTGTTGTATGTAAGGTCACTACGAGTCGAAACTGACTCGCCAGCACCTAACAACAACAACAACAACAATCTCACCCTGGTGCATGCCTAGAAGGTAACCAAGCAGGCAAAACAGAGCATGAGCTAAGCCTGGTCTAGCTTGAATTTCTCTTCATTTCAAAGAAAGAGTAATAATAATTCTTTCACTAGCACTTACAAACACTCACGCCATGCTTCACTCTGCTCTAAGCAATTTGTATTTATTTTCTTATGTAATCCTGAAACAACTTATGAGGTAGATACTATTATTAACTCTTATTTTACAAATGAGGAAAGCGAGGCACGTAGTGATCATATCGTAGTTCATGGAAGAGTGAAAGAGATAGGATATGAATCTAGGCAGTCTGTCTCCAGGGTCTGCATGTTATAACTAGGCACTTGACCAAAAACATCAGGAACACAAGTTGGAACAGATGATGCCTAATTTGTACTCCTTGTACCTGGATTACCCAAGCGGCTGGCAGCCCACAGGGAGAGGAGATGTGTTTCATGGAAATGTGCCCCATAAAAGGCAGAGGCTGGGGTCACCAGGGTCACTCATTTCCTAGTGACTTCACATAAGTTATTTAGCCACTAGGTTTGTGGTTGAGTAAATTAAGGAAGTAATGTGCAGCTGGAAAATAGCTGGGAGAAATGATGAATACTTTTTGGATATTTTGAACCCCTTAGATAACATACGAAAATGCTGGTGAAAGATACAGCATTTCTAGTAAGCTCCCACCTTGACCCAGAATTAAGAAACTAGAGGAATGCTCAAGTGACACCAAAGACACATTTCAGGATTTCCCTATAGGCACATTAGAACTCTGTTTGCTAATGATATGTTGGCAATAGGAGCATATTTGCATTAAATGTAAGAACAGTATTGTTCTTTTTGTCTGGCTTGTTTGCAAGGAGTTCATCACAGATTCTAAGATACCCTTTAAGATCTTTCATTTGGAGTTTTGAATTTCACAGAAAAGGCTTGTGGTGAGAGTATAAAGTCAGCTTTGGATACAGTTATCTTTATCTTTAGTCCCAGAAGGAAAGAGTGAGTTCAGGGAGTCTTTTTTTAATGAGAAAAGAGAGAGGGGTCAGGATTTGGATTAATGAATTTGACATTCAAGCCAATGACCTGTTTAGGTCATGAGGAAAACAAATTTATAGGCCTTTGCTCTAGTTTCTAAAGAAGACTTGTTCCCCCAGTAACCAATCCAAGAGGGCTGCCGAGGTCTGTGCTCACAAAATTATTTAGCTGCTAATAGTGAGATAAAGGGAGGTTCAAAGCTCCATATCATCACCAAAACCATCTGAAGCCAAAACCATCTCCCACAACTTACAGACAGATTGTTTTCAGTATGAAAACCCAGCAGGAACGCAATCTCTGATGCCCATGAGTATTGAAGGTTCTAGTCTTCCTTCTTGGAAAAAGGAGTATCTGAATTACAAAAACCATGGGGAGAAGTAATGACTCACAATTTGGAAAATCCCACTAGCAAGAAAATACTGATAAGGAGGGGAAGGGTGGCTAGCTGCGAGTTTTGTAAACATGTAGACATACATTGCAGAATCAGAAAAATATATTTCTATTTTATTTACTTAACAAACACAGAGAGTGCTTGCTGTGTGTCAGGCTTGTTCTAAGTGCTTAAAAAATATTAACTCTTTGAACTTTCTTTTTTGGTGCAGCACTAAGCCCAAGAGATTGTTTTATTTTGAAACCTGGAACAGAGATAAGGTTGTCTCTGTACATTAAAATGTCTTGCCTTATAAGGAAACATTTGACTGCACTAGATTAAACTCATAAAAGCTAATGAAGAGTCCGCCTTAATACACATTTCTTTTTTCCTGTTTGGACTTGAAGTGACAACATTACAGAAACACCCTGCAGGTTTTTATCTAAATAGCATCCTATAAAACAATGTCCTCTTGTCAGTCACCACTAATTCAGCACAGTCAAGTTATAAATCTGTCCAAAGGCCAGCAAAGTGCTTAACTTGGCACATCACTAATAAAATTAGGAATGCGGGTTTATTACATGAACCTTAAGTAGGTTTGGCCAAGATATTAAGATTTTTGCTTATGGCAACCATGGCTAATGTGGATTGGTATTTTCATTATAACACACCCCACAGCATTTCCCAGCAACATCTCAGGTTTCCAAATTAGACAATAATCTTACGTACTCTCATACTCATTGCTTGGTGCTGCAGCTGGAGCCCCCAATCTCTAAAGCTTCATGCACTTTAGGGTTCTTGAGGATGGTAAAGACTTTTCAATAATGCTAATTCTGCTGAATAAAATTAGAGCAAATTAATTAATACTTCTATTAACGTAACCTGATTTCACTTTGTTCAAGAACAGAAGCACTTATAGGCTTTTAACACGTGCTTAGAAATATCATTTCAGCTCAGGGCAATTTTGAGAAGTGATTTATAAGCAGTTGCAAATGCTTCTAAAATGGTAAGGTTTGAGAAAGCAAAATGTATGTTAACCAAGTTGTCCTGGAGTCTTGGGTATTTTATTTTATTGTTTTTTAAATCATTGAAGAACAATAAATATATCCTCTCTCCTGAGCCAACATTTATGATGATACCTCTAATTTACATAGTGATTTGGTTTATTAATTGGGCTCATTATGACCTTGGGAGGTGGTTGGTGCAAATATCACTACCCTCATTTTACAGATGTGGACACATAGCAAAAACCAGACCTGAGACTGGGAATCAGTCTTCTACCTTCTATCAAGATCACCCTCCCCACAAATAACATCCCCATTTGTAAATATTGCAGCCTTGACAAATGTTTTTATGTCTGTTTGATCCTTATAATACCTAGGAATGTAATGCATGTAAAAGCATACACTTGCATGCATATTTGTCTTTTTGTCCTAGAATATCTATTGTCCTTGATCCAAGGACTTTTTGAAACTTTCCTTACCATTGACAACTTCTGCAGACCTTTCTTCACCAATCCCGTTGAGGTTGCCTCCATTGGCAACCTGCATTGTGGCAGCTGCAGTAGGAGATTTGAAATGCAACTGCACGGAGGGGAGATGGGACGCTCTCTTTAGCATACTGCAATCTTAAAAACCTCAAGATGGGCAAAGTCACTAAAGTTCACTTCATGAAAAATACAACACACCACGGAGAACAAGTATGATTGATGCCCACAGAGCAAACTGTTTATCAGACAAACACATTTTGCAAACTTTGACATAAATTGTTAAGTTGCCTTATCACCCAGACAATGTAAGACTAGCATCTTTGTAGGAACTTCCCCCAAAACTCTTTAATGACCTCTAAAATGCTTTATCTTATCATGATCTGGCTTGCTACTACAATAAATCATTTACAAATAGGTTAAAAGAAAAACTGGTATTAGAAATATGGATTCATTTTCCAAATAGAAGAAGGCTTCAGCACTTGGCTGGCTGTTGTGGAATTGTGAAGGCATGATAAAGCACTCAATATGCTCAATACTAAAAGATTCAACAGGAGAAAGAGCACTACAGCCGATTCGGATCTAATTGGAGGCTAATTACACATTTGGTAAATCACGCAGGCCCTTTAATTTTCTTCTTTCCTGCTTCCTGACTTTTATCACCTATGGTAGGGGTGGGAGTAAAAAAAGAAAGGTAAATCATTCCGTTTCTAGTGTTTCTGATAGCTGCACATTAAAATGATGCCTGGAGGTGATGGTGTACAATTGGCAGTCAGGACACCTGTGTTTAAATTGTGTCTCTGTCTCATACAACCCAATTTGAGGGAATCAAATCAGTTACATCAACATTTATTGAGCACTTACTATGAACCATATATTATGTTAGCTTCTAGGGATATGAAATGAGCAAGAAATTCTGGTTCTCAAGGAATCTTTTCTTTGTTCTTTGTTCTTTGTTCCTGATAAATCACAACTTCTCAACACATTGTCTTTACTTCTAAAATAATAGAGATGACCCAAGTAATTTTTTAGATTTTTCTAATTTCTAACTGAGTGGATAATGACTTTACTGCATTTTTCTGTTTGCCCTGTCTGATCCATTTTCCACTTTTTTCCACCTTACTCTCTGACCTGGGCGAATGACAATGGGCTCCATTCCCTTCTACTTTTTGACTGTGTTTTCTCAATGGGAAGCCCCTATGGAGCTCTGAGAAAGAGAGAAGAGAGGGGTCAGAGTATCTGTTCCCCAGGCGCATCAGTTTGCAGGGATGGCTTGGACTGGGTGCATGACAGTTTAGAGGGTCCTTGGTTTTTATCAAGGTGGCCTTCTTTTCATGACTCTTTCCTCTAGGATGCTGGTAACTGATACCCCCTCCAATCTCTTCGGGTATGGAGGTGGTAAGTGCAGCACTGTCACTAGTCCCCAGGCACAGAACATTTCCTTTGAGTTTTCTTACACGCTACCCACTTGAACTATCTTTTAAAAACAATATCTTCAAAACTTACTGATTTCAGGGTGCCATCTGTTTCTTGCTAGGACTATGATCGATACAAAGTAACTATATGTTACTTTGCCAATTGGTTAAAATTAATTTGTGAAGTCTTGAAGAAAAGTCAGTGTAGGGCAGAAGTTCTGAGGAGAGGTTGGAGGATATGTGATTTCCTACAATAGTTTAGGCATTTTCCTTGGCAAAGGGAAGATTTAATGGGGCTGGCAGGTGCGAAATGGTAAGAGAATGAGAAACCATATAGATTTGGGTAGGCTGAACTACACTTCCCAGAATTTCCTTCCCTGTTAGGAGCTACAATAGACATTTCTTTTACTGTTACAAAAATATAGACAATACCACATTTTCCAGGTTTGCATTTTTCACATGTATAATTCAATAAAACCAATTACATCAATCATGTTGTACAACCATTGCCAATATCTGTTGCCAAATTATCCACCCTATAAATGAAATTCAATACTACCTAAACAACTAAACAATGATTCTTTTCTTCCCCCATTGCTCCAGCTCCAATAACTCCTATTAAACTCTTATCTCTATACATTTGCTTGTTCTAGATATTTCATATTCATATTTCATACAATATTTGTTCTTTTGTTATTGACTTATTTCACTTAACATAATGTTTTCAAGGTTCATCCATGTTGTCGCATGGATCAGAACTTCATTTCTTTCTCTTTTTTTTTAATTTTTATTGAGATTTGGGTGAAAGTTTACAGAGCAAATTCATTTTCCATACAGCAGTTCACATACACTTTGTCTCATGACATTGACTGAAATTTTCCACATTGCAACAGCTCTCTTCCCACTTCCTCCCCATAGTTACCTCTTCCCTGTGTCTTTCCCTCCCATGCACTCCTGCTCTCCAAGCTGTGTCCCAGTGCATGCACCGCCCTTCTATTCTCCCATGATTGATCTCTCCAAGGAGTGTATCTACCTAACTTAAATATTCAGCTCATGTGCCTGTCTTTTGTTTGGCTGGAAGCCACAGGAGTGTGTTTAATTCCAAACCTGAAGGACAGCTAGGGGCCATAGTCTCAGGGGTTCTACCAAGCTCTATCAGACCAGCAAACATGGTCCTTTTTTCTTTTTCTTTTTTATGATTTTGGGTTTTGAAGGACTTCATTTATTTTTATAACAAAATATTACATTGTGTATCTATACCAAATTTTGTTTATTCATTCATTTGTTGAAGGATTTTTGGGTTGTTTCTACTTTACTATCAATCGGTATCTTTTTGTGTAACAGTTGGAAGGCGTGGTGCAGTGAATTACTTGGTCTGGCTTTTCTAACCAGTCTTTGTGACTTTCACCAGATTAATGGGTGAGACCATGGAAATAAGGTGAATGGAATTCTAATGTAGGGATTGCCTAGTTCTGTCATTCTGCTAGGCTTAAAATGAGCCTTCCTAGAGGCAGAAAGGGGGATCTCACTGCCATCAAGAGAGAAGAGCTGGGAGTGGAGTAGAACATATCCTTGGACTCTTTCTAGACCCTTGGATCCTGCATTGGACCTCCTTGACAGAGATGACCAGCAGAGATGACTGGGTGAGATAACCAGCTAACATGACCAGCAGAAGAACCAAGAGGCATGAGACAGTGGTGGGCTTGCTGGCCCATGGAGTGAGAAAGCTGGGTATGTTTGGGCAAGAGGCTTGGTGGTGAAGTAGGGTGTACTTTGGTACTGTTCTGGTTACCTAATGCCTCTCTGACAAGAATATACCACAAATGGGATAGCTTGAACAAACAGGAGTGTATTCTCTTACAGTTCAGGAGGCTAGAAGTCCAAGTTCCAAGTGCCAGGCTCTAGGGGCTGTGTGAAAGCCCCTCGACCTTGGGCTTGAGCTCTGCCTCTTGCTCCTGGCCCACTGAAGCTGGAGGCATCTCTTCACTCAAGCAGCTACTGGCTGCTGAAGCTAACAAGCCCAAGGTCTACAAATAAAATGGCATAGTCCTGATGTTACCAAACCACATGGCAGGCCATTAATTCAAGTCCATTGTAAGTCCCAAAGTTGGCAGAGCATGGCAGGCTGCTGAACAATGACTTGGCTATGTGCAGGGCTCAAGGTACCATAAGTTAGAGACTGTTTCCAAGGTTCTCCTTATATGCAGGAAGCAGACCATATCCCAAAGGTAGCTACTGTGCTGCTTGTGGTAGATCCCACCATGGAGTTGATTGCCATTCTCATCATGGGCAATAACTACCACCAGCTGCCCAGCCACTTAACCAGGCCCAGCCAAGTTGACATACCAAATTTAACTACCACAGGTACCCTTATTGGCAGAGCTAAAAGAACTTTGTATCATTTGCCTGAGCAGGGCAGAGACCAGGCCAAAGGCCAGGAAGGTATGCCTGAGGGCATTAGCAGAGGGGAGACTGTCCTGATAGAATTGTATCCTGAGCATTCCTGAACCTGAACTGTAGCCTGTTACTTCCCTAATAAACCCCATAGTCATAAGTATTATCTATGAGTTCTGTGTGGCCAGTACAATGAATTATTGAACCCAGCAGAGAAGTAGTGAGGGCTGTGGAAGGGACGGTTGGTGTCAGAGTTGGTAAAAAGCCTGGAGGGTAGCAGCATATCTAGCCTCGAAAGAATAAGCCTTGGGCTGCTTATGGAGATTCTGCCTCCCCTTTGTGAGGCTGGAGGAGGTTAGAGGAAGAGTTCACCTCCTTTTTGCAAAGAGTAAGAGTGAAACTGCAGTAATATTGATATTATTTTATATTCTTGAAAAGTCAAGACAGGGCCACCAGGAACTGTTACAGTTCACCCCCTTTGTCACTTATGTGTTGGCTCACCTCAATGGTGTGGGATGACAGCTGGGCTCACAACTTCCTCAGCCTGCCCTGGATCTTCCTTCAGCATCTCCAATTCCTGGGCCACGTTTTAAGGTCTACCATGGGGGGATGCTGTTTGTCCTAAAAGACATGACTATCATCGAGGTTGTAGACAGTCTAAACTGAAATGGGTTCCACTCTGTCTTTGTGGGTTCAAAAGTATGTTGGTAAGTTATATCTTGTTCTAGCTTTCCTATACTTTCCATCTTTTTTTCCTCTCTTTACTGCCTGTCCTGAAGACTTCAGATCTAGTATAAGATGCAAGGAAAACAAACTTGCAGACTATTTAGCCTACTCCTATAATTAAAGACAAATCACTGAAGAAGTTCTCCTCTTTCTCTCTCTCAATCCATATCATATATGGTATTCTGGTGATGTGTGTGTGTGTGTGTGTGTATGTGCGGTTGTTCAGTTTGTGTGTCAACTTGGCTGGGCCTGGTTGAGTGGCTGGGCAGCTGGTGGTACTTAATCCCCATGAGGAGACTGGCAATCAGCTCCATGGTGGGATCTACCACAAGCAGCTGGGTATCTGCCTTTGGGATGTGGTCTGCTTCCTATATATAAGGAGAAGCTTTGAGAATGGTCTCTAGCCTATGGGACGCTTGGATTCTGCATGTAGCCGTGTCGTTCAGCAGCCTGCTATGCTCTGCCGACCTTGGGACTTACAATGGACTTGAGTTAATAGCCTGCTGGGTGGTTTGGTAACATTGAGACTGTGCCTTTTGACTTGTCAACCTTGGGGCTTCTCAGCCCCAGCAGCCAGCAGCTGTCTGACTGAAGAAATGCCTCTAGCTCCAGTGAGCAGGGAGCAGGAGGCAGAGCTGGACCCCAAGGTTGAGGGACTTTCACTCAGCCCCTAGAGCCTGGCACTTTGAACTGGACTTAAAACCTCCAAATTGTAAAAATAAATTCCTGTTTGTTAAGGCCATCCCATTTGTGGTATATTCTTGTCAGAGCGGCACTAGGTAACCAGAACAATATGTATATGTACATATATATATACACATATAGAAGCTCTGGTAGCATAGTGCCTAAGGCACTTGACTGCTAACCAAAAAGCTAGCAGTTCAAACCCACTCCTCCAAAGGAAGATTGGGCAATCTACTTCCGTAGTGATACTGCCTCAGAAACCCAAGGAGGGGTCACTATGAGTTGGGTCCAACTCAATGGCACATAACAACAACAACAACAAATATATATACACAAATATATACATATACAAATACATACATATACAAATATATACATATACATACATATATATAATAACCCAAAAAAAAAAAAAATAGTGACGTGTCCTTGGGTTTCCGAGGCTGTATCACTATGGAATTAGAATCTTCCCTCCGAGGAGCGGCTGGTGGGTTTGAACCACCAACCTTCTGGCTAGCAGTCAAATGCCTTAGGCACTATGCCACCAGGGCTCATATATATATGTACAAAATCTCTGCAATATATATATTTCCTTGTTACACACACACATACTCCTGTTTTATCGTTATATTTGTAGCTATAACTATCTATATCCCAGTGGTTCTGCTTCTCTGATTGAGTCCTAACTGATACACAGACTAAGGCTTTTTTTAGAAGCCTGAATTTTGGGCTTAACCCCTTTAAGTTGGATCTGCTCTTCAGATCTCCAGCCAAGAATACATCAGCCAAGACCAAACGTTGAATATCATGCCGAAAGGAAAGAAACACTCCTTCCTAAAATAGCTCATTTGGAAAAGGCATATTAAACATGGCTAAGGTTTTTTAACTAGGAAATTATATAAAAATCTCTGAGAGACGCTAAGTAACACACTTACTGGTTTTTACACTCCTGAACTCAATGTAACATTGCACAGAGAAGATAGAGGTTGATGGCTCTGATAAACTCAAGACCACCGGGGGAAAAAGTGTTTGGATCATGGGGCTTTTGTATGTGGGAAAGGAAAAGATGAACATCCTAGAGTGAAAAGAAGTTTGTGCCATAGAAAAGTTATAGGTTGGGTGTGAGATTCTTAAATGTGTTTGTTACCTACCCCCAAACACCACAATTCAAAGGATGGGTGACTACAACCAAGGAAAAAAAGTTCTTGGATAAGAACAGAGTCTAGGAGCTATGTGATGAGGAAGTTCCCTGAGGGTTAGTATGAATTGGCAAAGTGTGCTTTTGTGACAAACTGGCCCAAAGACTTGCATCAGGAGATCTCTACCCTGAACTTTGATGCCTCACCCACTACTTCCTAAATTCATATGTAGGGACATATCATTTCTTCAAAGAATAAATTACCAGTTAGCGTGTTAATACTCCCAGGATAATATGAGCTAAGAAGTAAAAGAAAGAACTGTCTGAGGCTCACAAGCACTGTGAAAGACCAAAGGCTGAAACTGTACCATATGAAGCAGAATTAATGGACCAAAAGAACAAGAATTTAAAATAAATTTAATAAACATCTTCAGGCAAGTTGGTGGATTGATAACATTAAACAATTGCAAGTTATACAAAGGAAACAATAAAAAATCTGGAGAAAGTGTGACAGAAAAATAGAAAGAATTTCATAAGTATGTGAAATGACAGATATATCTCAAAAGCAAATTAGTGAGTGGGAGGATCAACTCAAGAGTTTCTCTCAGAAGACAATGGGAAGATATAAAAGATGCACTATATCATAGAAGAGTTACAAGATATGGAGCATAGAAGGAGAGGTGTAACAATACGTATACTGAAGATACAAGTATCTGTATATAGAAGGCCCAGAGGAGAGATAAAGGTAAATTTAGAGAGAAAATATTCTAAGAAGTACCTGAGAATTTATCAAAAATAAAGATGAAATACTTCTGATATAAACAACAACAACAACAAAAAACTCATATATTGCCAAACAAGAAAGATATGGGGCTGGGGGGCGAGCATAATCTATACTTAAATATATTATGAACCAGTGCCAATTGGCATCAACTTGATTCTGACTCATGGCAACCCTGTGGGTGTCAAAAGAACTGTGTTTTATAGGGTTTCAATGACTATGTTTTCAAAAGTAGATTGCCAGGTCTTTCTTCTGAGGTTCCTTGGATTAGACCCCAATCTGCAATATTTTGGCTAGCAGCTGAGCATATTAATTGTTTTCACCACCAAGGGCTCTGGACATACCATATATTGAAGTTCAAAAATGTCAAATAAAAAAAGAAAATAATAAAAACTTCCAGAGAGAAAGAGTTGATCAGTAGAAAGGAAGAAACATAAGTGACTTTAAAGAATACTTGTGTTCTAATAGAGTATTGTTGGGTACAATACAGAGGTACATTTCAATCAGCTCTGTAGTGTAGCTCTATGAGTGCCATGTCTCCAGCTTAAATGAAGGTTGAATCTTGATAGACATTTGCTATGCATTATTTTCCTGACTCAGTCCCTCTACTGGTCTTGGCTTCCTTTGTCAGAGCTTCTTCAGTTCCCAGAATTTAAGAGGTTGCCTGCAACATAGCAGGTATTAAAATAAATGCTGAATTTATTGTATTGGTGTAATAATCCACGGTATAGCTTCTCTACCGAGAATTTTATTAAACTAAATTAACAAATTTAGTCAAATTGAGTAAGCCACACATATGCCATCAACAAATGTGTACTATGTAAAACAAAAAACATTAGTTTTATGAAGAATGTAAAAATGCATGAAGCACAGTTCATGGATTTCTGATTTCTATAATCATGTGAGGAATCAAAGGAGTTACTTACAAAAATTTACCATACATTAGATGACCACTCACAAGCTTTTAAAACTGCAGCTGATACTCACCAAAGGAGAATGTAGAACATTGTGTTTGTGAGCTATGTTATGTCAATTGACCTTAGTGTCCCCCGAGACTATGGTCCTCAGCTCTTTTGTCTCATGACTCACTCCCGCAAGGTGTTTGGTTATGATTTAGAAGTTTTCATATCTTTGATCCCTGTATGCTCTATTACATTCATAGGTATATTTGCAGCACATATAATAAATACATAGGCAGAGATAGCATTTGCCAAACCTATGTATATTTGTGGGTGTAGTCCCATTTGCCTTCCCACCCTGTCCAGCTTGAGTGCCTGTTTATGTATCCACTTGTAGATTATTGTTATTACTGTTATTGCAGGATTATGTAGGTAATAGTATTTACTTTTGCTGCCTTTAACTCTTGTGCTTCTCCATGTGTCTTCCACTGCCTTGGTCATTTTGTACTGACCTCCCCTTATTGTGTATTGCCTTTCTCTTCACCCAAGTTACTATATGTTTACCCTCTGTTAGAAATTTACTTCTCCTCCCACTTCTGGTAACCTTCAAAGAATGATTCTGTGCATAAACCTTTTCTTGACTTTTTACTGTATCATACAATATTTGTCCTTTTGTGATTGACTAATTTCACTCATAATAATGTCCTCTAGGTTCATCCATGTCATGAGGTATTTCACAGATTCATCATTTTTCTTCAATGTTGCATAGTATTCCTTTGCGTGTATGTATCATCGTTTCTTTATCTATTCATCCTTTGACAGACAGTTAATTTGTTTCCATCTTTTTGCTATTGTGAATAATGCTGCAGTGAACATAGGGTTGCAAATGCCTGTTCATATCATGGCTCTTATTTCTCTAGGATATATACCTGGTTCTGGGATTGTGGGAGCTCTGGTAGCGTGGTGTCTAAGGCACTTGACTGCTAATCAGAAGGATGGAGGTTCAAACCCACCAGCCACTCCTCGGAAGGAAGATGGGGCAATCTGCTTCTGTGGTGATACTGCCTCGGAAACCTAAGGAGGGGTTGCTATGAGTCGGGTCCGACTCGATGGTACATAACAACAACAACAACAACAACAACAACTGGGATTGCTGGCTCATATGGTATTTTTATTTCCAGCTTCTTAAGGATGTGCTATAGCACATTCTAAGTGTTTGCACCATTTTACAGTCCCACCAGCAGTGTATGAGGATTCTAGTCTCTCCACACCATTGCTAGCATTTGTTGCTTTTTTTTTTTTTTTTTTTTTTTACTTTGCTATAAATGCAGGAGCTTTGGTGGTGTAGTGCCTAAGGCATTCACTGTTAACCAGAAGGATGGCAGTTCAAACCCACCAGCCACTCTTCAGAAGAAAGACTGGGCAATCTACTTCTGTAGAGATACTACCTCGGAAACCCAAGGAGGGGTCGCTATGAGTCAGGACTGACTCGCAGTGAGTTTGGTTTGGTTTTGTAAAAATGAAGTGGTAAGATGATATCTGTTGTTGTTTTGATTTACACCTCTTTAATGGCTAATAATGGCAAGCCATTCTTTATGTGTTTGTTAACAATGTGCATGTCTTCTTTGGTGGAGTGTCTACTCATGTCCTCTGCTTATTTTTTTTCAATTGAATTGTCTGCCTTTTTGTTGTTGAGGTCTTGAAGTTTTCTACAAATTTTAGAAATTAGTCTCTTGTCTGGTATTTTCTTGTCAACATTTTTTCTCAGTCTGTAAGGTGCAACTATTGGTCTCCTCATCTGAAGCAAAGAAGAGTAAATAAAATAAAAGACACAATGAAATAATTAATCCAAAAGACTAGGGGACCATATGACCCTAGCTGCCATGACCCTGTAGCATGAAGAACTAGATGGTGCCAGGCTACCACTGCTGACCATTCTGAAAGGGATCATAATAAGAGGTCCTAGAGAAAAATGAGAAAGAGTGGGATAAAAATGTGGAACAAAACTCAAAAGCATAGAAAAGATGAGGCTTACTGGTCTGATGAACACTGGTGGGACCCTTGAGACTATGACCCTTACATACTCTTCAAATTGGGACCTGAACTCAACCCCCATGGCTCAACTTTTAGCTGAACAATTGTTGTTAAGTGCCGTCGAGTCATTTCCGACTCATAGCGACCCCATGCACAGCAGAACGAAACATTGCCTGATCCC
>NW_006921739.1:5839229-5861312 GCF_000298275.1 Orycteropus afer afer
CTTTCATTGCAGCTTTGACTTCTTCCTTCATTACCATTGGTTCTAGATCATATGCCACTTCCTGAAATGGATGAAGATCGATCAGTTCTTTTTGGTACGGTGACTCTGTGTATTCCTGCCATCTTCTCTTGATGTTTCCTGCATCATTCGATATTTTCCCATAGAATCTCTCAATATTGCAACTCGAGGCTTCAATTTTTTCTTCATTTCTTTCAGTTTGAGAAATGCCGAGCGTGTTCTTCCCTTTTGATTTTCAGACTCCAGGTCTTTGCACATTTCATTATAGTAATTGTCTTTGTCTACTCGAGCTGCTCTTTGAAATCTTCTGTTCAGCCTTTTTACCTTTTCATTGCTTCCATTTTGCTAAACGATAGGCAGCCCTATAAGGTGAACAGTAATACCAGGAAGGTAAACACACATTAAAGCAATCAATCATGCAATATTAAAAGAGCAGCATTTGCCCAGGGATAAGGCTAAGAAGGCAGGAAGGGATAGGAAAGAAGGACAAAAGGAAATGGTAAACACGAGAAGGACAAGGGAAGACTACTATTACATTGTAGGGATTGTAATGAGTGTCACAAAACAAAATGTGTATGGACTGTTGAATGGAAAACTAATTTGCTATGTAAATTTCTCCCAAACATTTTTAGGAAAAAAAAAAAAAAGCTAATGTACAAAACAGTTTAAGTGTCAGTTACATGCAGGAAAAGAGCAAAGTCTGATCTGGCAATTGAGAAAAAAAGAGACCTCACTTCCATATGGCATGATAAAGAAAAGTTTCCTAGAAGACATTATGTACAACAGATTGAAACACTGCCTGATTCTGCACCATCCTCAGAATCCTTGCTATGTTTGACCCCATTGTAGCCACTGTGTCAGCCATCTCATTGAGTGCCCTATTCTTCCATGTGATATTAATAGCATTGTTGGGTAATTTCTGCATTCTATTGGATCACCTTTCTTTGAAAAGAGCGTGAATATGGATCTCTTCCAGTCAGTTGGCCAGGTAGCTCTCTTCCAAGTTTCTTTGTATAGACTAATGAGCCCTTCCAGGATTGCATCCATTTGTTGAAACATATCAATTGGCAGTCAATTCCAAAATTTTTTTTTTTTTATTCTTCCTTTGATACCATCAGTTCTTGATCATATCCTGAAATGGTTTAGCATCAACCAATTCTTTTTGAAACAGTGACTCAGTGTATTCCTTCCATCTTCTTTTACTCCTCTTGCATCATCAAATGTTTTTCCCATAGAAATAGTGCAACAAGAAGCTTGAATTTTTTCTTCAGATCTTTTGGCTTGAGAAATTCCAAGCATGTTCTTCCCTTTTAGTTTTCCATCAAGGTGTTTGTACATTTCATTAGAATGCTTTATTTTCTCAAGCTTCTGCATAAAATCTTCTCTTCAGCTCTGACTTCATCATTTCTTCCATTTGCTTTAGCTACTCTCCATTCAAAAGCAAGTTTCAGAGTCTTTTCTGACATACATTTTTATCTTTTCTTTCTTTCCTGTCTTTTTTAATAACCTTTTACTTTCTTCATGTCTTTGATGTCATCCTACAACTTATCTGCTCTTTGGTCATTAATGTTCAATTTTTCAAAACAATGCTTGCATTGGTCTTTAAATTCAGATGGAATATGTTGAAGGTTGTATTTTGGCTCCATGGACTTGTATTTATTTTCTTCAGCTTCAGCATGTACTTGCATATGAGCAGTTCATGGTCTGTTCTGCAGTTGGCTGTTGGCCTTGTTCTGACTGATGACATTAAGCTTCCCCATCATCTCTCTCCATAGAAGTAGTTTATTTGATTCCTGTGTGTTTCATCTAGCAAGGTCCAGGTGTATTGTTGCCATTTAGGTTATTGAAAAAAAATTTTTCCAATGATTATATCATTGGTCTTATAAAATTCTATCATTTAATTCCTAACCTTTTTTCTATCACCAAGCCTATATTTTCCAACTACTGAGCCTTCATCTGTGTTTCCAACTTTCACATTCCAGTCACCAGTAATTGTTAATGCATCTTGCCTGTATGTTCGATCAATTTCAGATAGCAGAAGTTGGTAAAAATCTTTAATTTCTTCATCTTTGGCATTAATAGTTGTGCATAAATTTGAATAGTAGTACTATTAAGTGGCTTTCATTGTAGGCATGTGGATACTATCCTATCACTGACAGCATTGTACTTCAGGATAGATCTTGAAATATTCTTTTTTACAATGAATGTGATGTTGTTTCTCTTCAATTTGTCATTCCTGGCATAGTAGGCCATATGGTTGTCTGATTCAGAGGGACCAACACCAGTCCAATCTACTAAGCACTAATGTTTAGAATATCTGTTGTCAAGCGTTTCATTTCATTTTTCACAATTTCCCATTTTCCTAGACTCACACTTTGTACATTCTACGTTCTGCTTGTTAATGGATGTTTGCATCTGTTCTCAATTTGATTAGATTCACATCAGCAAATGTATATCCTGAAAGGTTTACTCATCCATGTCATTTACTTTGAAGAGACACCTCTTTCTCCATCATATATTGAGTTCCTTCCAACCTGAGAAGAGCTCTGGTGATGTAATGCCTAACACATTTGACTGGTAGCCAGAAGGTTGGCAGTTCAAACCCAGCAGCTGCTCCATGGAAGGAAAATGGGGCAATGTACTTTTGTAAAGATTTATCACCTCAGAAACTCAACAGGTTGTAAGGTATTCATTGGTCAATCTTCTTTTAGAGTAGATCACTACATCCTTCTTCTCAATCTGTTTTAGTCTGGAAGCTCTGCGGAAACATCTCTACCATGGGTGACCCTTCTAGTATTTGAAATACTGGTGGCATAACTTCTAGCATCACAGGAACATGCAAGAACCACAGTTTGATAAACTGAGAGATGTGTGGTAGACCCAGTAAGGTATCAATACCTAATCTTGTTTTCTATAGATGGGAGAAAATATTTTATACACACACACACACATACACACATATATATACATAAACATATATATATATTTCCATTCAAGAAGCACATCAAAAGTTTTTCATGAAAACCTGTTATTGAAACTTTTCAACCAAAAAAAAGTGTTTCCCAAAATTCCTAGTATTTTGAATTTCTGCCATTCTTTTATAAGCTGGCAGATAATGACCAGAAAAAACAATTCAATCACATTATTTTGGATTAATTACTTTTGATGAACCTAATTCAACATTTTGAAAAGGATAAAAGTTACCAAAACAAGCCTTAAGTTCCCAACTCTTCCTAGGTATTTGGATTTGTGAAAACATTAAAGACCAAGAAGAAAAAAAAATCTTGTTTTTCAAATGAAAAACTTGCAGTGAGTAATATAAAGTAAATTTACTTCAATTTAATATGGATAATCATATGCAGGTCTAGAGTCTTTATATTTTATAGCTCTCTTTAATTCTACATCTTCCTACTACAGACAGTACAGGCATAAAACATTTCATTAAAGTGATTAAGGATTTTTTGTTGCTGTTTAAAAAAGGAAAGGAAGAAAGTTCTTCCCTAATAGCATGTACTCTCACTCTCCAATATCCAAGTTATATTATTTACAATTGTATTTTCTATGTCAGGGTCACAAAATGGCACTGATGTAACTAATTGAGAATAAACTGAGAAATGCACAGGGCAGGGAGTAATACTAGAAGCACAAAGCAGAATTTTTCAAGATCTCATTTTAGAGATAAGTGTTACTGATAAAATGAACATTTTACTACTAAATATTTGTCATGCTGCATTTAAGTCACATTAATTCCAAGCTCTTTTCTCTAAAAGAACAAATGTTATTACTCCTTTTGTATTTAGCATGTGTCTTATTTTCCTTTAAGTATCACCATGTTTAATGAATGTACACTTGGGTGGGGCCCAGGCGTGCACATATCCTTGCACACATATATACACAAAGAATCTGCTGTGTATCACTAACCACCCTGATTATCAAAAGTTAATGGGCTCTGAAATTGATACAATTCCAGAATTACAGCACATAGGAACTTAATTCCTAGGGGAATTAGGAAAAAGGAAAAAAAAAAAAAACAACCCAAAACTCTGCTGTCAAGTCAATTCTGACCTATAGTGACCTTATAGGACAAAGTAGAACTTCCCAGGAGGGTTTCCAAGACTGTAATATTTATGGAAGCAGACAGCCACCCCCTTCTCCTGCAGAGTGTCTGGTGGATTTGAACTGCCAACCTTTTGGTTAGTAGTCAAATGCTTAACACTGCAACACCAGTTGCAAATAATAAACCCATTTATTATCTTGGATGATATCTTTTGAGTTATTGATCAGAACAAATAAGATGGCATGGATGAAAATCAAATTTCCTAAGTTTTCCAGCACTTTATAATGGCAATCAAACAAAATTTATTAACTGTTCTGGTTACCTAGGGCCACTCTGACAAGAATATACCACAAATGGAATAGTCTTAAGGCCCAGCCAGTTTGACACACAAACATAACCACCACACTAACTATGTCCTTAAGACAAGACTCCACACTAAGCTATAATAAATAAAGGAGTATGAGAAGCATCTGTATTTGGGAATCTAGTGGAGAAGACCAAATCCAAAAAGTCACTTGTCACTGAATTGCTTGTGATTCCTGGTGAACCTGTGTGTGTCAGAGTCAGACTGCTCCATGACTGTGATCTTTCAGAAGCAGATCTTCAGGTTTTTCTTTCAAGACACCTCTGGGTGAGTGAGTTCCAGCTCCCAACCTTTTGGTTAGTATGGGACACTTAACCATTTGTTTCACTCAGAAACTCCTGTGAAGAAGACAGAACACATGTACAAAAGAAAAAATTTCTCCTGAGAACTCAGGTTTCTTGAGAGGAATAACATTTTTATTCCTACAATTTCTAGCACAGGGGCATCCTATGCTGTGTCTTTAATCAATATTTATTAACAAATGAACAAATTTATTATACATGTGATCATCAAGAAAGAATTTTTGCAGAACAAACTTTTTATACTTTTTCCAAGAGATGAACTTCAACACCCATCAGCACACACTGCACTCTTGTAAGTCTTCTGAAAACAGTTGCCTTTGAAGAGGTGTGAATTTCTCTTACTTTCCTTAAAAGGGTGTTAACTTCAAAAGGCGACCTGGTGAGTGTTAAAAAATTAACACATTTAAGTCAGTAGCCAAAACATCACCCTCAGATCTGTGAACCTGAAATTGAACTGGTAGACTGAGCTGACTCTAGTTTGGATGCCAAAAATCATCACTCAGCACTAATCTGGACCAATGGAAATCTGCTCTTTCCCTGGATAAGGGAGAGGGAAGGAGTTAGAGGGTGGTGATGCTAACAGGGCTCAAAATCAAGAGGCAGCAAGCTATGTTTTCTTCTAACCCTTTCTAACCTCTTAAACTTGCTTTAAAAGCTACTTTACTGCAAAGAATGTGCACTTGATCTGGTCATCATCAAAAGAAACCTCTTCTTATTAAGAATGGGATTGTGTATTTGTGGAGAAAATTGACTGAAATATCTTTGCTGGATCTCTTCCCTTCATTTCTCTCCTTGTTCTCATCCTGCAAGTTCAGACACAGATAGTTTTTCTTCAATTCTCTGTCACTTTCTATGGCAACCACCAGTATGTTACCTATGCCTCCCTTTCTCCCTGCAGTCCTTGTTTAGAAATTATCTTACCTATTGGACTCTGGTCAACAGAAGTGTAGCTAGTGCAAAAGTACTGCTGTCAGGTTCCACATCAGGGACTTTTAAGACTAAAAGGAACTCTCTGAGGGCCCTTCTGCCTCTGGGCATGGTTGCACTTAGCTGATGCCATTACAGAGGCTTTTAGGTCACACAGAAGCAAGGCATCACAGTATGGCTATGAAAGGCTAGAAAACATCAGGAGCAGAGACATAAAACTGGTGTGCAATAGTCAGAAGTACTGAACTCTTGAAAAAATAAAAATGGTCTCTGAAAGAGTTAGAGACCAAGAGGCCATGACACAGGCTGTGGTTCTGCTAAAGCTGTAAAGCACTAGATCACTTATGTATGTTTCTGAAAGGGAAAAAACTTTTTGTTGTGCAGTCTTCGGAGCCTGAATTTCAGAACCATCACAATCATAACCACTGATCCAGGCCTGAACTAAAAGTGCAACACATTATTTTATCCAGGAGTTGAATTTCTAAAGGCTGTCCATCTCATCCACTGAGTCATTTTTCCTTTCATTTCAATAGATATTTATTAAGCACAAACAACGTGGCAAGTACTTTGGTAGGTGCTAAGGATAGAAAGATGAATATAACTGATTTTCTTAGTTTCTTAGTGCTCCTATAACAGATATAACACAAGCAAATGACTTTAATGAATAGAAATTGATTTTCATACAGTTTAAGAAGTTGGAAGTCTGAATTCAGGGTGCCACCTCCAGGGGAAGGTTTTCTGTCTCTATTGACTGGGAAAGGCCCTTGTTTGTTTTCAGCACCCTTGGTGATCTTCATGTGGTATGTGTGTGTCCCATGCCATCCTTCTATTCTTCCTTTTCTGTGGCTAATCTGCACGTTTTATACCCCAAAGATGATGGGTTTCCGACTTTCCTCCCAAATGGGGTTGTATCCATAGGTATAGGGGTTTACGATTTACAACGCATGTTTTTGGGGAACACAATTCAATACATAACAATGATCTATTAAGTGAATTAAAAGTTCTCACAGTCTGCTAGGAGAAAGTAGGCATCTAAACACGGATCAAAATCAAGGTCAAAACAAAACAAAACTCACTGCCATTGAGTCAGTCCCGACTCATAGCAACCCCTCCTTGGGTTTCTGAGCCGATATCTCTACAGAAGTAGATTACTCAACCTTCCTTCCGAGGAATGGCTGGTGGGTTTGAACCACCAGCCTTCTGGTTAGCAGTCAAATGCCTTAGGCACTATGCCACCAGAGCTCTGGGTCAATAATAGCAGAGTGTAGGCAGAGACACAAATAGAAGGAGAAAGACTTTGTCAGTGGATCAGTCTAGCACTGGTAGCGTAGTGCTTAAGGCATTTGACTGCTACCAGAAGGCTGGCGGTTCAAACCCACCAGCCACTCCTCAAAAGGAAGGTTGGGCAATCTACTTCTGTAGTGATACTGCCTCGGCAACACAAGGAGGGGTCGCTATGAGTCGGTCCGACTCGAGCACAAATAACAACAACAACATCATATCTGTAGAGTTGGAAAGTGGAGAATGGGGATGGCGGGCATGCCAACAAAGAAGAAGTATGAGCAAAGATTGAAAATGAGAAAAAAACATGTCATAATCAAAGAATAGTAAACAGAATGGCCTAGAGAATATCTGCGAAATGGGCATGGTGAAAGAAGAGGCTGGAAATTTAAATTGGGATCGGTTATAAGGAACTTGAAGTATACAATCTGATCTTTAGCTGATATGAAATGGGAATTCATGACAGTTTTCAGCAAATCAATGACTTGACTATCTTGTTTCCTAAAAGGATATCTGGACAATGGATAGAAAATACATGAGATAATGGAATCACTCAGTAAATAAGAAATCACTGAAAGTTTGGGGCAACAAGGCTAATGATGATTAAAGACATTTACCAAAAAGGAATAATATAGAGTTGTTGTTTTAAGATTGCCAATGATGCATTTGTTGTTACCTGCCATCAAGTGGATTCTGATTCAGTAGAGATAAACAAATTGGATTTGGAAACATTAGATTTACTTCTTGCTTCTGTGGCTTTTTATTGGGAGTCAGTGTTTATGCCAGATTTTGTGAATAACACTGTACATTCTGCCCTCTTGGTGCTTTTGGCCCTATGGAAGAATCAGGCAAATAGGTACGAAGTTTCAACAGTGTGAAAAGACTTGCACAATAAGCTAAGCCCTCAGGAGTGAGGTGAGCTTCCGACCAACAGGGAAGGCATTCCCAGATGGGACAACATCTTGTTTGCATGGTTAATAGGTGAGATAGCATGATAGGACATGGGAGAAAGTTTCAAGTCAGAGGAACAACAAACGCCAAGGATCAGGAGGTAAGAGGATATTGTGCTTTCGTGATATGGTTACATTGATATGGTTAATGCATTTTTCCTTCATTTTCTTAAATTAAATTTTACTTTATTTTTCATTAATTGAAGGAGTCATGGTAGCACAGCAGTTAAGCACTTGGCTACAAACTGAAAGGTCAGCTGTTCAAGCCCACCAGCCAATCCATGGAAGAAAGATGTGGCAGTCTGCTTCTATAGATTACAGCCTTGGAAACCCTGAGGAGCAATTCTATCCTGTCCTGTGGAGTCCTAATGAGTCTGAAGGGACTCAACGGCGATGAATGGATGGATAGATGGCATCATGCTTGAAGGTTTTCTGCTTCTTGGAATTTAATATCAACATCTTTACTTATTTTCCTATAGCTGTCATTCTAGCTATCATTCACAACTATTCTTTTTAAACTACTCTTCGTTATATTGTCTTTTTCTTCCTCATTTTCTTATATATTACCTCATGTATGTCTCTCCATTAGCATTCTCACTGGTCCCCAGCCCTTTTCTATTTGCTTCTTCTATTACTCTGGGTTTGAAGACCAGGAGAGAGATAACCAAGAGATATATATACTTTGTTAGTCCATATTAATATTTATTGAGCTCTTATAGTGCCCAGGAGCTCTGGTAGCGTAGTACCTAAAGTACTTGATTGCTAACCAGAAGGCTGGCGGTTCAAACCTGCCAGCCACTCCTCAGAAGGAAGATGGGGCAATCTACTTCCGTAGTGATACTGCCTCAGAAACCCAAGGAGAGGTCGCTGAGTCGGGTCCAATTCGACGGCACATAACAACAACAACAACATAGTGCACGGGCACGTTTCTATGTAGTATACATGAATTATCCTATTTTATTCTTTCTAGCCTCATTATGAAATTGGTACAGTTTTTAATCACCATTTTACAGGTGAGGAATCTGATGCACAAACAGGTTATGTAACTCCCCCCCAAGGCTGCAAACTTAGTTGCGTTGGACCCAGAATTTGAAGTGAAGCAGTTTCACTACAGTGTCCATATGCTCAAGAGTCAATGTAGAGAAAGCAGACTTTGTGCACCTTCTCTGGGCTGCACAATCAGGGCATTAGGCCTGGAACATCTTCTTACAGGGAGATAGCACAGTTTGTACTGGATATACTACCTTGCTTGGTGCTATTTCCTTGTTAAAGGTATGATGTGTATTTCTTGGTTCTACTTATACATGTGCATCACATGGTACCTGGACAATCCTACTGTTTTATCTGTTCTCAGCAGGGAGGCAATGGGTTTTTCCTTTGCCTACTGCATGAGGGGGGTGCATGCAGCTCAATATCTGGCATTGGATGGGGAGTGACCTGCTAAATGTGGAGACCGATGCCCACTATTGAAACTGATTTTACCTCTGCTTCTGTTTTTTAAGTTAGTAAGTGCCATTCTATACACTGCCTGTATGAGGCTGTTAGCCTGGGTTCTCTAGAGAAGCAAAACCGGTAAAGCTCATACATAGAGAGAGAGAAAGAGAGATTCATCTTAGGAAAATGGCTCATATACTTATAGAAGGTGGCAAGTCCAAAGTTCTTGGATCAAACTCAAGCTGGAGGCTTTTCCCGACTCACGTAGCTGCAGGGGCTGACAAGCTCAAGGTTGGCAGGCAGTATACTGGCTGTTGACTCCAACGAATGACAAATCCAAGAACTCCAGGCCAAATGGTGGATTGTTCACTCACGGACAGTTGTATGCAGCACAACAGAATCCTGATCCACAGAAGAATGTCTCTCTTCCCCGAATGTCCATAAATATACTGGAAGCAGGCCACACCCTAGGGAAACTCCCTTTCAATGGATTGGCTGCTCAAAACATATACATTTGATCCCATCATGGGAACAACCCACATCACAATTGCTTAAACCACACAGAACTGTGGTCCAGCCAAGTTGACACACAGCTCCAACTATCACAATGAGCCATGTCTTTCTTGGCCAACCTTAATATCTTAGTGCTATTGCTCCTAGTGACAGGCATTATTATGTTTTTGTCTCCTCCAGTTGTGGTAACTGGTATTGCTCCAACAGTAGTGGTTGACACAATAGGATTAAGTAGAAGAAACATATGTAATCACTACAGAAGTAGGACAAGGGCAGGACACTGAGGGAAATACAGAGGACAGGCACAGGTAGACAGCAGAGAGGATGGCAAAGAGCCAGAGGACAGTGGTGTCCTACAAGCTTCAGGGAGAGAGCTTCAAAAGGACAATATGCAAATGTGCATATTGAGGAGGGTACTGAAAGGTATGGAGGAGACAGGTAGAAGATTGGACCTACCTTATGTTTTATACTCACATGTTCTTTGAATTTAGGGAGGTCACTTAATCTCTCTGAGCCTTGGTTTTCTCATTTTAAAATAGTGGTAATGATTTTTGTGTACCATACAAGGTTGTTATTCAAGTCAGAATAATTTTTATGACAATCCTCACTATAGTATAAAATATTCACTATGTGAACAATATGTTCATTGTGGTAATATTTTTCCAGAAATTAATTTAGGTTAAACAGTAATAAAAATTGTTTTTAATTTTTACCATAAGTATATACATAACAGTGTGCTGTTATCTCCCTTATAATTTCTGTGAGAAAAACTAATAAGATACAATCAATACATATGATCATTAGACTTTTAAGTTATTAACTCAGCCATGCATTGATTAATTAAAGTGTTTAATGCCTTATTGTTATTGTAAGGTTCCATCATGTCTATTTTGAATCATAGCAACCCTATGCAAAACAGAACGAAACAGTGTCTAGTCCTGTGTTATCCACAATCATTGCCATACTTGAGCCACAGTCACAGCTACTGTGTTAATCCACCTTGTTGAGGATCTTCCAACCTTTTGTTGATCTTCTACTTTACCAAGCATGATATCTTTTTCCAAAGACTGGTCCCTTCCAACCACATTACAAAAGTACTAGAGATGAAGTCTGGCCATTCTTGCTTCTAAGGAACAGTACTGCTGTACTTCCACAAAGGTAGATTTGTTAATTCTTCCAGCAGTCAACATGACAATAAGACATTAAACATTGTTTGCCAACACTACAATTCAAAGACATCAATTCTTCTTCAGTCTTGCTTATTCATTGTCCAGCTTTCACATGCATATGAGGCTACTGAAAATACCATGGCTTGGGTTAGGCGTACTTTTGTCTTCAAAGTGACATCTCTGCTCCTGAACATTTAGAAGGTCTTTTGCAGCAGTTTTGTCTGGTGCAATACAACATCTGATTTATTAACTGCTGTTTCCATGGCTGTTTACTGGATCCAAGTAAAAATGAAATCGTTGACAACTTCAATCTTTTCCCCATTTATCATGATGTTGCTTATTGGCTCAGTTGTAAGGGTTTTCGTTTTCTTTGTGTTGAGGTGTAATCTATACTGAAGGCTGTAATCTTTGGTCTCCATCAGTAAGTGCTTCAAGTCATCTTCATTTTCAGCAAGCAAAGTTGTATCATTTGCATATTGCAGGTTGTTAATGAGTCTTCCTTCAATCTTAATGCCATATTCTTCTTCATATAGGCCAGTTTTTCAGATTATTTGCTCAGCATAGAAATGGAATAAGTATGATGAAAGGGTACAATCCTGACACACACCTTTCTTGATTTTAAACCACACATTATCCCTTTGTTTTGCTAGAATGACTGCTTCTTGGTCTACGTATAGGTTCCTCATGAGTACAATTAAGTGTTCTGGAATTCCCATTCTTCTCAATATTATCCATAATTTGTATGATCCACACAGTCAAATACCCTTCTACAGTCCATAAATAACAGGTAAACATCTTTCTGGTATCCTTTGCTGTCAGCCAAGATCCATCTGACATCAGCAATAATATCTCATTCCACATCTTATTCTGAATCCAGCTTGAATTTCTGGCAGTTCCTTGTAAACACATTGCCACAGCTTTTTCAAAATTATCTTCAACAGAATTTTACTTGCATGTGACACTAATGGTATTGTTTAATAATTTCCATGTTCTATTGGTCACCTTTCTCTGGAATGGGTAGAAATATGGATCTCTTCCAGTAGATTGGCCAGGCAGCTGTCTTCCAAATTCCTTCGCACAAACGAATGAGTGCCTCCAGTGCTCAATCCAGTGTTGAAACTTCTCAGTTGGTATCTTGGCAATTCCTGGAGCCTTGTTTTTCACTGGTTCCTTCAGACTTCTCTCTCCAATACCATCGGTTCTTGATCATATGCTACCTCCTGAAATGGTTGAACATCCATTAATTCTTTTTGGTACAGTGACTGTGTATTCCTTCCACCTTCTTTTCATGCTCCCTGCATTGTTCAATATTTTGCCCAAACATGTTTTAGTATTGCAACTTGTGGCTTGAACTTTTCTTCACTTTTTCAGCTTGAGAAATACTGATCATATTCTTTCCTTCTGATATTCTAACTCCAGGTCTTTGAACATTTCATTGTAATACTTTACTTTGTCTTCCAACCTGCCTTTTGAAATATTCTGTTCAGTTCTTCACTTCGTGATTTCTTCCATTAATTTTAGCTACTTTCGTTCACCAGCAAGTTTCAGAGTCTCTTCTGACATCCATTGGTCTCTTCTTCTTTTCTTTTTTTTTAATGATCTTTTCAATGCTTTCTTCATGTATGATGCTCTTTATGTCATCCCATAGCTAATCTGGTCTTCAGTCATTTATGTTCTATGTGTCAAATCTATTCTTCAGATGATCTCTGAACTCAACTGAGATACGCTCAAGGTCATATGTTGACTCTCATGCACTTGTTTTAATTTTCTTTAGCTTCAACTTAAATTTGCATATAAGCAGTTGATGGTCTGTTCCACAGTTGCCCCTGGCCTTGTTCTGATATGATATTGATATTCTCCAAGGTCTCTTTCCACAGATGTGGTAGATTATGATTTCTGTGTATACCATCTGGTGAGGCCCATGAGTATAATTGCCATTTAGGTTCTTTAAAATAGTATTTGTAATGAATAAATCATGGGTCTTGGAAAATTCTATCATGCCATCTCACATTTCATTTCTATCACCAAGGCCATGTTTTCCAGCTACTGATGCTTCTTTTTTCTCTACAACTTTCACCTTCCAATCAGCAGTAATTATCACTACATCTTGATTGTATGTTTGGTCAATTTCACACTGCAGAAGTTGGTAAAAGTCTTCCATGTCTTCATCTTTGGCATTAGAGGTTGGTACATAAATTTGAATAATATTGGTATTAACTTGTCTTCCTTGTAGGTATGTGGATATTATCCTATCATTGATAGCATTGTACTTCAGGATAGATCTTGAAATATTCTTTCTGATGATGAGTGTGACTCCATTTCTTTTCAATTCCTCATTCCTGACATGGTAACCTATATGGTTTTCCAATTCAAAATGGCCAATATCAGTCCATTTCAGCTCACTAATGCCTAGGGCATCAGTCTTTATGTATTCCTTTTCATTTTTTACAACTTCCAATTTTACTAAATTCATACTTTGTACATTCCATGTTCTAATTATTAATGGATACTTCCAGCTGTTTCTTCTCATTTTGAGTCCTGCAACATCATCAAATGTAGATCCAGAAAGCTTTACTTCATCCATGTCACTAAGGTCAACTATGATGAGACAGGTCTTCCCCAGTCATATTTTGAGTGTCTTTCTAGTTCAGGGGCTCATCTTCTAGCGGTATGGATATTCATAAGGTTTTCAGTTACCATTGTTTTTCAGAAGTGGATCTAGCCATATCCTTCTTCCTAGTCTTAATCTGGAAACTCTGCTGAAACCTGTCCATCATGGCTGACCTTGCTAGTATACAAAAGGCTGCTGGCATAGGTTCTAGCATCATAGTCACATGGAAGCCACAACAGTACAACAAACTGACAGAAAAGTGGTAGTGGTTGTTGTTAGGTGCCCTCAATTTGCTTTCAACCTATAGTGACCCTATGTACTACAGAACAAAATGCTATCCATTTGTGTAGAATTCTTACAATTGTTTCTACACTTGAGACAAGTGTTGCAGCCATTGTAGCTTGAATTTCTGGCAGTTCTCAGTTGTATGGCTGCAACTGCTTTTGAATTATCTTCACCAAAATCTTATTTGTGTGTAATATAATATATATAATATATATTATAATTCCTACATTCTATTTTAGTACTTATTGTTTGCAAATCTAGAAAATGCTTCACTTATGATTTCTGTATGAAGGAACATAATCTAGACAAGAAATCTGCCTGTAAACTAATAACTCTGGTGGTTCTCAACTGGGGGTGATTTTGCCTCCTCTTGTGGGTATACTTTGAGAAGTTTTGGTTGTCACAACTGGAAGTGGGTGCTGCTAATATCTAGAAGGTAGAGATTAGGATACTGCTAAACATTCTTCCCTGTACAATGTATCCCTCAACAACAAAGAATTATCCAACCCCATTTAGCACCAGTTAGTTTGGGAAACCCTACTATAGTACAATGAAATAGAAACTGTACTAGAGAATTGAAGGAGATACAAAGGAGAAAGTGATAACATGTTTCCTAGGGAAATCAGAAGGTAAATCTTGGTCTTAATAACTATATTTGGATTTTCTATGGGATATGAAAAAGAACATTATCATTTAACTGAAAGTTCTTACCTGAGACTAGAATGCTTGAGTATATAGGCCTTTCAAAGTATTTAGTACAACTTACTCAAATGGAATATTTTAAGAAGAGACTTTTTTCCCCCTACAGTTTATAATGATTTATTTCTCTTCTTTCTATTTTTTAATCTTTTTTTTTCTTTTTAATTATTATTTGGGTGAAAATTTCCAGAACAAATTCATTTTCCATACAACAATTCATACACATTTTGTTTCATGACATTGATTGCAATCCCCATAATGTAATAGCTCTCTTCCCACTTGCTCCCTGTGATTACTTTTTCCCTGTGTCTTTCTTTCTATACATTCCTATACTCTGAGTAATCTCCCTGTGCAAATATTGCCTTTCTGATCTCCTGTGGTTGATTGTTCTAAGGACTATACCTACCTCGTGTAAATATTCTACTGTTTATCTGGAGACCACAGGACTAAGTCCAATTCCAAGCCTGAAGGGTGACTAGAAGCCATAGTGTCTTTCGGGTTTCCCCAGTCTCCATTAGAGCAGTAAGCCTGGTCCTATTATTTTTTTTTCAATGATTTCTACTTTTGTTCCACATTTTTCTCTCATTCTACCCAGGATCTCCTAGTTTGATCCTTTTCCAAGTGGTTGACGGTGGCAGGCAGGGCACCATCTGGTTCTTCTGATCTCAGGGTCATGTGCGCTGAAGTTCACATAGTCCACTAGTCCCTAGGACTAATTGTTTCCATGTGTCTTTGGTTTTCTTCATTCTTCTTTTCCCTGGATGAGGAGAGACCAATTGTTACATCTTAGATGGACACTTGCAAGATTTTAAGACCCCAGACACTATTCACCAAAGTAGGATGTAGAACAATCTTTTTCTATAGTATGTTATGGCAATTGAGCTTGGTGTCCTCCATGACAATGGTCCCAAGCCTGTGGACCCAGTGACTCACACCCTCAGGGTGTGACTGTTGCTAAGAAGTTGTGAAGATACCTTTGCAACAGAACTTAGACTATGTTTGTTCTTTGTTCATAAGTATGTTTCTATGTATTAAAATCTAAGTCAAAAAAATCAAAACCACTTCAAGTATTTTGAATCAAGAGGTTTCAATACAAACAATTGGTAATACAGGTTATGAAAGATTTGAGAAATCAAAAAAGGAACAGTGAGGCAACCCAGAGATTAATAACAATAGGAAGCCACCACCACCTCTAGTTCTGGAGAAAACACAGAAGAAGCTGGCGAATAGCAGTTGGAGTTAAAACCATGGAGAAGGCTGAACAACAGAAGCTGTATTCTGGGAGAGAGATTGTGTAGATTATGTTAGGTAAGAATTGAAATCATGGAGGAAATACAACCATAGTCAGAGAGGTCACCCTAGGAAGATCAGAGGAAAAGATATCCTGACTTCTAGGTCTTCTCCCCTTTTCCTACACTTCAATCTTCTTCCAGTTACTCCCATTGGCTAAAACTAACTCCAGCTATCCAGTTGGCAAGAGAACCTGAGAAATTTAATTCCTTGTGATACAGATCACAGTAGGAGAAGGGTGGGGAATGTGCAGTAGACAAATATCTGACACACATATCATTGTTAAGTGACTAAAGAATGTTTATCCCTTAAAAGACAGAAAGGCATGTCAATAACTTTCATTAAGTTGAAAATAAATACTCTCTACATAAATATTTAATGAGCCTTAGTGGTGCAAATAGTTAAGTGCTTTGCCACTAACTGAAAGTTTGGTGGTTTGAACCCATCTATCCAACAGCTCCTCTGGAGAAGGACTTTGTGATCTGCTTCTGTAAAGACTAAAAAACTGAAACCAAACTCGCTGTGTTAAGTCAGTTATGGCTCATAGCAACCCCTCCTTGGGTTTCTGAGGTTATATCTCTATAGAAGTAGTCTTCTTTCCAAAGAGTGGCTGGAGGGTTTGAACCGCCACCCTTCTGGTTAACAGTCAAATGCTTTAAGCACTACACTACCAGAGCTCCAAGAAATCCCTGTGGGTAGTTCTACTATGTGACATGGATCAGTATGGGTTGGCACCTAACAACACTCAAATATCTCACTGAAATGGCTCAGATGTTTCTTGGTAAATTGCTGGTGAATGACAACAAAGATCTCTGAACTTTTTTGGTGCATAAAACATCTAAATTTTTTTTTTTTAAGTTTTATTTTAGTTCCAAAAGGTAAATGTACAAGGTATTTAGCCATCAAACTGAATTATTGTTTAACTGATTCAAGAGAACCCAGAGTTGTGAATATGTGTAGGAGTACACTTAAGTGTTCAAGTAAATGCAGATTAATGAGATGCGTGTGTATCGGCAAATATAATTAAGTATGGTTGCTATAATACCTATATTATACTAGATATCACTGATACCAAGTTTTTATATCTGAATACTTGCAGCTATGGGGTTGTGAAGAGGAGCAAAAGTTTACATAACAGAAAAATGTTCTCTAATGTACTGAACATTTATGCAATTAATCCTCATACAAATATCCTTACCAAGACTGATCCCAGGATCTTCCTTTCTTAGATAAGATAAAGCTTCTCTTTTCAGTCAATATTTCACTGACAGTCACACATTGTCCCACAGAATGTAAACACAATAAACTCATATGGACTGAAATAGAAAATATTAAAAAAAAAAAAAAGTTGATGACAATGTTGTTTGATAACCCTCTGAAAGACCTGCCAAACTAATGACAAATAATAATCAAATAGAATTAAACCAATTACCAATCGAAGAAGAGAAAATACACAAAAAGAGTTAATAGAACTTCAAATGAGAATGATTTTTTGGGGGGAAGATTAATAAAGGCCTCTGGGATAACTGAAGGTTCTTGAATATTGCAAAAAATATTATTTCATGTGATGACCTGATGTTGTTGTTGTTGTTATGCGCTGTTGAGTCGGCCCCGACTCATAGCGACCCCTCCTTGGGTTTCCGAGGCAGTATCACTATGGAAGTAGGATTGCCCAACCTTCCTTCCGAGGAGTGGCTGGTGGGTTTGAACCGCCAGCCTTCTGGTTAGCAGTCAAGTGCTTTAGCCACTATGCTACCAGAGCTCTTTCTGATGACCTAGCAGGTCAAATTTGAAATGAAGGTTGTCCAATAAGGCTATCATAACATTTGTTGGAAAAATATCACCTCAAAAGTCACCATTTGATTCTTTCTTTATTCATTTTAAGAATTAAAGCTAATCAAAAACATAATCTAAACTTCTGTAAAATAAGATAAAATGATACACTTATTTAATATATTTTAGAATCTTTTTCAGTAAGAAATTGCAAAAAAAAAAAAAAAAGGGGGGGTTTACTGTTGCTTATGAAAATTTGTTTCCCACTGTAAGTGGATTCCCTTTAAGTGGCCTTCTTGTGTGAATCCTCTGCAGATAAGAAGGCTGGGCAGTTCCTCCCATCACACCATGGCATCATTTGTTTATGTTTGTCTTCCACTCCCGACATTGAGTCCCTGTAGGTTGTCACGAGAGTGACACAGGCAGTCACTTCAATCTCACTGCAAAGTACCATTTATGGATTTTGTAGTGCACAGATTGGTACAAAAGCCAATTGCTATAACTTTTAAAAAGTGATAGAAATAGGAACAGATAATAGAGGAAGCCGACTCATAAAATGTTACAGCTGAAAGGGACGTTGAGATCATCTAATGTCCGTCCGCCTCATTTTATAGTTGAGGAAACTGAAGACTCAAGAGGTGATAACTTGCACAATGTCATGCCTGCCTCTAGTTTGTGGCAGAGTTGTTACTTGAAACTGGGTCTCTGGATTTTTTTTTTTCCAGAACCTCCTTCTAAATGACACTTCAGCATTGACAGAAGTTGATGAACTCTGTGTGGCTGAAGCAGAAATTGTATACTTTAATGACCTAACAGGCACTAGCTGCTGCCTAATCGGTAGAGTTCTCTGCAATTTGCAGGCATGGTATTGTGTGGGAGTGATGAACGCAGGCTCTGGAGCCAGACTGCCTGGGTTTTAATGAGACTTTGCCACTTCCTAGCTGAGTGACCTTGGGCAAGCTGCCTAATCTGTCTGTGTTTCAATTTCCTCAATATTTGCTAAGTGCCTACTATGTGCCAGAGGATAATAATAACCCTTATCCCAGAGAGTCTTAACTCAGCTAATATTTATGTAAAGTACTTAGAATATGCCCTGGCTCACAGAAAGCTCTCAACTACCATTTCAGTGTTCACTTACTCAGCAAACAAATGGGATCAGAGGCTGAGAAGCACAATGCCAAAAGAAGTTTTGTAGGGAAACCATCTGCACTAGGAACCAGCCATAGTCTTGCCATTCTCAGCTATAGACCAACTGAACATCTAGGAGGTAAGTTAGATAACTATAGAGAGACCTATATCCTTATGATATTGTGGGATTTATTCTATGAATTTATCTGAGTTGAAGACTCAGTAAGTCTATAGTTTCTTTATGGTCTTTCTCATCTCTAATTCTTTGTTGCCTCTTTACAGCCCTGAGTTAAAAATTAATTCCGATATTGTTAAGACACCAGAACTGGGTAAACCCAATCTCATTCACTAGTCTGGTTTTCTGATAGGGAACAATCTTTATTTGGTAGAACTGATAACAAGTTCTTTAAGAATTGAAGGTCTATCAGACCAAGTTTGCTGGTTGGATAGAGCCTGGTGGAACCACTGAGACTATGGCCCTTAGCTGCCCTTCAGGTCTGCAATTGAACCCACACCTGTGGCTTCCAGCCAAACAAAAGACAGGCGTATGAGTTGAACATTTACCTGAGGTGGATACACTTCTTGGAGAGATCAATCATGGGAGAAAGAAGGGCTGTTTATGAACAGGGAGACAGATCAGGGGGCAGGAATGCATGAAGGGATGGACACAGGGAAGAGGTAACTATTGGGAGTAAGTGGGAGGGGAGCTGTTGCATTGTGGGAAATTGTAGTCAATGTCATGAGACGAAGTGTATGTGAACTTTTGTATGGAAAGTGAATTTGCTTTGTAAATTTTCACCCAAATCATTATTGGGGGAAAAAAAAAGAAAAGAATTGAAGGTCTAACAGGGAGCAGTGCCATATGGCTGACCCAGATAAACTACTACTTAAAATATAGGCTACACATGCATACATATAGGTGCAAAAACACACAGCAGTTTAGACTATAAACTCTACTATCCCATGTTACAGCTGGACTATATGAAGAAGAACGTGGCATCAGGATTGGAGGAAAGCTCATTAACAACCTGCAATACGCTGACAACACAACTTTGCTTGCTGAAAGTGAGGATGACTTGAAGCACTTACTGATGAAGATTGAAGAATATAGTATGGATTGCATCTCAATATAAAGGAAACAAAAATTCTCACAACTGGACTTATAAGTAGCATCACGATAAATGGAGAAAAGATTGAAGTTGTCAAAGACTTCACATTCCTTGATTCTACAATTGATGCCAATGGACGCAGCAGTCAGGACATCAGATGACCTATAGCACTGGGCAAGTAGGCTGCAAAGGACCTCTTTCAAATGCTGAGGAGCAAAGATGTCTCCTTGAGGAATAAGGTGCACCCGACACAAGCCATGATATTTTTGATCACTTCATATACATGTGAGAGCTCAACAGTGAATAAAGAAGAATGAAGAACAGTTGATGCCTTTGAGATGTGGTGCTGCTGAAGAATGCTGAAAGTATTATGGACTACTAAAAGAACTAACAAATCTGTCCTGGAGGAAGTGCAGCCAGAATGCTCCTTGGAAAAGAGAATGGCCCAACTTTGTCCCACCTGCTTTGGTCTTGTTTTCAGAAGGGACCATTCCCTGGAGAAGGATGTCATACTTGGTAAGTTGGAGGGTCGACAAAAGAGGGGAAGTGCCTTAAGGAGATGGATTAACACAGTGGCTGTGGCTATGGGCTCAGGTATAGCAAGGATTGCAGAGCTGGCATGGGACCTGGCAGTGTTCTGTTCTGCTGTGCATGGGGTCACTATGAGTCGGAGATGATTCAACGGCACCTAACAACAACAACAACAACATCCCATGTTACACACAGGTTTAAGTTCATGCATGCCAAATATCTTCACAATTCTTCTCAATAAAGTAAGTTACCGAAAAGTTGTTTATTAATCAAGTGTAATGATTGATTTCTATTTTAATAAAGACACATAGTTTATTAAATAAATCTAGCCTAATTTCTTTGAAGTCTAGATCCTGTGCTAATCTGTATAGTTTACTAGTCTTACTCTTCAACTTTGCCGAGAAGTAGACTCTTCACTCAACTTAGAATTCTCTTCAGATTTCTCACTACAAGAAATATTGAGAAATAGAGGTTCCAGTAAGATGGTGGAATAAGCAGACAAAGTACATAGACCCTCTTCAACAAAGAAAGGGGAACCAATTAACACAGATACAGAAGGCAATGCTAGAGCCCTGAGCTTGGAAAGGAAGGACATAGAAGTGGATGAACCTTCAACTAGTAAAAGAACCTGCATGAAAAAACTGACAAAGGAGACATACGGAGATGCAGGCTGTCAGTGATCCTGATGGCATGGACAGCTTGGATATTGCCAAGCAGTGTAAAGACTTAAGAATTAACCTAAAAATTGGCCCTGATAGCCAAGGGTTATAAGGAGGACTGCACTGAGGGCCAATGAATAAAAGGGAAACAGGGAAGAGGGAGACAGGATGAGCCTTGGACTTTTGCCTGTCTGGAAGGTATAGCCATCTTGAATGTTTACAAGCAGTTCTACCATTTTGGATATTTAAATAAACAGTGTTCTCTCAGATTCCAGGGATGTAAGAATAAGCTCCACTTGTTGGGGACTGCAAGGACATTCTGGATGCAAACAACTGGAAAGTTAACAGAGATCTAAATATAACAACGTGTCTTGGAGACAACAGATAATCACAGTCTACACAAAGAAGCAAGAGAAAGCGGTAGAAACAAAGGAGCAGGGTACAGAACCAGAACACATCGATGAAGAAGAAGCAGCAATGGAACCCCCTCCGATAAGAAATTCAAAAGAATTATATTTAAGTACTTTCAAATGATTGAGAGAAAGATCAAGGAAAACACTGACAAAATTAAGGAAAACATAGACAAAACTCTAGAACAATTTTAGAAGAAAATACAAGAACAAAATGACAAAATAGATGAAAAATTAGAAATGATACAAAATCTACAGACAGAAACCCAGACAATTAATACTAAATTTTATTTTCAGAAATAAAAATAACACACTGAAAGGGCAAAGGAGTAGAATTGAATTAATGGAGGAGAGAATTGATGAGATTGAAGACAAACAAATGAATACTTCTTTGGAAAGGGATCAATCAGAAAAAAGATCAAAACAAAATGAAGAAAGCCTAAGGTTCATGTGAGATACCATCAAAAGGAATAACCTATGTGTAATTGGAATTCCAGAACAGGAGGAGAAAAAGAAAGCCACTGAGAAAATTGTCCAAGATTTGTTGGAAGAGAACTTCTCTGATACGATGAA
>NW_006921739.1:5861567-5864958 GCF_000298275.1 Orycteropus afer afer
CTTCCTTCCGAGGAGTGGCTGGTGGGTTTGAACCGCCAGCCGTCTGGTTAGCAGGCAAGTGTCTTAGCCACTATGCTACCAGAGCTCCTTATATACCCAACAAAATTGTCCCTCAAATATGATGGTGAAATTGGGAGATTTCCAGATAAGCATAAATTAAGGGAATTTGTTAAAAACCAGACAACTTTACAGAGGTACTAAAGGGAGTCCTTTGATCAGAGAACCAATAATAGCAAACAACAACTGACCATTAATACACAAGATAATATAACCCAGAAACTGACACAGCTATGGAAGTATCAAAAGCAAAACAAGCTTACAAGATTGTAAACAGGGAATTAGAGACATCAATTGGCAAGTGAGGACAACCAAAAAGAGGGAAAATACTGTGTAGTTACAGAACTTCTAAATGGTGAGGAGTCAAGAGAGCTGCAAGATTGAATGAACTGTTTTAAAATCAGGGAGAAAATTATAAATCACAGGGTAACCTCACAGAAAAATGATAAACCTTCACATCACAATAAAAAAAGAGGACCAGCACAAATATTTATCAAATGCTAAAACAATAGCAAAAAAAGAAATGATAACATGATTCATAAACATAATGAGCTCAGTGCAGAAAATAATATGGAACAAAGAAACCAGAAACACAACAAAAAAACACATAACAACATGACAGAAACCAACTCATACTTGCCGATAATTACACTGAATGTTAACGGATTAAATACACCATTCAAGAGATGGAGAGTTGCAGACTGGATAAGAAAACATAACTCATCAATATGCTGTCTACAAGAGACACACCTTAGAGACAAAGATAAAAATAGACTAAAAATCAAAGGTTGGAGAAAGATATATCCAGCAAATTGCAACCAAAAAAGAGCAGGAGTGGCAATATTAACTTCTGATCAAATTGACTTTAAGACAAAAATCACCATAAGAGACTGTTTTTGTTGTTGTTATGTGCCGTCGAGTCGGCCCCAACTCATAGCGACCCCTCCTTGGGTTTCTGAGGCAGTGTCACTATGGAAGTAGATTGCCTAACCTTCCTTCTGAGGAGTGGCTGGTGTGTTTGAACTGCCGGCCTTCTGGTTAGCAGTCAAGTGCCTCAGGCACTATGCTACCAGAACTCCTATAAGAGACTAGAAGGACATTATATAATGATTAAAATATCAATTGAACAAGAAGATATAACCATAACAAATATCTATGGACCCAATGAAAGAGCCCCAAAATGCATAAATCACACTTTAACAGAACTTAAAGGCAAATATGACTCCACAGTCATAGGAGACTTTAATGTAACACTTTCAATGAAAGATAGAACAACTGCAAAGAGACTCTGCAAAGACACAGAAGAACTAAACAATACAATCCACCAACTTGACCTTATAGACATCTACAGATCACTTCGCCCAACAACAGCATGATATACATTCTTTTCTGGTACATGTGGAACATACTCCATGATAAATCTTATGTTAGGCCATTAAGCAAGCCTTAATAAATTTAAAAACATTGAAATACTGAAAAACATCTTCTCAGATCACAATGCTATCAAATAAGAAATCAACAATAGGAAGATCAATGGAAAAATATCAAACACATGGAAACTGAACAATACTTTCCTTAAGTAAGATTGGATAATAGAAGAAATAAAAAATGAAATAAAAATATTCCTTGAATCAAACAAGAATGAAAACACAACATACCAAAATCTTTGGGACACAGCAAAAGCAGTGATCAGAGGCCAATTTATAGCTATAAATACACACATCAAAAAGAAGAAAGAGGGATTCAAAATGGAGTCTCATCAGTAAGCACCACACTATTTCCCTCTAGCATCTTATTGCTTGAAAAACCAGGTACAGCAGTTTGAATTAGGGATTTTGGTGCTCTGAACAGCTCACTGAATCAGAGTGCACCAAACACAGAAGAGCAGAATTAGAGGAAAGGCACAGGGAGATTATTTAAGAAAGATCTATCTGGCGGATGATGGACAGGCAGCCAAGAAAGGCCACTGGAAACTTCCCTGGGGCAGTCACTGACTGGCAGGCGATAGTGACCACCTGAGATTTCCATGAGCCAAGAAAGAAGACACCTCATATCAGCATACCAGCGGCCACACTAACATCCCAGAGAATAGCCCCAAGTATCTGTCTCCAGCACCCAATTTTATAGGTAACTTGGGTTGCCTAAGTGCAAACGGGTGTGTGCAGCACCACTTAAACCCAAGCAGAGAGCTCCTGGTGCTCCAGGAGGGTGAGTTTACCCCCCACCCCCAGTGGGTCACTAAGTAGGCTTGGGTCAGACTGGTAGACATTGAGAGATCTGTGCTTATCTTTGTCACTGATATCGGGACCACAGATTACTAGCAGGCATGCTCCTGACTCCAGCACAGCTGAAATTGCACACATCTTTGGTGCCACAGGTGGGCAGTATCACAGACAAACTCCTGAGCCATTCATGGTCTGGACAGATTGCACTGGTGCCATTTGTGGTCTGGGCAGATTGCACCGGTGCTGCAGGCAGATGGGATGGGGAAAGAGAGGAAGGCGCGGCTGAGTGTGGTCCCGGGAATTTGCCTTGGATTGGCTTTTTGACACCGAGAGGACTTGAAAGGGGGTCTTTGAGTGTGCCTGAGACTGGCGGAAAGTAGCAACTCCCTAACAACAGGAATGTTTCCTGAGATTGAGCCGCAGATTTGTAAATAACAATGTCATCAATAACAGCCCTTGCATACCCCTAGAAACCGACCCTAGCAACACCAAGCTTTCCTTCTTTTGCTCCTACCTTCTCTGCCAATAACTTCACCCATTCAATTGAAGAAACCATATTCAGCCATTTACCATAAAACCTCCCACTTCGAACTCTAAACCCTCTTTACGACAGACAGAAACACATATCCACATTCCACACAATGATCACAAAGAAAACAGCAGAGCGACCCAACACACCTGAATCAATAATGAAATAAAATACAGCAGCTTCACCTTTTCAAAATATTAAAATAAACCATAAAACCAAGAAAAAACAAATCAACACATAACCAGCAGCTAAAGACAACCTCATAATGTCTAGGAAAAAACAGGCAACCTCAAATCAAATAAAAAAACAGGACAAGGTATTAGAAGCAAAACTACAAACAAACATCTCATTATACATGGAGGAAGAGGAGACAATAAGAGGAGGCAATAGAATTATCTGAGAAGAAATTTAGAAGATATGTTTATAGAGCTATACAAAAGCCTAAGGAAACCCCAAACAGAAACAAGAAGAATACAGACAGTTCCCTGGAGGAACTCAGGAAAATCATTGAGGAACAGAATATTAAGATTAATGCACAGTCAGAACTCATACAAAAACAGCAGTTAGAAATGCAGAAAAT
>NW_006921739.1:5882928-5885455 GCF_000298275.1 Orycteropus afer afer
ATTACTGTAAAAAGACATAGAAGGGTTTGCTTGGGAAAGGGAACTCACCTAGTAGGTTACCGGGATGGGGAGGGAAAGGAAGGGATTAATTTAGGACTAGTTGGGGCTTACACTCTGACATGGGTGTGGGTGGATATACGGAAAGAATGTATGACCACCATGATAACATTGGGAAAAGAGAGGACACTGACTGTGCACATAAGAGATAGACAACAGATGTTAAAACCAACCAATGTGTCCATAATACCACATTGCCGTTAACATCAAACACCTGAAATGATCAGACAGGGATCAGTGAATAGAGGTATACTCTAGACCAAGGATAGACTCAGCTGAGGCTTATCTTGTATGGACACCAATGATGCAAAATACCTGCAATCCTTACAGAAACAATAGAAGACTGACACAGAGTAATCCCTCACACACATCCCAACACTATGGGAGAGAGATCCAATAGAGCTGCTACCTCAGGGCCATAGTACTGGTGTACACCAGACTCAATTGGTACAACAAAATACATAAAAGCATTGCTCCACATCCTACATTGAGTAGCGACCGGGGTCTTAAGAACTTTCAAGTAGCCATCTAGGATGTAGCTAATGGTCACCTAGTGTCGGAAGTGAAGAAGAACACGCAAAAAAAAAAAAAAGGGGGGGGTATTTAAAAGCAATCAGCCCTTGGATACGATGGCCCTTGAGACCAGATGAACCAGTTGGTGCCCAGCTACCAAGGCCAACCACTCCGGAAAGGGTCAAATCTGGAGATCCTGGATAGAGTGGGAGGGAAAATGTGGAACAAAATCCAAAAACTCAATAATGACCAGAATTACTGGTCAGATGAAGTCTGGTGAGAATCCCAATACTATGGCCCTGAAATACATTCGGCACCTGGAATAAAACTCCCTCCCAGGGTAGGCTTTCAGCCCAATAGTTAACAAGATGTACACACAGACCACTCAACCCAGGATGCCATACCCACAAACTCAATGGTAATACATCCTTTAAAGCAATAGTCATGGAATACCAAAGGACCAAATTCAAACTGAGGAAATGCAGGACAAACAGGAGTGCATAATTATGAGAGGCACAGGGGGAGTGTTGCAGGGTAGGGAGGGGAGGAGACTGGGTTAGGGTTTGATATGGCGAATGGGGAATGAAACTAAATGTATGTGTGACCTTGAATGTAAAACAAGCTCTTAAATTAAAAAAAGAAAAATAAGAAGAAGAAGAAAGAGCCAAAATCAATACTTTAAACCAACATCTCCAACAATTAGAAAAAGAACAGCAAGAACGTCTACAGTCACCAGAAGAAAGGAAATAATAAAGATTTGAGCAGACATCAATGAAACAGAAAATAGGACAATAGAAAAAAATCAAGACTAGAAGTTTTTTTTTTTTTTTTAAGAGATGAACAAAGACAAACCACTGGCAAATTCAACAAAGGAAAAGAGGGAGGAAAAACAAATGACATGAATAAGAAATGAAATGGGTGACATCACAACAGAACCAACTGAAATATAAAGGATTATATCAGGATGCTATGAAGAACTGTACTCCAACAAATTTGAAAATCTCAAAGACATGGATACATTTTTAGAAGTACACTACTTACCTAAACTAACCCAGTCTGAGGTGGAAAAGTTGAACAGACCCATAACAAATGAGAAATTGAACAGGTCATAAAAAAATCACCAAAAAAAAAAAAAAAAATCCTGGCTCAGATGGTTTCACTGGAGAATTATACGAAACATTCAGAGAAGAACTGACACCAATCCTACACAAACTATTTCAAAACATACAAAAGGATGGACTCTTCACAAGTTCATTTTATGAAGCAAGCATAATCTTGATACCAAAACCAGGCAAAGATTTCACTGAAAAGGAAAACTACAGACCAATATCCCTCATGAATATAGATGCAAAAATCTTCAACAAAATCCTAGGCAATAGACTCCAACAGCATATCAAAAAAATAATTCATTATGACCAAGTTGGTATGCAAGGATTGTTCAACATTAGAAAAACAATCAACCTCATCCACCACATTAATAAAAGTAAGGACAAGAACCAAATGATCATATCAATCGATGTAAAAAAGGCATTTGATAAAATCCAACACCCATTCCTGATCAAAACTCTCAGCAAAATAGGAATAGAAGGAACATTCCTCAACATAATAAAGGGCATCTATGCAAAACCAACAGCCAACATTATACTCAATGGAGAGAGACTGAAATCATTCCCCTCAAGGACAGGAACCAGACAAGGTTGCCCTCTATCACTACTTCTATCCAACATTGTACTGGAAGTCCTAGCCAGGGCAATAAGGCAAGAAAGGGAAATCAAAGGCATCCAAATTGGTAAGGAAGAAGTCAAACTATCCTTATTTGCTGATGATATGATCCTATACTTAGAAAACCCTAGAGATTCAGTAAAAAATCTAGTAGAACTAATTGAGAGATTTAGCTTTGTGGCAGAATACAAGATCAATGTCCAAAAATCAGTTGGATTCCTGTACACCAGCAAAG
>NW_006921739.1:5885597-5887642 GCF_000298275.1 Orycteropus afer afer
AGAAACTGTAAGAGATCTACATAAATGGAAGGACATACCACACTTGTGGATAGGAGGATTGAACTTTGTGAAAATGTCAATTCCACCCAAAACAATCTATACATTCAATGCAATTCCAATCCAGATCCCATCAACATTCTTTAAGGATATGGAAAAACCAATCACTAACTTCATATGGAAAGGAAAGAGACCTTGGATAAGCAAAGCATTATTGAAGAAGAGCAAAGTAGGAGGTCTCACATTCCCAGATCTTAAAACCTACTATACAGCCACAGTAGTCAGATGGATTGAAGACTTAAATGTAAGACCTAAAACTATAAAGTTCCTCAAGGAAAAACTAGGGGCAAATTTAGGGGCCTTAATATATGACATAAATTGACTATCAAGCATAACTCAAAAATACCAACAGCAGAAGAGAAACTAGATGAATGGGACCTTCTAAAAAATTAAATTTTTATGTGCTTCCAAAGTCTTCTTCTTCAAGAGTCAAAAGAGAACCTACAGATTGGGAAAAAAATATTTGAGAATGACGTTTCTGACAAGGGACTTATCTCTAGAATTCATAGAAAACTCCAACACCTCAACAACAAAAAGACAAATAAGCCAATAAAAAAATAGGAAGAAGACACGAATAGATCAAAAGACTATCCACCAAAGAGGATATTTAGGCAGTGAACAATAATACGAAGAAATGCTCACAATCATTAGCCATTAGAGAAATGCAAATAAAAAAAGCAATGAGATACTATCTTGCCCCAGCACTAGTAGCAAAGTTCAACAAGACAGAAAATAACAAATGCTGGTGAGAATGTAGAGAGATTGGGACTCTCATACTTTTGGTGGGACCGTAAAATGATACCACTGTGGAATGAAGTATGGTGATTCCTTAAAAGTTGGAATTAGAAATATCATTTGGCCCAGCCATTCCATTACTAGGTAGGAGCTCTGGTGGCATAGTGCCTAAGGCATTTGACTGCTAACCAGAAAGCTGGTGGTTCAAACCCACCAGCCACTCCTTGGAAGGAAGATTGGACAATCTACTTTCATAGTGATACCTCCTCAGAAACCCACGGAGGGGTCACTATGAGTTGGATATGATTCAATGGCAGTGAATTTTATCCTAAAGAAGTGAGAGCCAGGACAAGAACAGATATATGCACACCCATGTTCATTGCAGCACTATTTGCAATAGCCAAATGATGGAAACAACCTAGGTGCCCATCAACAGAAGAATGGATAACCAAACTATGGTAGACACACAATGGAATAATATGCAGCCCTAAAAAATAACATAGATTCTGCAAAACACTGCATAACGTGGATGAACTTGGAGGACATTATGCTGAGTGAAATAAGCCAATCACAGAAGGACATTATTGTAAAAGTCAAGGAAAGGTTTATATATGGAAGAAAATTTTCTTTGTTGGTTACCAGGTGTAGGAGGGGATGGGAATGGAGGGAACACTGTTAGATAGGTGGAGACAAGTATTGATTTGGGTAAAGAAAAGGGCAATATATCAAATGTGAGTTATCAACATGGTGGCATCGAGGAAGAGGAAGACATAGAGAGGTGGTGGGAGGTACAGACAGCAAAGATGAACCCTTTTGCACATACAGTACTGCATTGTCAGTGAAGGCAAACATTGATATAAGTGTGGATAGATGGGTGCACAGGCTGAACTATTAGATATGTCCATACAGGGGAGAGTTTGCCCAAGACCATGTATAGGGTTGGGAAACAATATTTCTACAAATGCATTTGTATGTTTTGTAAGAATTCCCAGGTAAAAGGAGAGCTAACAAGGGTCAAGGTTGTAGTCACCTCTTGGCTACAGCCAGCTACCCAGAGGGAGCAAGTAATTGGACCTGTGGGCTCGGGATCATGGTCACAGGGCACATCAAGCTCAACTGGCACAACATACTACACAAAACATGGTTCCACATCCTACTTTGGCAAGTAGCAACTGGGATCTTAAAAGCTTGCAAGCGGCCATCTAGATGCAACGATGGGTCTCTCCTCATCCAGAACAAAGAAGAATGAAGAA
>NW_006921739.1:5887848-5895060 GCF_000298275.1 Orycteropus afer afer
ATTAAAAAAAAAAAAAAAAAGAAAGAACCAGTTTTGCTGATCTGATAGAGCTTGGTGGAACCACTGAGATGATGGCCCCCAGTTGCTCCTTAGGTCTGGAATTGAACACACTCCTGTGGCTTCCAGTCAAACAAAAGACAGGTATATGAGCTGAACATTTACAATAGGTAGATACAATCCTCGAAGAGATCAATCATGGGAGTATAGAAGGGCTGTGTATGCACAGGGAAACAGCTTGGGGGCAGGAATGCATTGGAGGGAAGGGCACAGGGAAGAGGTAGCTATGGGGAGGAAGTGGGAGGGAAGCTGGTGCATTGGTCAATGTCATGAGACAATGTATATGTGAACTGCTGTATGGAAAGTGAATGTGCTCTGTAAACTTTCACCCAAACCACAATAAAAATTAAAAAAAGAGAAGAAAGAAATGTTGAGAAATAAGCTAAGTTACTGAAATTAAAGAATCAAAAAAAAAGAAGGCAATTGTACAAATTATGTCTCTGCTTCCTCTACCCTACTCCATTAGATTAGATAATGCTAAAAATAATTCTATTCTCTTTTCAAAGATACTGGGAGAATATCCAAATTATTATAAAATCACTTCTCCTGTGGATGGGACTCATTCCAGAAATTTCCTTGGAGAATTCCTGAAGTCTGTGAAATGCTTCTTCTAAAAATTAGAAAACAGAGGAAATCAAGAAACCACAATTGAGCATCCAATGTAAATGGGATTAAACTGTGAAAAGCCTTGGGGAACAAAGACAATCTAGTTAAGCTTTTGTTTTTCTGTAAATATATCAATCATTATTTCAATATTTATTGAAAGGCAATAAAGGGTGGGGTTAAGCGTTTGGGCTTTGGAGTCAGATACATATGGAGTCAATTCCCAGTTCAGACACTTATTAACTGTGAGATCTTGAGTGAGTTGTATGCTTCTCTGAGCCTCCATTTCATTAATTGTGAAAGGAGGATACTGTAGTATCTACCTCATAGCATTGTAAGGATTGGATTAGGTAATGCATACAGTGTACTTAGCATTTTTTGGCACCTGTAAGCACTGATTTGCTTACCGAGTACCTACTAAGTGCAAGCAATGAATTAAACAAGTCCTCAGTCTCTTGGAGCTATGTTCTTGCTGAGGGTACAGATACTAGACAAACCTACAAAATATATCTCATATCTTGTGGTCAAGAAGAAAGCTAAAGCAATGCAAGGATATAAAGAAGGATGGAGATGAGTTAGGTAACTACTTTATACAAGGAGCTCAGAATCATTTAACCAGGGACCTTGAACAATAGGGCAGACATGCAGACAGCTATGAGTTAAGTATCTCAGGTAGAAGAAACAGTGCAAAGGCACTGATGCAGAAGCTTGCAGTAGAATATTGGAGGAACCATAAGAGGCCAACATGGTCCAAAAGAACACAGAATGTGATCCAAAAGAAACAAGGCAAGAGCCAGAAGGTCATTCTAGGTTGTTGGTGAGGATATGAATTTAATATTGAGAGCAGTAGAAGTCACTGAAGGATTCTGAATGAGAAGTGATATGTTGTTGTTGTTGTTGTTATGTGCCGTCGAGTCGGCCCCGACTCATAGCGACCCCTCCTTGGGTTTCCGAGGCAGTATCACTATGGAAGTAGGATTGCCCAACCTTCCTTCCGAGGAGTGGCTGGTGGGTTTGAACCGCCAGCCGTCTGGTTAGCAGGCAAGTGTCTTAGCCACTATGCTACCAGAGCTCCTGAGAAGTGATATAAGCAGACTTAAGTTTTAAAATAATTTTCTGGCCTCTATGTAGAGAATAACCTGCTGAGGCCAAGCAGGGAAGCAAGGAAACCAGTTATGAGGGTTTTGTAAGAATTCAGGCAAGACATGATGATGGTTTGGACTAAAGTGGTTGTGGAAGAGGTGATGGGAGATGGTCAGAGTCTGGATGCATTTTGAAGGTAGTTGTAAAAGGATTTGCTGATAAATTTGATATTGTATGACAGGAAGAGAGAGGTCAAGAATGATGACAAAAAAGAATGAGTAGGAAAATTGCAGGGCCCACTTACTTAGATGGAGAGATGAGGAGAGGACATCTTAAGTATGAAATACTGTGGCAGATAATGTGCTTTAGCTCACTCAAAGCATTTGAAGCCCCTTCTTCCTTTTTACCTTGTAGAGTAGAAACTGAAAATCAAAATATTCCAGTACCCAACCTTCCTTACAGTTGAATGTGACTATGTACAGGGGATTGACTAATAAGTTATAACTAGACACTCCCTGGCTTAACTTCCAAGGAAAAAGTAAATCACACACTCCTGAGGAGAAGGCTTTTCTTCTCTGCATTTTTTCACCTTTCCATCTTCCCAGAATGTAGAACAGATACATGAATTGCAGCAGCCGTCTTGTGATATTGTTACTGTTAAGTGCCTTCAAGTTGACACTGCTCCATGTGCAACAGAATGAAATGTCCAGTCCTGCACCATCCTCATAATCACTGCTGTATTTGAGCCCATTGTTGCAGCCACTATGACAATCCGTCTTGTTGAGGGCCTTTCTCTTCTTTGCTAACCCTCTACTTTACCAGGCATGATGTCCTTCTCCAGGGACTGGACCCTACTGACAACATGGCCAAAATAAACAAGATGTAATCTTGCCATCTTCTCTTTAAAGGACCTTTCTGGCTGTACTTCCTCCAAGACAGATTCTGGCAATCCATGGTATATTCAATATTCTTTGCAAACACCATAACTCAAATCCATCAATTCTTCTTTGGTCTTCTTTTTTCATTGCTCAGCTTTTGCATACATATGAAGTGATTGAAAATACCATGTATTGGAGCAGGTGCACCTGGGTCATCAAAGTGACATTTTTGCTTCTCTTTAGCCTGTTTGAATCTGCAAATTCTGTAGAAATCTCTCCACCATAGGTGACTTTGCTAGTATCTGAAATACTGGTGGCATAGCTTCCAGCATCATAGTAACACATCAGCCACCACAGTATAAGAAACTGACAGACAGGTGGTGGTAATATTAGGGTGGTGAGGACTAAATATATATGGTAAGCATGGTGGAGCTGCAATGTAGGATCATGCACTTGTAATGTAACCATGGAGCAAAAATATTAGCTCTGGAATTCCAAACTTCAGAAAACTTGGGTGACAGAAACAAGTTTGTCTGTTCAAGCCCATGTTGATGAAACCTGTTATTCTTAACTGATCAAATGCATATCAAACATCTAAGTAGAGATAGTGCATTCATAATTTGACTTATTAATCTGAAGATCAGGGGAGAGGTTAGGTCTGAAAGTATGTACTAAGACATTATTACCATGCAGATGGGATTAAAAACTGTGGGGCTGACTAGATAAGCTCACAAATAGAGTGAGTGCAGAATAATGGAAGAGCTCAGAGAAGTGAGGGCTGTAGCACCACAGTGTCTAGATCTGGAACAACAGGGAATCCAAGAAAGGAGATGGAGAAGGAGTGGCCACTGAGGAAGAAGTTGATCAAGGCAGTGTCCTAGCAGCCACCTGAAGAATATGTTTCAGGGAGAGAGTGATGAGCTGTGTCAGATGTTAATGAGAGATGAAGTAAAATGCATCAGTGGACTTCGAAATATAGAAGTTACTGGTGACCTTGACAAAAGTGTTTTCAGTGCAAGGTGCAGTAGATAGAATCATGATAGTATATCTACTATGCCAAGACCCTGATAGGACCTATGCTGTTCAGAAACTATTTAGTACACTATCTATCTCCCTTTTCATTAAAACAATGAAGAACCAACCAATCAACCAAATAAAACACAGTTCTCATTGATGGAACTTCAAGCAGGATGGGAGGGAGTAGCTATTCTTTTCTCTTAGTAATTGCAGCATTTTAATAGTCCTCTTATCTGGTTACAAACCGTGTAAGAGAGGCAAGTGGAGATACTGTAGCAGATAGGAAGAAGAGGGAGTTGAGAGAAGGAGAACTCAGTTCCAGTACCTCCCCAACATCTCTAACTGTCATGTCTTGAATTGGTCATTGAGCTAAAGTAGTCTCATTTTCCTCATCTCTGTAACAGATTGGAAGGAGCTCTGGTGGTGTAGTGGTTAAACCATTTGTTGGCTAGCCAAATAGTTGGTAGTTTGAACCTGCCAGCCACTCTGCAGGAGAAAGATGAGGCAGTCTGCTTCTGTAAAGGTTAACAGCCTTGGAAACACTGTGGTTCTACTCTGTCCTAAAGGAACACTATGAGTTGGAATTGACCCGATGGCAGTAGGTTTGGTTTGGTTTCAGATAAGATTGGAATTCTCTTAAAGATTCACTTCCAATTCCAGATATATTTCTAGACTAATATCTGATTTTGTGTCTAACACAACATGGGCACTCAAGAGTTATGTGTTTCATAGAAGAGGATTTTGTATACGTGTTAAGAGACATTGACAGGGTAAATGACTTGCTCAATCATAAGCAAGTTGTGGAGCCAAGGGCTGGGTCTCCTAACTCTGAGCTTAGTGATACATTTTGTCTGGGTTTCAAGATTTAGAATACTAAATCTTTCTATCCATAAAAGCACCTCCCTCTTTTCACACATTTGCAATTACATGGATACTAGCCAAGTAAAATAGCCAAGTCTCCTTGACTAATTGCACTGGACTTCAGAGACCTTCAAGAGAAAGGATATGTTACCTCATCTATAGCCAAACAGTTGATTCGGGTACTGCAGCATCCTTTAAAATGTCTGTGTTTCTTTCATTAAAAGGCAAGAACAAAGTCATTCAAAGAGTAGAGGAAATCTTTTTTTTTTTTTTTTTGGAAGGTTTATTTGTTTGATTCCTCAAAGTAAAAATGCCCCAAATTCCCACACAAAGAGAAACATAGTTAAGCTGCGTGGTTCTGTCTTGAGTATGCAAATATCACAGCCCAGTCTTATGTCAGCTTGAAAAGATAATGTCATGCAGAAAATTAAGACCATCTGATGAAATCATGTTATGAAATGTGGCTTGAGGGAGCAGCTTTTTGTGTGTTGCTATTTGATATATTTTCACACCAAGATTCAAAAGAACAGGCAAGGAGCCTCAATTAATGCAAAATTTGAAAATTTCAGGCAAATTTACAAGGTGTTTACTGAGGAGAAAAGGGAGGGGGACGTCTTAAATACTGTCTCCTTGTAACAGCCTTGATTTTATATTATGTGTCTAAGGAACTGAATACCTCAGCTTTTCATTTAGAGTTTTGAATTTAATCTGATGGTAGTTTGGATATAATAATGATGCGTTTATTGTTAATTTCCTTAAAGCCTTACTTTCTAACAATGTAGACCATATCGCCCCAAATACCTTCTGTGCTTTTAGGGATTTCCATATTCCACAGTGCACAGGAGCTAACTCCAAAGGAATGCTTAAGAAGAATATGCAAGAAGCAAGAATATATTTCCTTAGTAACTAGCTGGCCTTTTTCTTTTCCTCTCTGCAGACCTGGTTTCCAGAAGACGAGAAGGAGACTTGACAGGGCTTTATTGGTTCATAAATTAACTTGGTAGATTTACAATCATTACTTGGAATGCCAAGAACTCTTTTTAGGAACTGATTTTCAAGAGAGGAAAAACATGTTTAACTCTGAATATGAAACTGGCATCATAATCCGCTTAGTTGAAGCTGGATAAGTTAGTTTTACTCCTATGGACGCAATCCCATCTGCCATTGACAAGTTATTTTTGGTCTAAGGGAATATTTAAACAGAGATTCATGATTATATTGTATTTTCAGTGTAAATTAATAAACAACAAACCATCATTAGCCATATGATTATTGAGATATGTAGTCTGTCAAATTTGTTGACTTCTTTTAGAGGCTAATGATGAAGTGAAGAAGGTCAAATGAGCATTATGCTCTTCTAAAACATCCATTACTTCCTGTTAACCAGCAAGTCTAATCCAGAAGTGAAGAAAGATAGGTTAATATCAGAGTGACCTTTCCCTCCCAACCCTTGCCCAAAGATGTAAATAATCCAACTTTTGGAGATAAAAGGCTACATCCCAAGTAGACCTCTGAGCTCATGGTTCACGAGAGGGGTATTTCTCTTAGTACGTAAGTGAAGGAGATTTTTCCATATTGACAAGCCATGGAGAGAAATTCCTACCCACGTCTCTCAGATCAAAATGCCCTGTGTTTTGTCTTTCTTCCCTGTGCCTAGAAAAGAGTTACACAGAACCACCCCTTTCAAAAGAAAGCACACAGAAGGGACAAATACTTAAATTCAGAACACTATAATCTGTGGAAAAACATGAGACAAATGAAGGAATGATTCATTTGGCCAAGGCAAACTTGAGCCTCATTTTGCTGTGACCTAAGCAAGCAAATAGTTTTTTTTTTTTTTTTCTTTTTCCAAATAGAACAGGGCTAATTATAGGAGGCATAGAATAGGTAAAATAGCTCCTTATTCCCAAGCATCCACATATTCCTGAGATGAAGAGCAAATATTTTGTTTAAATAGCAAGCAATTTTCTATAAAAGTGCTATTGCTTGGAAATGCTCTTTATGATTTATTGCTGCCTTTTAACTTGAAAAAATATTAATAACTGAGAAGCCCTTGTTGGTATCTTTATTATGCTTAAACCCAAATAGCCATACTATTATAACTGGTGTGGCCACATTCAATATTTTTCTTTCATGAATGCAGTATGGGTTTATTAACAGAGGCCAGAAAATAAAAATAGAGGCAGGCTTCCAGGCTGTAGCTTTACATGGCGATGCCATAGCAATAAGAAGGCAACAACTTTCAGAAGCCAGGATGAAGCCACACAGAGGATCTCTCTGCGTTTTCCCCTTTCCTACCAGAGAGAGCACTTTCTCTGGGTATGGATTCGTGTCATCATTCAGCTGTTTCTTCTGGCAAAGCCAGAATCCAGAACAGAATCTCAGTGAAAAAGAAACCAATAAATTAGATCTCTTTGTGAGAAATTTGCCATTAGTTCTATTCTCCCGGACTATTAAGATTCTTTATTTACTTCACCAAGAGATTTCTGCTGACAAGTCCATCCATTTACCACTAGCCTAGATAAAATGATAATAAACAAAATGTCAAAAAATGTATTCATGGGACTTTCCCCATTCCCATTGCCTCCCCTTCTCCTTTTTCATCAAGCTGGTATATTAAAGAGCCACTGGAGTTAAAAAGTTTAAAACTGACAGGTTTGTGGAGGCTTTTAGTTTAGTTAATTAATTATATTTTATGTCTATGTATGTCTAT
>NW_006921739.1:5895160-5915389 GCF_000298275.1 Orycteropus afer afer
TATATATATATACACACACACATACCAAAAGCTGATACAGTAAGAAAAACAGAGAATATGTATCAGTTCTTCCTGCTTATTATGTTCCTAATCTGATTTGGTTAATAAATATGTCTCTGGTCTCTGGGATGGGGAGTTTGACTGGATGCATATGGGGGAGAAAAAGAAATTCTCCACGTTATGTTTATGGATAATTCCCAAAGGAATCTTTTGTTTCATAGTATCTTTGGAGTCCTTTGGGTGAAACGCAAACCCTGAGCGTTTCTATCTCACACATAACTCCAATTGAGACACCTATAATACAAAACAGAGTTCGCCCGAGGGCACCGTTATACATTTATTATAAAGCAAAGATTAAAACAATTTTATGGAAATTAAAGATAATATGGAACATTTGTCTCTCTCTAAGTCAAAGAGTAACATGAAGCAGTTCAGCAAACAGCTCCAGGCAGTTCCACGCGGGATGATCGAATGGCTGGGACTAAGGGGACAGGCAGGGCGGCTGCAGACTGCGAGGTGTGGGTTTCTTTTACCAGGGCATCTTGTCGGTGCTTGGCAACTGTGCTCAGGTGAAAAATGATACGCCTGCAAAATCAGACCAATGGGCAAGTTGAGGGGTACTTAGGTGGTTTGCCCTCCTGAAATCTATCTCAGCAGGACAGGATGCAAACAGCAGGTTAGGGGCTAGGAGGGTGCACAAGAGAGCTTTTTATGTTTTACCTTTTTTGGCGTGTGTCTGTGCACATGTGCATGCACGTGTGTGTGTGTGTGTGTATGTGCATGTGCTTAGTTCTGTTCCTCCTTGATTCACATGCTCATGCAAAAAAGAATGTGCAAAAGCCTTGAAAATTTGCAAAAGCTCCACGCTGGTAGCATTTCCATTTTATATATACTAGATACTCCTTACCAAAAAATAAAAAAGTGTTTTCAGAGAGTAAAACATCAATGTTAAGTGAGAGATGTAGTTTACTTCCTTCTGCACGCAGGGGTCTGATCTGACCTTCAGTACACCAAATTCAAGGAGCTCTGGTGGCGTAGTGCCTAAGGCATTTGATGGCTAACCAGAAGGCTGGCGGTTCAAATCCACCAGCCACTCCTCGGAAGGAAGGTTGGGCAATCTACTTCTGTAGAGATACCGCCTGGGAAACCCAAGGAGGGGTCGCCGTGAGTCTGGCCGACTCGAGGGCAGTGAGCAGGAGCAGGAGCAAGAACACCAAATTTATGGTAAAGGGAGGGCTTTTCAATTGGGTTTGTTTTATTTTGCTCCTCGGTCTGGATATTTTTTTCATACCTCCCAGGCAGTAATTCTCATGGGTAAGCTTGTATTTTTGTTAATAAAAAAATGCAATTGGTGCTAATCTGGACTTCCATCATGGTCATTCAAGCTTTCCAATGTTAATAACCATTCCCAAAGAGAGGATCATTACAAGATTTCAGACTGTGAGGTTTTGCAGTCAAAGCACATATTCCAAAATGTTGGCTTTCCATTCTTTGTCCATTGCTGGATAACTAGGTGACATTTATAAGTTAATTTTTTTTTTTTTTTTAGTCTTGATTTCTTTAGTTGTAAAAGGCTACTCTTTCTTTACTTCTTTAATATGGATCTAGGTATGGAGCTCTGGTAGCGTAGTGGTAACATAGTGCCTAAGGCACTTGATTGCTAACCAGAAGGCTGGCGGTTCAAACCCACCAGGCACCTCTCGGAAGGAAGGTTGGGCAATCTACTTCCATAGTTATACAGCCTCGGAAACCCAAGGAGAAGTTGCTGTGAGTTGGGTCCAACTTGACAGCACATAACAACAGCAACAACAGGTATGGCAATGGTTTATGACATGAACTAGTTAAGATATTTTGATACTGGGCTTTGAATCTTCATCTCACTGATGCAGGCTGGAATGTCTCTCTTTACTACACATGTCTTAGGCTAGGATGCCAATTAAATCTCATGATACACATATAAACTCATTACTATTGAGTCTATTCTGACTCATAGTAGCCCTAATGGACCTGTCCCATAGAATTTTCTAGGCTGTGATCTTGACAGGAGCAGATCACTGGGTGTTTTCTCCTGTGGAATGGCTGGTGGGTTCAAACCACCAACCTTTTGGTTTGCAGCTGAGTGCTTAACCATTGTGCCACCAGGATTCCTGTGAGTGTGCACATGTGTATGTATGTAAGTTCTACATTATCTGTTTGACAGTTTGTCTTAGTGCAGTGACTTGTATGTTGCTGTGATGCTAGAAGCTATGTCACTGGGATTTGAAGTATCAATAGGATCATCCATGGTGGATAGGTTTCAGTAGATCTTTCAGAATGGCAGGCTAAGAAGAAAAGTTTGGTGATCCACTTATGCAAATTAGCCAGTGAAAATCTTATGGATCACAATTGAGTATTGTCAGATGTAGTGCTGGAAAATAATCTCCCTAGTTTTGAAGGTATTACAAAATAGCAGAAACAATGGAGTCCCACATATCAACAATCATGGATATGGCACAGGACTGAGTAAACTTTGGTTCACCATGAGACAGAATAGCAACTAAAGACAACAATGTATATTCCAATTATTGTGAACATTAACTGAAATAATGTACATAATGTATGTTAAGACAATGACTGGCACATAGCACTCAATAAACATGCAGATACTATAAATAATAATAATAGCTACAGGTACTCAAGGCTTCACACAAATAATTAACTAAAGAGGGAGAATAATCATATAGTTATTATTCATAAATAATGACAGCAACATTTATATACAGATTTTTATGAGCTCACCACAACAATGAATTTTAATGTCACATCAGCAACACCATACTTGCACTTTTCATTTTAAGCTATATGACTTTTTCATATAGTGGTATAATGTGGTACAGACCCTGGAAACACCTCCAATTCTAATTCTCCCCTCCACCCCCCGCCTCTGCCACCTCCGGCTTTATGCTCTCTAATGAAAAGGAAAGGTTAAGGGCAATCTGTTTGAGTTGAGGCTAAAGCCTACTAAACAGACCAGGCCAGGTGATGGCACAGGGCTCAGAGGGTGAGGTGAACAGGAAGGGAGACAAGGAGAAACTCATGAAACACACAGAAGGTGTCTGCACTTTTGTATTACTGTATTAAAAAATACACTGAGGAGCAAAAGAAAAAAAAAAAACAAAAAAAACTAACAAACAACTCAGCACCAAAAATAGCAGAAAAATATTTTCAAGTGTTTTTCATTTGCTCCCTTTCACCCTTCCAAAAAGAACTATTTTTCCCCCAAATGGATGGATGTGTTTAGCACAATAAATACAAAAGCCCTCTTGTTAGAATTCATTAAAAAAATAAAAAATAAATGTAAAAGAGACCTCCTTTATAATCACAAAAAGACACGGAAGCCAGGGGTTCCTGGGTAATAACACACATCAAGGGGCATTAAAGGGACAAGGCCTTCATTATTGCCTAATAACATTCATCCTAGAGTGTCATTGCTTAATTACAGTTTTTCAAATATTTGGGCAATAAAAGAATCAGCATTCATTTTCAAATATACATTGATGTACAGCCAAACAATATAGTTGTTTCTTATCTAATAACAAGGTTAAGACCTATGCCTTTAAAGGGATCACAAATAAATTCTTCGGTGTATTTTGCCTTTTAAATATTTTGAACATATGAATTCATCAGGATTTGGGGATTAGGTAACTGCTGTCTACACACAAAATCTGCAAAATTTTTCATTACTTTTTTATTAGTTGGCAGCAAACACTCTAACTGTGAACTTTTATGAAGCTATAAACATAAAGGACCTTCTGATAGTGGTATGATGATAATTCTAAATTTCCTCTTTGCAGCTGTGGTTGATCCCTTCTATTTGGTACAATCTATTTTTCTGTGTGTGATTTAACAGAAGAAAGTTGGCTCACTACTGTATTGCCTTCAAGCACTTTCTTGGGAAGTTTTTGAATTAAATCCACATGGAAACCCAATTCTCCTCCCCACCTTTCCCTTAAGGTGGTTATAAAATGTCAGTAGAAAGCAAAGCTGTTTATTTTACTTAAGGTTGGATTCTGTTAGTAAATGAGTTTCTGGTGGGGCTTATGTGCAAACCACATCTTTCAATCAGATTCTTTACATTACTAAATGTGTATTAAATTGTGCCATAAATATTAATTTAAAATTCAGAAGTTCAGATTTCACTTAAATCCATGTGAATAAGCAGAGAGACAAACTATTTAACAAGTTCTGGATTCATATTTTGGCTCCACTAGCAAAACATTGCTTAATTTTTGTGTGTACTAGGTAAGAAAGACAAATGTGCTTTTTTCCCAGTAGACAGATTTCACACCTGGCAGAGGTCTGTGGCCTGACCTTAGCACAAGTGACTGGCAGAGAAAGTGTGACAATCCTGGCGGGACAGCTCTTCTGGAATGCAGGAGATGGTATGTGCTAAGGCAGTCTTTGGCTGCTGAGCCATGTCAGGAGTTGGGACACTTTTCACATAAGATGGAATGAGGCAGTGACTGGGGAAGTGCTAGGGTAAGAGAATACTGGGAGGTAGATTAATTTGAGATAATATTGTTTCTCTGGGGTGGGTACTTGATTTGACTTGAATTTTTTTACCACGTGCCAATTCCTACTCATAGTGACCATGTATCTATGTCAGAGTAGAACTGTGCTCCATTGGGTTTTCAATGGATGCTTTTTTGGAACTAGATCAGCAGGGAGGCCTCAAACCTCCAAACTTTTGGTTAGAAGCTAGCTCATTAATCATTTTTATCTATTATAAACCAGAAGTATGTTTTCAAGTTCTAATGGACAAAAAAAAGGAGCTCTGGTGGCATAGTGCCTAACACATTTGACTGCTAGCCAGAAGGTTGGAGGTTCAAACCCACTTCATGGAAGGAAGACTGGGAAATCTACTTATGTAAAGATTTACAGCCTCAGAAACCCAAAGGGGGTTGCTATGAGTCAGAACTGATTTGATGGCAGTGAGTTTGTTTTTTGAGTTTAATGGACAAAAGGCCCTCTTGAGCCCTTAGTTCCTCTAATCAGCTATTTCCAGCTGTACACTTTAGAGAGCACCACACAATGTACCATAAGCAGACCAGATGCTGTAATAGTGTGTGCGCATGCACGTGTGTGTGTAGGTAAAATATAAAGACAAAATCTTTTGTAACATGTTACTCTTTGGATGACTTGGCTTGACTCTGATGGTATCTTATCGTTTCTTTTACTAATTCAAGAATTCAAGGTAGTTTAAAGGGAAGAGCACTGACATCAGAAAAAATGGCAGAATGATAGGTAGAAACTACCTCCTCTCCTTTCTTTTCATTTCCCTACAGAGTAGAATCTGTTCTTCCTACATAAAGCTCTGAAAGAAATCTACCATTTCTTTCAGGGTTTGAAGAATGAATATACAAATGTTCTCATTAACACGTACTATCCTTTGGTACCTGTATTTCTGTCCTGCTTAACTTAAGAAAGAGAGGTCTGTGGGGCCAGATCATGGCATCCAATGATTCTTCATCTTTTCTACTGAGAGAACCCCATTTTGCTGGGAGGTCTATTGGGTTTTATGTCATAATGTGTTTTAAATTTGGCATTATTAATCACATTAACATTTTTAGACACTTGAAAATATATTGAAAAAATGATTAAATTGTATCTGTATGAAATATAGTACTGATTGAGATAATCCTTGGCTTTAGCTTCACTTGTCCCTGGCATTAATTTTGCTTTTTTCAAGAGTCTGGAGCTGCCACACTGGTTGGTAACCATCGGATTCCTTGTATGAAGGCGGCTCTTGAAAGGCAATTGCTATGCTCTTAAATGTAATAATATCTTTGGATCATTAGCTTGCAGATTGGGGGTTATATTCTATATTAATGAATTACCTCTTCCACTCCACAAAAAAAAAAAAAAAAAAGAGAGAGAGAGAAATAGGCTCAGTATTCTGAGAGGTAAGGCAAAATAGTAGATTATGCATAGTGGTAGACCTTTCCTTATTTTTTCTTGTATGCAATGCACCAAGGCTGTTTTGGTTATCCAGTGCTGCGCTAACAGAAAATATCACAAAATGGATGACTTTAACCAATAGGAGTTTATTCTCTTACAGTTCATGAGGCTAGAAGTTTGAATTCAAAGTGCTGGCTCTCAACCTTAGGTTTCTGGTTCTCTTGCTCCTGGCCCACTGGAGCTGGAGGTACCTTTAAACTCATGTAGCTACTGGCTGGCTGCTGAGGCTGACAAACCCAAGGTCAAGAAGTAAAGTGGCACAGTACCAAGATTATCAAGCAACATGACAGTCCAGAAACAGTCTCAAGATCGGCAGACAACATGGCAGGCCACTGAGATGAAGACTCAGCCAAATGCAGGATCCAGATGTGCCGAAAAACTCAAAATCTTTCTCAAAGCATATTCTTATATACTGGAAACAGACTATATCCCTAAGACAGCTACTCATAGTAGATTCTACTGTGGAGGTGATTACCAGTCTCATCATGGGGAATTACTACATCCAGCTGCCCAGTCGCTCAAAACCAGGCCCAGCCAAGTTGACACATAACCTTAACTACCACAAAGGCTTATGTTTGAATGATGCATTTGATTCAGACTTTCTGAAAGGAAAGGGAAAGGAAGTCAATGGTAGTGGTTAAGAGAATGGGCTATGGAGTCAGATTTAGGATTAAGTAAATATTTCAACACTTAACCAGCTACATGGACTTGGGCAAGTAACTCAAACCTGCTCCACGCCTTGGCTTTATCATCCCTAAAGGAGCAATGCTATTCACACCTATAAGTTGTTGTTGTTGTTGTTGTTATGTGCCGTCGAGTCAAACCTGACTCATAGTGACCCCTCCTTGGGTTTCCGAGGCAGTATCACTACGGAAGTAGGATTGCCCAACCTTCCTTCCGAGGAGTGGCTGGTGGGTTTGAACTGCCAGCCGTCTGTTAGTGATTATTAAATAATAAAATTATGTAAAGGCTTAACACAGTTGATGGTGCATTGCAGTACTCAAAATGTGTAGTAACAGCTGAAAGTAACTTCTGACAGGCCAGAAGAAAAAGGCTCGGGGAATAATATTTGGAAGTTAAATTCCTTTTGGATATTTCTCATTGAATTCAGTTGGCTCATCCTCACCACTCAGGGTTGTTAGCTCAGAGCAGGCCTTAATGTTCACTGTGCTGTTCAGGGTGTGGGGACAAACAGAAGCACTCTAGGGCTGTGATTGATCTGACAAATATGACTAACAAAGGCAGCGGAGAGCGTAGTGGAGGATCATAGGGACAGTGGGAAAAAAATGGGAGGAAAAGGAGAAAATAAGAGAAAATGAAAGAAGAGTATGACCCAGAAAAGGAAAATATTGGTAGACAACCAAAGGACATTTTAGGGGGTAGAAAAGTCATTCAAATCACTGTGGCAGAGCATTAAGTTAGAAAAGCCCAACCGCCTGAGGATCTGCAACTGAGTTATTATCAGTAGAAGTCTCTCCTATCTGAACAGTCATCAGGGACTGGGGCAGAGATAGGATTCCATCAGGGTTAGGCCTCTGGTTTTTATAGTGTTCTGACATTTCCATTTAATAAAAATGATACTATTACTACTACTACTAATAATAATGATAACTGATATTAATTGGGTTCTTGCCATGTGACAGACAGGCACCTTTTCAATAATTTATTTAATCTTTATATCATGTCTGTGAAGGAGGTAATAATTTATTATTGCCATTTTACAGATGACAAGACTGTATTCCAGGAAAAAATATGTGACTCATCCAAGTTAATGCAGAGAAAACAGCAGAGTTTAGAAAAACTCAGATATTTCTCACTCCTGAGCTGTGTCCTTAACAGGACTGTTAATATAGCCATCTAGGCTGTACACTGCACAAGTGAATTCATTCAGAATATGATGTGATTGGAGTTCCCTGGGAGCTGTGTAGTACAGAGGTCTTAGTTTTCAATCTGTACTCTGTAACTCAACTTCAATTCCCCTAACTTCTCTCTTTGAAAGAGCAAATACAGCCATGCCTGTTAAGGTAATGGCCTCAACTGTAACTCAGTGTCCTTAATCAACCTTCAACTCTAACTTTTCTTGTGTGCATTTCACAAAAATAGCAATTCATGTCTGTAAACAAATTTCAAATGTTAGCAATAAATAAACAAGTCAAGATCACCACTGAGGATCCTACTCAGGATAAATTCCTATCATCAAATATTATTATGTACAATCTAGATTCTACTAGTTAAAATCAGAATTACTTCCATAGTTTGAAATTCTGTATTAATCTGGGAGAAAAGAAAAAATATTTTTTAACCAATCCTTAAACTTGAGAACCACCATCACCAAATTTACAGACCATGTGATGTTTGTCCAAATATCTGCTAAAATTAATGGCAGTCAATGTTAGTTACCCATCTAGGTAAATAAAACCTTACTTTGGAGTAAAACAGTGTCTGTTTTTTCCAAATCCTGAGGGTAGGTTGGTTTGCCCTACATGACAGCCAAACTTCAGGTTCCTCCCCAGAATCTGGTTGAAGTCTGGAAGTTTGTTTGTTTGTTAATGTTACGTAGTCAAAACTAAAGGCTGTAGTGGCAGAATAAATGTCCAGAAAATTGGTCAGGGGAACAGCAGCTCCAGCCATTTCCCCCTGACACAGGAAGAACCTAGAAGAGAAATGGAGAAATGATGCCTTAGCTGGCCAGCTCCATCTTCATCATCATCATTACTATGATTAGCATTATCATTGGCATTTGATTTGACAACAAACACTTGCTGAAGCAAAAGCCTTTTTAAAGTATTAAGCTCTGATAGCAGTAAAACTTCTTTATGATGCTTCCCTGCATTTTCTTCTGTAATGGCTTCCTCTTTCATCTCTTACCCTTTGGGTACTTTGCCCTGTTTCCTCTTATGGCTCCCAAGGCTTTTCTGTACACATTTGCATCATGTGCTACTCAGAATCCACAGTATTCCTTTTCTTAAAAGGAAAAAAAAAAAAAAAAAAGGAGGGTATTAGTTTCTCATCAGAGAACACCATGACATCGAGAGCGGTTTAGTATTCCAAGATTCCATAAACAGCCTAAGTGATTGCTCAGTTTTAAATGACCTCCACACATAATTTTAGCAAATGGAGATGCATTAAATGACTCCAACAGGTGTATGATTATAAAAAGAATGTCAAATTTTTGTGGAAATGAATACTGGAATATAGGCACTACTATGACTGCTTAGTAGCAAATGATTCAAGTAGTATAATAATATAGCAGGATCATGAAGCCAATTAATCCATTAGAAGAAAATTCCATTTATTAAAAAAAAAATAAAGTGAGGTTTAAAGAGAAACTGTAGACGAGAATTCTAAGTGGAGTTCATCTTAGCAAGTTATACACTGCATTCTAGACCATCTGAAATCCAATTATAGAAAATAAAGAATGGCCCTGAGAAAACATCATTGCTATTTTTAATAAACTGTGCCTTTTTCGGGTATACTAAGACTTTTTATATAATCAACACTAATTATTTTGGCATCATATTGACAGTCACAAGTGGACAAAAAGGAGATGTGCGTCAGTGCAAAACAAGTTTTTGGCTTCATTTCTTCCTCCCTACATACTTCAGGGTTTTATTTATGGCTAAATTGAAGCTGGATGTCAGATCTGGGCCCCTCAGAACAAAATCTTAATAATTAACTGGCAAAACTGAACATGATCGCTTCTGACACACCTACACTGGTAATTATTGCTTTGAGGCCATTTACTAATGAAATTAATGTATTCATTGCCCTAACAAATTAGCATAACTCATACATAATGCCCCACATTTCAAGACCTTGCTAGAAAAACAACACTTAATACTGCAGAATGAAATGGCAAGGGCATTACGTGGAGACAGTATTCATTGAATTACTACATGTTAAAAACCACAACAGCTAAGTGTTCGTTACAATGCAAAATGTAAACACAATGTGGGTATTAAAGCCATTAATAGTGTAGTCAAGAGTGTACAATTGATGATTATCTTTGCACTTCAAATAAGCAGATATTACAATAGCAGTAACCATGGAATCTAATTAACTGGCTACTTTTAGAGCTACAAAGTATGAAAAGAATGCTTCTCAGACAGCCTCTTCTTCCCCATCTCATTGTTAAAGAATATTGTTCGCTGTTGCCTTTTCTCTACATTTCTTCCTAAATGAACTCAATGGCACTCTAATTAAATACTTCTGTGCATCACCCCCCATCCTTAGCAGCAAGAGGGTTAAAAAATGGAGGACAAACATTTTCAGTGACTACTGGTAGCATAGTGGCTAAAGCACTTGACTGCTCACCAGAAGGCTGGCGGTTCAAACCCACCAGCCACTCCTCGGAAGGAAGGTTGGGCAATCCTACTTCCGTAGTGATACTGCCTCGGAAACCCAAGGAGGGGTCGCTATGAGTCAGGGCTGACTTGATGGCACACAACAACAACAACAACAACAACAACATGAGACAAAACAAAACAAATGCATGAAAACCGCCCTTGTATAAGCTTAATGCTTTAGTCTAAGGAGTTGATTTTGCTTTTCTTCTCTAAGCGTTTTTCACTTCAAATGACAAAGAGATAACTATAATTCCAGTGGAGATAGTGAAAAGGCAAAGTGAAAAAAGAAAAATATATTCTAAATTATATCACTTTTTTTTCCCATAAGTTATGATCTGAAAACACCTTACCAAGTGCACCAAATACAGGAAAAGGTGTTGGAGGAGTTTTTATTACTCCTGCCGTGTACCTGAGTTCCGTTGATAGTAAAAAATGATTTGTGATAGGTTCAAACCTACCCAGTGATGCCACAAGAGAAATGACTGTGATCTACTTCTGTAAAGATAGAGCCAAGAAACCCTGTAGGGTAGCTTTACTCTCTAACACATGGCTTGTAATGACTCGGAATGGACTTGATGATAACACGTGTTTGCTCTAGACCTAGTTTAAGAGAATGGTGTTTCAAAAGAATTGCATGAATCTACTGGGGTAGTATTTAACATAGGTTGCCTTGGACATACGCACACGAAGAGCATTGTTGTTGTTAGTTGCTGTTGAATTGTTGAATTGCTTTCAACTCATGGTGATCCCATGTACAATAGAATGAATCATTGCCTGGTTCTGCACCGTCTTCATGGTCATAGGAATTTTGAGTCCATTGTTTTGGCCACTGTGTATTATGAGTGGCTTCCAACCTAGGGGACTCACATTCCAGCACTCTATCAGACAATACTCTTTTGTGACCCACAGCATCACTTCTGGCAACATGACCGAAGTATGAGAGACGAAGTCTGGCCATTCTCATTTCCAAAGAGCATTCTGGCTACACTTCAGACAGATTTGTTCATTCTTCTGGCAGTTCATAGAGTTTTCAGTACTCTTCACCAACACCACAATTCAAAGCCATCGATTCTTTTTTGGCCTTCTTTATTCATTGTCCAGTACATGCATATCAGGCAATTGAAAATACCATGGCTTGGGTTAGTTGCACTCTAGTCTTCAAAGTGACACCTTTGCTTACTAACACTTTGAAGAGGTCTTTTGCAGCAGATTTGCCCAGTGAAATATGACATCTGATCTTTTGACTGCTGCTTCCATGGGTGTTAATTGTGGATCCAAGGAAAATGAAATCCCTGACAATCTCAATCTTTTCTCCATTTATCATGATGTTGCTTATTGGTCCAGTTGTGAGGATTTTTGTTCTCTTTATGTTGAAATGTAATCCATACTGAAGACTGTAGTCTTTGATCTTCATCAGTAAGTGCTTCTAGTCATCTTCATCTTCAGCAAGCAAGGTTATATCATCTGTATATCACAGGTTGTTAATGAGTCTTCCTCCAACAATGATGCTGCATTCTTTTTCACATAGTCCAGCTTCCCAGGTTATTTGCTTAGCATACAGATTGAGTAGGTATGGTGAAATGATACAGCCCTGACACACACCCTTCCTGACTTTAAATCATGAAGTATCCCCTTGTTCTGTTTGAATAACAGCCTCTTGGTCTATGTACAGGTTCCTCATGAGAACAATGAACTAGTTCTAGAATTCACATTATTCACAATATTATCCATAATTCATCATGATCCACACAGTAGAAGGCCTTTGCATAGTCATTAAAACACAGGTAAACATTTTTCTGATAATTTTTGCTTTCAGGTAAGATCCATCTGACATCAGCAAGGATATTCCTCATTCCCGTCCTCTTGTGAATCCAGCTTGAATTTCTGGAAACCCTATGCAGCAGTACTATTCTTTCCTACAGGGACACAACAACAGCAACAATAACTTGTTTCCTTGGTGGTATGTATCGTCATTTATATCTATGTAAGTGTATGTTTGCTGGTTTACTGATTGTTTATGGTTTGACTCTTCAACTCTAAACTCCCTGAAGGCAAGATCCATGCTAGTTTTCTTCATCAGTGTACACTTGGGTCTCTCTTAATGTTTTCCTACAGTAGGTCTCAAAAGTACTTGTTGAATGAAAGAATAAATGAATAAATATAACTCCCGTGTAATAACTACCGTCTAATTGATTCCCTATATGACAATTTGTGCTACTTTGAATCATGGCATAGACTTTTAAAAAAAGTGTTTGCTTCTGTGTTGAGCAGATTTTATTTCAGTGTCAGTGTCATGCTGGTTCAACTTCCTGTTGTCAAAATCTGCGTGAGAAGGAAGATGCCATGGGTATAATTTCGCATATTGGTCTTACAGGCATTCTTGATGACTTTTTTGTTCCAAAGTGGCTTTTTATGAACATTTAAACTTTCAAAAAGTTGCATTTTAAGTAGAATTTTCATTTTTCTAAAAGTGAATAGCACAACACTGCTTGGGCTATAGCCGCAGAACTGATGATCCAAAGGAGGAAACATTATCTGGAAATTCACTAAAGAAGAACATGGAAAGTTTATCATCTCTTCTCTAATTTCCATGACAATGGAGTATTCTGTCAATAACAACAACAAAAAAATTATGTTTGTTCCCAGATTTCTTTTTGAGTTCACGTGTCTACACTAAATTGAGAGAAAATACCTTGTATGTGGGTCTGGGCAGGTGTTAGGACAGAATGAAACACTTCCCAGTCCTGCACCTTCTCCTGATTGGTTGTGGATCAGACCATGGTATTCTGTAGAGTTTTCTTTTTCTTTCCAACTTTTTGTGGGTGTACAATTTACTGACAGCAATTATGTTAATTGACTAGGTGACCCTACCCTTAATCAATGCAATGTTTTAATCAATAGGGTTTTCATTGGCTGATTTTCAAAAGCAGGCCATCAGCTTTTATTCCTAGTCCATCTTAATCTGGAAACTCCACTGAAACTTTTCAGCATCATACCAACACACAAGCCACCACTGACAGAGGGATGGTGGCTGAACTTGAGGTGTACTGGCCAGGAATCAAACTCTGGTCTCCTGCATGGAAGACAAGAATTCTAACATTGATCCACCACTGTCCTCAACATTCAAATAATGACTTTGAAATATAATACCAAAGAGTAACAGCCTAATGTACCACACCCTATAAAATTGTGTGTTGGTCCTGTCCACTAGCCTTATTCTTTTTATGGGGCAGGGGAGTCTTTTATCCACTAAGACACACATATGCACACATGTACACACGTATACTGTAATTTAATATTTGATGTTTTAGGACCATGTGTTACCAATGCCAAAAAATTTGTTGGGGCCAGAACTGTTGTCTATGATACAGAGTTTTAATATCAAGGCACTAGGATGAGTGATCCTCTTAGAAGAACTCCCTGATGGCCTCTGCTTCCTATAGCCTTGAAAATCTGTATATAGATGTTTGTATGGTGAGATAGGTTAAGAACTAACAGAGAAATGATTGAGGAGGAGCATTAGCTTCTCAGCACTCTGCCTGTTGGGCATGATGGGCTCTGTGGAAGTTTTCCCAACCTCACCTGAATATGCGGGTGAGGATGCAGTGCCTTGAATCAGATAGCTGTGTTTGCTTAGATTCAGTGGGTGTTCATAGATGTTTCAGGCCTAGATTCTTACTGCAGCAGGGCCTAAAAATCTGGTTCTCTGGGACTCCATGGTCTTATCAGACCAGAGCCTCAAGGAATGCCACATTGTTGAGGTCAAGTGCTAAGAACTCAGGGACTGGAAAAAGACCCAGATTGGTGAAACTTACGAGAAACATTATTAAGAAGCAATCAATCTTCTGCTGGTGACATTCTGGCAGGAGTACAGGGCTGCTGAATATGATCGCTGGAGGGATTAGTGCTGGGATAGCCAATGTGGGCAGCCTGCCTCCCGTGCAACTGAAGGGGGTGAGTTGTGTCTGGAGACAGGAACTTTGGGTGACCTCAAAGGAGCAATGCATGTGGCCTGGTCTAGGACACCGTGAGAACGTTCTCTGTTATGTTTATAAACTTTACATAGTTATGCTTGCAGTTATATAACCCCTATGTGATGCTGTAATTAATGGAGTGCTGGAAGTTAGAAAAATAACGATGCTGTTGTTCTACCCATACTAGGCTTTACTGACTAGGGGTTAAATTCAGTGCTAATTTGCTGGTGTGACATAGGATGCAATCTTTCTGGCACCAGCCACAGGTCAAGTCAAACTTCTCTTTCAGGAAACTTTTATCAATCAAATTAACATACAAACCTATTAAATGAATGAATACTAATAAGGGACTGAGATTTGCAGCCAAATCCAAAAATAGAACAAGATCATCTCATAAAAATAACTATAATAATAATTTGTTGATTCAATCATTTATATATATATATTTTTTTCATGCATCAACCTGTAATACTGCCATTTTGAAAATTCCCGCCCTTCCTTCTCCCTCTCCCATAATTGCTACATGCTTGGCTGTTTAGGAAGCACTCTTCAGGCTTTTTCAATAGCTTTTTGACTCTTAATTTTATAATACTGATAACAATATAAAATAAAACCTGTGTGTCGTTGACCCTTATATCCATTTCCCACTACACCACTATGCGTGCACACAGTGCCTAAGTGTTACTTCACCCATGGTGGGGACTCACTAAGTGGCAGTTGAGCAAATGGAAGAAATCAGTACAATCATCTGCTGATAAAAGGTAACTTTCACCAAAAGTAGAAACTGAAGTTTCAAGTCAACCTTAAATTAAAGAACTGATAGTTATGTTAAGCCTAATGAATTGTTATATCTATAAATATCATAGTATTTCTCTCTTGAGAGATTAGCCAGGGATTTGGATGCCCAAAAGAGTATTTGGATCAGTAAACTATTTGGAGAATTGTAAAATCTTAGTGTCAGTAGATGAATAAAACATAAAAAGTAAAAAATGACTATAACTACATACTTATACAAAAAATATTCCACTTCATAAACACATAGGGAGAGAAACAATTGTGATATTCATATACATTCAAGCCAACATATGTTCATTTGTTTTCTCAGAGGACAAAGTATTCACCCAAATCTTGTTGGGTATTTTAAATATTGAAATGCTAGTATTTAAAATATTTACATTGTTTATTAACATTTTTCAGAGGTAGCATTTTAAGAATTTAGATCTTTTGATCCCATTTTCTATCTAAATACTTCAGTGAAAGGCAAATTTCTCAAAAAAGAAGTGAAATAAATTTAATTTTTTTAAAAAATGAGATATACAGCACTGGTTACAAGATGAATAAAACTCATAAAAAGAAAATAGGACAACTAAATATCAAAAATAAAATTACGATGTTCTTTCACCTTTTATCATCTTATATATGAAAATTTAAAAATCCTCCAATTTTTCTTTGAAAGAAAAATAAGCATATAAAATGTCAACAAGGCTTCTCTTAAATTTTTAACAGACTCATAAAAAAGTAAACTGCAAAAAAACTTGAGAAACATTTTGCATATGATTACCATAAAGTTGTTTCACTTCCGGAAAACTCAGAATAGTACTGCACATGTTCTGTACAACATAGCATAAGGGAGGACGCCAATGGAGAGAGCTGCAGATTTCAGAGTTCTTCCATCAAAAATAATGTGTTCTATTTCTTTATAATTGAGAACCTCTTTAGGTTTTCAAGCCATAAGTTTTGTGGAACCCACCATTACATCTTGAAAGAGTTATTTTCCATAACATTCCATGTCCAGTTTCTTTAAAGGGCATGTCTGTTGTTAACTTCTCTGGTATTTTGGGATAGTTTCTGGCTTGCCACCTTTCTATATGAGGGCAGGACAGTGCTAGTACAAGGATAAGTAACATGGGTTTGTCCTGGCTCAAATGCTGAGTCAATTACATAAGAAGGAACTGGATGGAGGTCCAAGTCAAAGTAAGAGGATAGAGGTGTATCATGCTTTCCTATAAACTTGCAATTACCTGTTATTTTTTAACACACTGGTCAAAATCTCTTTAAGAAAATCTCTTGTTCAGACCAGTGGATGAACAGAGATAAATTATTAGTGTAAAAGGAAAACTGGGAGGGGCACAGTTTTTTTTCATTTGTTTGCTTCAGTCCAGGAAGTGCTAAACTATAGCTCTTTTACCCTTTAGTCCCACAAAACATTCTCATTACTCAAATTCAAATATGTTTTTCTTATCTGTATTCTGACTCTATTGTGCCATTTATATGTAAAGTTATTAAAATAGAGATCGTGTATTTTGTAAATCCCATGTAATGAATAAATATTAAATATGATTAACCCACTTATTAGGAAATTCTTATTTTTAGAAATAATTACTACAATTATGTCACCAGTGAGCAAATATTTTGCTTCTGAAAGTCCAACTCAGAGCTATTTCCTTGTAGAGAAAGCTGGGACTTTGCTTTGGAGTGATGGCTCCTTTTTGCCCTGCTACCCATCCAAGTTGTGTTTTCAGCCTCTTCTATGAATGACTTCCCATCGCATTGCAATCTCTTGGGTGCCACAGGTGGATGAGAATAAGTCTGTTCAGAGTTCTGAATGGAGTTTGTGACAGCAATTAAACTATTATTCTCAGCTATGGTAAACATCCAGTTAAAAATAAGTAAACCCAAGAAACAATACCTTTGGTGAAAATATGGCTATAGAAAAGAAATGGAGGTGAAGGACAAAAAAATCTTGAAATATACTCTGGTATAACAGTTAAGGGACAGGAGTGACCAAGTGCAACTGTGACTGGTCCAGCTTTATGGCTAATGCTGACCTTAAGTATTCAAATTGAATGAACAATGTTCACAGATACAGCACATTATCTATACTGTACATGCAGTCAATTACTTACTCAGACTACAATGCCTTTCACATGTGAACTTGTGGGTTATAAATCATTTATTTTCCATTAATTGAGCTTTCCTTTGAACAAATTATGGAAGGAAGAGCAGCTGTGTTTCTTCCCTTAGAAGTATGTACTCTGCCTCTTGGTCATTCTTCCTGATCAGACGCTATTAGAAGAATTTGTTTTTAGTAAGAAAACTACTTTAAAAATTATATGGACCAGAAAAAGAAATATGAAACATATTAGCATTCTATTCTACTTTCTCCCATGCAAAGAGAAATGAAAATAGCAGAGCCAAAAGGATAATGAAAATTGTATGCTGCATTATTTCAAAATCTGGTTCATATTTGATAATTGGAATCTTTTTTGCGTTTATATTTTTCATGTTAGGGAAACCATCTTCAGGAGTCATCTAGTCACCAGAGCATGAGATGATAATCCTCAAAAAATGCCTTGACAGTGAGTTCACCATGGGACTCAGACTTGAGATCTCTGAACCTTCAGGAATATTCAAGGTTTGTAATACTGAACCATCATGCTCATAAGAATTTATATAGTATGCAAAATCAGTGGTTTCTTAAAGGAGCATCCAAGATACTAAAGAGGCAAGTTATTGTACCTCAGGAGCATAACTTCCAAAAAATACAAGGCATGCTTGAAGGAGGGATGTACAGGAATTGGCAGTTCTTTTAACTACAATTTGATAACGATTTGACAAAGAAAAGAAGGAAGCTACTATGAAGATGCATAAAGGGCACCTCAAAGTGAGCTCCTGCAATGTCAGATTACTCAATAGGCAAGGTAAGCAATGGCTCCCTTTTGCTTACTTACTAATTTGTAATGAACAGTTTCAAAGATGTGATGAAATCCATGTGAAATTGTTCACCACAGATTAGTAAGTAAACACAAGTAAGCCTTGCTCATTGAGTAATCTGCCCATATAAAATTGGTTGTCATCAAATCTGGGCAATCCCATGTGTGTTGGAGTGAACTGTTCTCCACAGGGCTTTCAACAGCTGATTTTTTGGCTATAGATGCCAGACCTTTCTTCTTAGGTGTCTCAGTTGGACTTGAACCTCCAACCTTTCAATCAGCACCTAAGCACAATGATAATTTGCACCACTCAGGGACTCCAAGCTATATGTAGAAGCTGAAATATACTCAAGTCAACCACAAATATTTGCAATAGTTGGAGGGTTTGATTTTCCCTCTTGGTGGGATGCATTTCTTGTTATATCTCCGTAAAGAAGTTTGAATCACCACATAATTTTTTTTCAGTGACTATAAACCACAACACACTTTTGCAGAAATTAAACATAGTAGAGTCACAAACTTTTAATATTGAAAACCATTATATATCTTGTAAAACACCTATATATCTCATAGACAGCTTCAAGGCACAATTACTTTTACCCTTTACTTTTCTGATGATCTTTGAAAACTAAATTTCATTTTCCTGAATCATATTTTTGTCTGAATATCTCTATTAATTATTTAATTATGGTGTTTAAATGAGTTAATTCAGCTTTTAGAAAATAATAACTATTGTTTACCTCCTTAATATCTGAATATATATATATATATATATATATATGTACATATGTCTGCATATACATGCATGTCTATACATAGACACATACCTAAATATCTACAAGAGCCAAAATATGATCTTGAATATATCCCTCCTGAATTTAGAGACAGTCTAAAGAATATATTTGATGCATTGAACACCAATGACCAAAAACCAGAAGAACTGTGGGATGACATCAAGAACATCATCCAGGAAGAAAGCAAAAAGTCATTAAAAATACGAGAAAGTAAGAGAAGACCAAAATGGATGTCAGAAGAGACTCTGAAACTTGCCCTTGAGTGAAGAGTGGCTAAAGCAAATGGAAGAAATGACCAGATAAAAGAGCTGAACAGTATATTTCAAACAGCAGCTTGAGCAGACAAAGCCAATTACTATAATGAAATGTGCAAAGACCTGGAGTTAGAAAACCAAAAGGGACCAACAGGCTAGGCATTTCTCAAGCTGAAAGAACGGAGGGAAAAATTTAAGCCTTGAATTGCAATATTGAAAGATTATACGGGCAAAATATTGAATGATGCAGGAAGCATCAAAAGAAGATGGAAGGAATACACAGTCACTGTACCAAAAAGAACTGGTCAATCTTCATTCATTTCAGGAGGTGGCATATGTTCAAGAACCAATCGTATTGAGGGAAGAGGTTGAAGCTGCGCTGAGGGAATTGGCGAGAATAAGGCTCCAGGAATTGACAGAATACCCACTGAGATGTTTCAACAAACGGATACCCCACTGGAGGCAATCACTAGGTTATGCCAAGAGATTAGGAAGACAGCTAACTGGCCAACTGACTGTTAGAGATCCATATTTGTACCCATTCCAAAGAAAGGTGATCCCACAGAACGTGGAAATTATCGAACATTACCATTAATATTGCATGCAAGTAAAATCTTACTGAAGATAATTTAAAAACTGTTGCAGCAGTGTATTGACAGAGAGCTTCCAGAAATGCAAGCTGGATTCAGAGGAGGACATTGAATGAGGGATATTGCTGCTGATTTCAGATAGATCTTGGCTCAAGCAAAGAAATACCAGAAAGATGTTTACTTGTGTTTTATTCACTATGCAAAAACATTTGATTGTGTGGATCATAACAAATTGTGGATAACATTGAAAAGAATGGGAATACCAGAACACTTAATTGTACTCTTGAGGAACCTGTGCATAGACCAGGAGGCTGTCATTCAAACAGAAAAAGGAAACAATACATGGTTTAAAATCAAAAAGAGAGTGCATGAGGGTTGTATCCTTTCATCAAGTTTATTTAATCTGTATGCTGAGCAAATAATCTGAGAACCTGGACTATATGAAGAAGAATGTGGTATCAGGATTGGAGGAAGAATCGTTAACAACCTGCAATACGCTGATGACACAATTTTGCTTGCTGAAGTGAGGATGACTTGAAGTACTTACTGATGAAGATTGAA
>NW_006921739.1:5916084-5917686 GCF_000298275.1 Orycteropus afer afer
CCCCAAGGTTGAGGGGCTTTCACCCAGCCCCTAGAATCTGGCACTTTGAACTTGGACTAAAAGCCTCCAAATTTTAAGAATAAACTCCTGTTTGTTAAGGCCTTCCCATTTGTGGTATATTCTTGTCAGAGTGGTACTAGGTAACCAGAACACTTGGTTCTACAATTGACGCCAAGGGAAACAACAGTCAGGACATCAGATGATGTATGTTGTTGTTGTTGTTATGTGCTGTCGAGTTGGACCCAACTCACAGTGACGACTCCTTGGGTTTCCAAGGCAGTATCACTGTGGAAGTCGATTGCCCTATCTTCCTACCGAGGAGTGGCTGGTACGTTTGAACCGCCAGCCTTCTGGTTAGCAGTCAAGTCCCTTAGCCACTATGTATAGCACTGGGCAAATCGGGTGCAAAGGGTCTCTTCCCAGGGCTGAAGAGCAAAGATGTCTCCTTGAGGACTAAGGTGTGCTTGACACAGGCCATGGTATTTTCAGTTGCCTCATATGCATGTGACAGCTGGACAATGAATAAGGAAGACCAAAGAAGAATTGATGCTTTTGAGCTGTGGTGTTGGCAAAGAATGCCAAAAGTACCATGGACTGCTAAAAGAGCTAACAGGCCTGTCCTGGAGGAAATGCAGAGAGAATGCTCCTTGGAGGCGAGAATAGCCAGACTTTGTCTCACCTACTTTGGTCATGTTGTCAGAAGGGACCATTCCCTGGAGAAGGATGTCATGATTTGTAAGGTGGAGGGTTGATGAGGGAGGGGAAGGCCCTTAATGAGATGGACTGACACAGTGGCAGTGGTGGTGGGCTCAAGTATAGCAAGAATTATGGAGCTGGCTCAGGACCGGGTGGTGTTTCAGTCTGCTGTGCATAGGGTTGCTATGAGTCGGAGATGACTTGAAGGCACCTAACAACAATAACAACAAATATCTAAATAAACAAACCAGTTCTTGTATAATGTTATAATTACCTTAGGGCTTTCTATAGCACCCTAAAGTAAAGATTACATCCTCCCATGAAATTCTAGAATACTAATTGTCTGGAGTTCTCTTGAGTTTGTGCCCACAATTAGTAATTACTTGCATTACTATTATTTGTGTGTGTGACTCCTTGCCACAGTAAACAATAAACTCTCAGAAGGCCTCTTTCTGAAAGCTTCACCAATTTTATATCTAAACCACAGAGTGGCAATTAATAATATGTGATACATGAGTAAATAAATATAGGTGACATTTTCTAAGACCTACCAGATTAGCCTTGTAATTTCTTTAAGAGGTATTTAGTTTCAGGATAATTCAGTGAGATTTTAAAATTAATAGTAGCCAAAACAACTATAAGCACATTGGAGAGGTCTAGTGTTACTAAAATATTTGTACCAAAGGTGAAATTATCCAAGCTATAGTGAGACTCACAGCTATCTATTTTTAGTTAGACTTCTATCAAAAAAATTGAAATCTAAGTGTCTCAAAATAAAGGAAATATTAAATGGATTAATATGAGCTCTGATAGCATAGTGACTAAGGCACTTGACTGCTAACCAGAAGGCTGGTGGTTCAAACCCACCAGCCACTCCTTGGAAGGAAGATGGGGCAATCTACTTCC
>NW_006921739.1:5918166-5923341 GCF_000298275.1 Orycteropus afer afer
GGTAGCATAGTGCCTAAGGCACTTGACTGCTAACCAGAAGACTGGAAGTTCAAACCCACCAGCCACTCCTCGGAAGGAAGGTTGGGCAATCTACTTCCGTAGTGATATCTCCTCAGAAACCCAAGGAGGGGTCGCTATAAGTCAGGTCCGGCTCGACGGCACACAACAACAACAACAACAAACTATCTATACCCATCTTTTAGTTTGTCATACTGTGGTGGCTTGTGTGTTGCTGTGAGGCTGGAGGGTATGCCACTGGTATTTCAGATACCAGCAGGGTCACCCATGGTGGACAGGTTTCAGTTGAGCTTCCAGACTAAGACAGACTTGGAAGAGGAAGGGGCCATCAACTTCTCAAAGAATTGGCCAGTGAAAACTTTATGAAGAGCAGTGAAGCACTGTCTGATATATTACTGGAAATCATTGTGAATAGTCCTGAAACATTGTCTGATATTGTGCTGGAAGATAAGTCCCTCGGGTCTGAAGGCACTCAAAATATGACTGGGGAAATATTGCCTCCTTAAAGTAGAGCTGACCTTAATGATGTGGATGGAGTAAAGCTTTTGGGACCTCCATTTGCTGATGTAGCACAACTCAAATTGGGAAGAAACAGCTGCAAACATCCATTAATAATTGGAACATGAAATGTACAAAGTATGAATCTAGGAAAATTGGAAGTTGTCAAAAATGAAATGGAACACATAAAGATCAATATCCCAGGCACTAGTGAGCTGAAATGCACAGGTTTTGTCCATTTTGAATCAGACAACTACTATGCCAGAATGAGAAATTGAAGAGGAATGGTGTGGCATTCATCATCACAAAGAATGTTTCAAGATCTATCCTGAAGTACAATGGTGTCAGTGATAAGATAATATCCATACGCCTACAAAGAAGACCAGTTATTATTCAAATTTATGCACCAACCACCAAAGCCAAGGATGAGGAAATTGAAGATTTTTACCAACTTCTGAAGTCTGAAATTGACCAATCATCTTGATATGCAATCAAGATGTGTTTATTATCAGTGGTGATTGGAATGCAAAAGTTCGAAATGAAGAAGAATCATCAGTAGTTGGAAAATATGGCCTTGGTGATAGAAATAATGCTGGAGATCACATGATAGAATTTTGTAAGACCAACAACTTATTTATTGCAGATACCTTTTTTCAACAACACAAACAGTGGTTAAACATGTGAGTTTTTCCAGATAGAGTACACAGGAATCAGATCTACTATATCTGTGGCAAGAGGTGATGGAGAAGTTCAATATCTTCAGCAAAAATAAGGCCAGAAGCTTCTGTGGAATAGACCATCAGTTTCTCATATGCAAGTTCAAGTTGAAGCTGAAGACAAAACAAATCCACAAGAGCCAAAATATAACTAGGAGTATATCACTCATGAATTTAGAGACCATCTAAAGAATAGATTTCATGCATTGAACACTAACAACTGAAAACCAGAAGAATTGTGGGAGGATATCAAGAACATTATCCATGAAGAAAGCAAGAGATCACTAAAAAGATGAGAAAAGAAGAGAAGACTAAAATGGATGTCAGAAGAGACTCTGGAACTTCCCCTTGAATGGAGAGTAGCTAAAGCAAATGGAAGAAATTACAAGATAAGAGAACTGAACAGAAGAGCAGCTTGAGAAGACAAAGTCAATTATTACAATGAAATGTGCAAAGACCTGGAGTTAGAAAACCAAAAAGGAAGAACACCCTCAGCATTTCTTAAGCTGAAAGAACTGAAGAAAAAAATCAAGCCTCAAGTTGCAGTTGAAAGGTTCTATGAGTAAAATATTGAATGATGCAGGAAACATCAAAAGAAAATGGAAGGAATACACAGTCACTGTACCAAAAAGAACAGGTCAGTGTTCATCCATTTCAGGGGGTGGCATATAATCAAGAAGCAATGGTACTGAAGGAAGAAGTTGAAGCTGCACTGAAGGAAGTGGCAAAGAACAAGGCTCCAGGAACTGACAGGGTACCCATTGAGATGTTTTAACAAATGGATACCATGCTGGAGGTACTCACTTGTCTATGCCATGAAATTTGGAAGACAGCTATCTGGCCAACTGACTGGAAAAGATCCATATTTGTACTCATTCCCAAGAAAGGTGATCCTACAGAATGTGGAAATTTTCCAACAATATCCTTAATGTTGCTGTTGTTGTTGTTATGTGTCATTGAGTCAGACTGGACTCATAGCAACCCCTCCTTGGGTTTCCGAGGCAGTATCACTACAGAAGTAGATTGTCCAACCTTTCTTCGGTGGAGTGGCTGGTGGGTTTGAACCTCCAGCCTCCTGGTTAGCAGCCAAGTGCCTTAGGCACTATGCTACCAGAGCTCCCATCCTTAATATCACAAGCAAAGAAAATCGTGCTGAAGATAATTAAAAACTGGTTGCAGCAGTATATTGACAGAGAACTTCCAGAAATGCAAGCTGGATTCAGAAGAGGATGTGGAATGAGAGATATCATTGCTTATATCAGATGGATTTTGTCTGAAAGCAAAGAATACCAGAAAGATGTTTACTTGTGATTTATTGACTATGCAAAAGCACTTGATTTTGTGGATCATAACAACTTGTGGATAACATTGAGAAGAATGGGAATTACAGAACACTTAATTGTGCTCATGAGGAACCTGTACATAGACGAGGAGGCTATTGTTTGAACAGAACAAGGAGATACCACTTGGTTTAAAACAGGAGGGAGTGTGTCAGGGTTGTATCCTTTCACCATACTCAATCAATCTGTATGCTGAACAAATAACCCTAAAGCCTGGACTATATGAAGAAGAATGTGGCATCAGGATTGGAGGAAGACTCATTAACAACTTGCAATGTTCAGATGACATAACTTTGCTTGATGAAAGTGAAGATGACTGGAAGCACTTACTGATGAAGATTAAAGACTTTAGTCTGCAGTATGGATTACATATCAGCATAAAGAAAATGAAAATCCTCACAACTGGACCAATAAGCAGCATCACAATAAGTGGAGAAAAGATTGAAGTTGTTAAAGATTTCATATTATTTGTTTCCACAATCAACACCAACAGAAGCAGCAGTCAAGACATCAGACGACGTATTTCACTAGGCAAATCTGCTGCAAAAGACCTCTTTTGAGTGCTGAAGAGCGAAGATGTCTACTTGAAGACTACGGTGTGCCTAACCCAAGCCATGGTATTGTCAATCGCCTCATATGCATGTGAGAGCTGGACAATGAACAAGGAAGACCAAAGAAGAGTTGATACTTTTGGGTTGTAGTGTTGGCAAAGAATACTGAAAGTACCATGGACTGCCAAAAGGTCAAACAAATCTGCCCTGGAAGAAGTGCAGCTGGAATGTTACTTGGAAGTGAGAATGGCCAAACTTTGTCTCACCTAGTTTGGTCATGTTGTCAGAAAGGACTATTTCATGGAGAAAGACATCATGCTTGGTAAAGTGTAGGTCAATGAAAAAGAGAAAGGCCCTCATTGAAATGGATTGACATAGTGGCTGCAATGATAGGCTCATGTATAGCAGGAATTGTGAGGCTGGCACAGGACTGGGCAGTGTTTCGTTCTGTTGTACATAGAGTTGCTATGAGTTAGAGCTGACTCGACGGCACCTGACAGCAACATTTCTCTATTAAGAATATAAATATCTTATAATTAAAAACTTTTAAAATTGTGGGAAAGAAGGTGAATCTGAATGACAATGGAAGGAAAAAAAAAATCTGCTTTGCATTAGGGAAACTCCAAAGCAGCTAAGATAGCAAATGTCTAGATCATATAAGAAAGATACATATTCTAAATGGGCTGAAAATATTAAAACTTTTTATTTTCTGTCATAGTTATCACGAAACATTCTCTTTTCTAAGAGGCACATTTTAACATTCTGAAATTGGAGTATCCTAAATTCTCTTTTCTTTATTTTCCATCCAAATGCTGTTAGCAAATTTTACAAATAGCCTCTTATGAGAGATGATATTTTACAAATCTGAAATGTCACATATCATTTTCAGTCTTCTATTTTTCTTCCCTCGTCACCTACTTTCTCCTTTCTTCCTTCCATCCCTTCTTTCTCTCTTATATTATTGAGTGCTTACTGTGTACTAGGTAGTATACTCTGGAGAAGGATTGGAGCATAAATGTGATATGGTCCCTTCCCTAAAGGAGCCTCCAGTCTAGTGAGGAGCTGACACCTTTAGAACAGCAGACATCTTTAGAAAGAGAGGCTGTTTCAGTAAAGTGAGGAACACTGTGATAGGGTAGGTGAATATAGGCTGCTGAGCGAATGCTGAATCCAGAGAAGGCATCCTAGAAGTGATAATTAAACAAAGACCTGAAAGATGAATACAAATTACCCAGGGAAGAGGCAGTGAGGGAGGAAGTGTTACAGAAAGAGTGGACATTTTTCAAAGACATGGTATGAGAATGGGAGAATGGATAGGAAGACACAGAGAGAAAAACAGACACTAAGAGAAAACAGAAACAGCAGAAAGGCAGGCAGAGAAAAACACAGAGGAGAAATTTGGAGTGTCAGAAACAGAAAGAGAGATGGACAGGATGATAGGGAGATAGTTAAGGAGACTGAGAGCAAGGTAGCAGCTTCATCTGACTGGAGAGTGGACTGTAGATCAAAAATTGCCAAGGCCTGGGGCTAGCAAAGGAAGAAAGGATCAGAGTGTTTTGATAGTTCTAGGCCTGTGTGTCATATTAAGATTGAACCCTTAAGGATCATAGTACACAGTAAGAGTTTTAAGTCTAATGTGGTTTGGTTTCAGAGAGATGACACTAAATCCAGTGTGGAGAATGAATTATTTTATGTACCTAATCATCACACTTCTCTTTCAATTTATCATCCCTTTGCTCCTGTTATTACAACCTGAGGAACTAGTGTTAGGCTACCCAAGTGTTGATCCTTCCAGTTAGAATCAGCAATTTCTTCTTCTGTGTCTCTTAGCACTTTGCCTGTACATTGAATGTGGTACAGCTTTATTTGACTGTGTCAGAGTTGTCTGTCAACCCTGGTGGCAGCACAGTGTTCTAGAGGAGAAAGGACAAGGGCTTCGGCTCAGACTGAACAGACTACATTGCAGCTTCACTACCTACTTCCTATGTGGCCATGGATTTATATATGTATGTGTGTGTATATATATATATATATATATATATATATATATAT
>NW_006921739.1:5923441-5940561 GCF_000298275.1 Orycteropus afer afer
ACATAACGACAACAACAGCAAGGTAAATTATTGCTTGGTTTACGATACTTTCGGGGATCTATCTATCTATCTATCTATATATATATGTATTTAATTGTGATTTGGGTGAAAGTTTACAGAGCAAATTCATTTTCCACACAATAGTTCATACACATTTTGTTTTATGACATTGATTGCAATCCTCATAATATAACAGCTCTCTTCCCACTTCCTCCCTGTGGTTACCTTTTCCATGTGTCTTCCTTTCTTACATATTCCTGCCCTCTGAGCTATCTTCCTGTGCAAATACTGCCCTTCTGATCTCCTATGGTTGATTGGTCTAGGGAGTATACCTACCTGTATAAATGTGCACATTATATGCCTGTCTATTGCTTGACTGGAAGCCATGGGACTGAGTTCAATTCCAGGCCCAAAGGGTGACTAGGGGCCATACTCTTGGGGGGTTTCACCAGTCACTATCAAACCAATGAGCCTGGTCTTTTTTTTATGATTTTGAATTTTGTTCCATAAGATTCTCCCACTCTATCCAAGATCTCCTATTTTGATCCCTTTCCAACTGGTTGACAGTGGTAACTGGGTACCATCTCTCTTCAGGTCTCTGAGTCAAGTAGGCTAAGGTTCACATGGTCCACTAGCCCCTTGGACTAATTGTTTCCATGCATCTTGGTTTTCTTCATTATTCTTTGCTCCGGATGAGAAGAAACCAATCGTTGCATCTTAGATGGCTGCTTGAGAGCATTTAAGACCTCAATCATTACTCAACAAAGTAAACCAAAACCAAACTCACTGTCGTCAAGTTAGATTAACTCATGGTGACTACCCCTCCTTGGGTGGCCAAACTTCCTTCCAAGGAGTGGCTGATGGGTTTGGACTGCCAGCCTTCTTGTTAGCAGTCAAATGCCTTAACAATATTTTTTGTCATATGTTATGACACTTGAACTTGATGCTTAGGACAAATTTTTGAAACTCATAAGATCTCAGGTTCCTCATCAAAAACAATACTGACCCCATATGGTCTTGTGAGGATTTGATGAAAATTTCTATAAAACATTTAGCCTATGGCGAATGCTCAGTGTACATGGTATTCACTTCCTCCTCTGATTTCATCATCACCATTGTGTCACTATACCATGTGGTAAAATGTCTGCATAGAATAATTACTAAAGGAATAACTGTTAAATAAAAGAAGATGATACTTAATGGACTAAAGTCTCCCAAGTCAGATATTTATCCTTCATTGATTTTTGGCAAATGTATACCTGGTTTTGTTTACATTCTTTATAATAATGGGCATTATGATGTACCTCCTAGATACCCCCTCATGACTGAAAAACATATTCTCCCTGTTGCTGAAAGTGATACTAGAGACAGCTCTCTGTTTCAGCCCTCCTTAGAAATTGCTTTGGTTAGAGATTCATTTTACCCAAAGTAATGCCAATTTTCCAGGGAAGACTTCGTCCAATGACTGGTCCATAAATACTAAAAGATGGGATCCCATCACCCAACTCTGATGTTTGGAACCAGGTTTCCAAAATTCCCCATGGGCTTGACTGAGGTCTGCTTTGAGGCTACATTGCAGCCCAATATCTCCCTTTATCCAATTCTGCTTCTTCCCTTTCCCTTCCAAAGCACTCAACCTGCATAAATTTCTTGTTCACTAATCTTCACCTCAGAGTTTACTCTATGGGCAAAAAATTTGTGACATCTCTGAAGTAAGATTTTCTAAATGTTCCTATTTAAATTGTATGAAAATGCCTTTCAAAGCCTTAGAATGCCATGCCTACTATTAAGTGATTGGCTATATTTATTAAGCCTCTTGCAATGAAGGATGACTATGAATGTTTCATGGCATGCTCCCATGAAACTGCTTTTTTTCAGTGCATCCTCCAACTTCCCAGTCCCTCAGGACAAATAAAACTTTCCTAATCAGAGTTGGAGGTAAGCAGACTCCAAGGGAACAGTTTTCTCCTATATTTTAAAATGGTACAATTTATAACTCGAAATTAAAAACAACATAAATTAGTAATTCAATCCCAACATTCCAATTTAATGAACTAGAGGTTTTATTACATTATTGTTTTGTTCCACTGGACCGATCTTCTATTGTATAAATAGGAAGTTCTACTTTATTAATAAATAAGTATATAAAAAAATTAAAGGTGTTCTCTATGCAATTATATTGCTGTCTCATAGGAGTGCAAATTCAATAATTTAAAATATTATTTTCTTAGTATATGCACAACCACTGTAGATAAGAATGTGAAATTTGTGTCTTTTTTAGTTTAAACTCCTTTTAAGTGCAATGCAGCAAAGCAATTGCTCCCTAGTGGCAAGTGAGAAGCGCTTACCGGGAAAATTGTTATTGGATTACAGTTCTAGATGCATAAAATGAAGGTAAAGGACATTTTTGACATCCGAAGAGTGACTGATAATCAGGAATGTATAACACTTCCATGTGATTAAAATTCAATGCAAGGCTTCTATTCTACCTAAAATAAAACGGACTCCTGGAATCTTAGGTCTAGTTGATTCACTACTATTTTACAATACTTTCTCCTCTGTAACGAAAGATAGATACACAACTGATGCAAAAATCCTATTACAGTTATTTAAAAACTCTGCAGATCTAGCAAAGATAGTTCGCTAGAGGCTCATACTTATCAAGACATCATGGTCTCTTTAAGAGATCTTATTTGGTCTTAAAGAAAATATGTCCTTACATGGAATGTCACTGCCATATGCAAGATTAGCATTTCTGAAATGTTTTTCTCACCCTTCTTCTACCATTGCTTGAAGTCTGTGTCCTTCTTGTTTGTTCCTGTTAACTCTTCTCCATTGAGAACGCTCCAGCTTCATTTATGTACCTTCAGCCAACTTTCAGACAGACAGTAAGCTTCATGAAGGCAAGGATCCTGTTTGTCTTCTTTCCAGTATACCTCAGCAACCCACACAGTGCCTGCTCTAGAGTAGGTGCAAAAATACCTATCTGTTGACTTACTGAAGAATGCCTGGGTGAATATCTGGCTTTTGCCCTCATTTCCAAGGCTAATTAGTGTTTCACTCTTCTAACAAAGTATATATACAGACTTATAAACTTATAACAAATTCTTTTTAACCTCACAGCCACTGCACTGTCCCACATCTACTTCTTCCACAGGTAGCTCTGCGTGGATTGGAACTGGAATTTTATAATGTGGTGAACTTTAATTCCTTTAAATATTCAAATATAACATAAATGTTTAAGAAATGAGAAAGAACTTGCATTTTTGGTAGTATTACAAGCTAGATATTCTAAATAATTATTATGCTATAAAAGTCATATGTAAAATATGTTTTATAAACATGTAACTGAGTAGGCTAGAATGTATAGGAAATACTGAGAGAAGAAAAGGGAAGTAAATGTAGAAATCCAGAGTAGAAAGAGGGCTCTGAAACCCAGAACCTGGGGGGGGGAGTGCTATTACTATTCCTTGGGGATCTGAAAGTTCAGTCCTGAAGAAATAAAGTGACATAGCAACACTTAGAGATGACCTAATGTAGTTATTTTGAGAGAACACCATCATATAAAACTAAGACTATAAAGGTCTCCATCTTCAGGGAATGGGTGAATTAGAAGAGAATTCATCTTCCAGAAAGAAAACAGAAAAACTTTACTCTGGGTGTTGTTGTTAGTGATCCTAAGCACAACAGAATGAAACACTGCCAAGTCCTGAAGCATCCTCACAATTATTGCTGTGTTCGAGCCTATTGTCGTACCCGCTGTGTCAATCTATCTTGTTGATAGTCTTCCTATTTGTCATTAACCCTCCGCTTTACCAAACATGATGCCCATTACCTGGGACTGTTCCTTCCTGATAATATATCCAAAATATGAGAGACAAAGTCTCACCATCCTGGCTCCTAAGGAGAATTCTGGCTGTACTTCTTCCAAGACAGAATTGTTCCTTCTTTTGGCATTCCATAATGTATTCAATATTTTTTGACAACACCATAATTCAAATGTATTCAGCCTTTTCAATCTTTCTTATTTATTATCCACCTTTCACATGCACATGAGGCCTTTGAAAATAGCAGCTTAGGTCATGTGCATCTTAGTGCTAAAAGTGACATCTTTGCTTTTAAATATTTTAAGGAGACATTTTGCAGCACATTTGCCCAATGTAATACATCATTTAATTTCTTGACTTCTGCTTCCGTAAGAGTTGATTATGGATCCAAGTAAAATGAAATCCTTGACAACCTCAATCTTTTCGGTTCATTATGATGTTGCCTATTGGTTCAGATATAGGATTTTGTTTTCTTTATGTTGAGATGTGAAGGCTGTGGTCTTTGATCTTCGTGAATAAGTGTGTTAAGTCTTCTTCACTTTCAGCAAGCAATATTGTGTTATCTACATATCACAGGTTGTTAATGAGTCTTTCTCCAATCATGATGCCACATTCTTCTTCATGTATTCCAGCTTCTCAATTATTTGTTCTGTAAACATATTGAATAAGTATTATTAGAGGATACAATCTTAACACCAATTTCAATTTGCCAATTTCAAATCACACAGTATCCTCTTGTGCTATTTGAACTACTGCCTCTTGGTCTATGTACAGGTTCCATTTGAGCACAATGAAGTATTCTGAAATCTCTATTCTTCACAATGTTATCCATAATTTGTTATGATCCTTACAATTGAATGCCTTTGCATAGTAAATAAAAAACAGGTAAACATCTTTCTGGTATTCTCTGATTTCAACCAAGATCCATCTGACATCAGTCATGATATCCCTTGTTCCATGTCCTTTTATGAATGCAGCTTGAATTTCTGGCAGTTCCTTGTCTATGTATTGCTACAACCATTTTTAAAATTATCTTCAGCAAAATTTTACTTGCTTATGATATTAATGACATTGTTAGATAATTACAGGATTTTGTTTGATCATCTTTCTTTGGAATGGGCACAAGTATTGATCTCTTTCAATCAGTAGGCCAGGTAGCTGTCTTACAAATTTGTTGGTGTACACGAGTGAGCACCTCCAGCAAAACAACCATTTGTTGAAACATATCAACCAGTATTACATCAATTTCTGAAGGCTTGTTTTTCACCAAGTCTTCAGTGCAGCTTCAACTTCTTACTTCAATACCGTCGGTTCTTGTTTATATGCTACCTCCTGAAATGGTTGAATATAGACTAATTCTTTTTGGTACAGTGACTCTGTGTATTCCTTCCATCTACTTTTAATGCTTCCTGAGTTGTTCAATCTCTTGCCTATAGAATCCTTCAATATTTCAACTGGAAATTTGAATTTTTTCTTCAGTTCTTTCAGCTTGAGCAATGCCGAGTATGATCTTCCCTTTTAATTTTCTAATCCCAAATCTTAGCACATTTTATTATAAAACTTTACTTTGTCCTCTTGAGGGGCTTTTTGGAATCTTCAGTTTATCTCTTTGACATCATTGTTTCTTCCATTCACTTTGGGTACTCTCAATTCAAAAGCAAGTTTCAAAGTTTCTGACATCCATTTTGGTCATTTCTCTTTTTTCTGTCTTTTTAATGACCTTTTATTTTCTTCATCTATGATGTCCTCACTGTCATCTCACAGCTCGACTTGTCCTTGGTCATTATTTTCAATGCATCAAATCTGTTCTTGAGATGGTCTCTAAATTTAGGTGGCATATACTCAAGGTCTTATTTTGGCTGTCATGGGCTTGTTTTAATTTTCTTTAGCTTCAACTCAAATTCCAAATAGAGGGTAAGAATTATATCCTGTTTATACATAAGTCAGACATCATTCAAGTTTGCAGCCCATAGTCACATGCCATCTTGTCCAAAAATAATTCAAACCCAGTAATTATTTCAAAAGGCGTATAGTTTGGAAGTTCCACATTGACAGTAATAAATATTCTCTACTGAGAAAAGCACTTGACTCCATAGAGTGGACAAAAAAAAGTACAAAATAAAATAAGAGACATTAATTTGAATATATTGGTAACAACAGAAAATTTACAAGAACTAAACTTAAGGCATTTGGCAGCTAGCCACAAGGCTGGTAGTTCAAAGCCACCAACCACTTCTTGGAAGGGAGATTGCACAATCTACTTCCATAGAGATACTGCTTCGGAAACTCAAGGAAGGGTTGCTATGAGCTGGACCTTACTCAACAGCAGTGAGTTTCATTTTTTTTAAACCCTCCAATTGAAAGATGAAATTAAAAACAAATTCCACTTATATGCTATTTAAAAGAAAAATATCTCAACAATAAGACTCATAAATGTTTAAATTAGAAGAGTAAAAACTAGTAATTTCTAATAAAATATGGTATATCAATAATAAAATAATTCAAAACAGACTTAAATATTTAAAAACTTTACCAGAGATTAAATAGATCATTGTATAGTTTTAAAATATTTTATATACCTGGAATATATCAAGTTGTAAATGCATGCATTCCTATTAACATAACCTAAAAGTCTATAAAGTAAAAAATAGAATGATTGACAAATCTCCTTTCGTTGAGGATATTTTAATATTCTTCTCTCAGTAATTGCTAGCTTGAGCAGACAAAAATGAATAAGAATATAGATTAAAACTCAAAACTCATTGATATGACTTACAGCAACCCCTCCTTGGGTTTCCGAAGCAATATCACTACAGAAGTTGATTGCCCAATCTTCCTTCTGAGGAGTGGCTAGTGGGTTTAACCACCAGCCTTCTGGTTAGCAGTCAAATGCCTTAGGCATTATGGTACCAGAAAACCATATTTAGTAAATTTGACAAAAAACATATAAAGCATAGCATTTAACAATTGAATTTTAAAATTCACCCTCTACTAGACCACAAAGAAAATATTGGCAAAATTCAAAATGCTTCTAAATATCTGAATGAAATAAATATCTTAACAGAAATGAGAAATAGAATAGAATAATAATAAAAATCCTAAATGTAATTAGAAAATTGAGAAATGAAGTTAAATGATCTTAGAAGAAAAATCATATCCTTAAGAGATAACATTTAAAAAATTTCAAAATTAATAAAAAAATATAATAAAAAAAGAAAAAAAAAAAAAAAAAATTTCAAAATTAATAAAAAAATATAATAAAAAAAGAAAAAAAAAAAAAAAAAATTTCAAAATTAATAAACTGATCATGTTATAAAATTAAAAAATACAAATTAAACTTTATGAAAACAGAATAAGATAGATAAAAAACCAAAAGAATAATAGAAAAGAAACATACAGTAGAGAAAATCAAAGCCAAAGTTTGGTTTTGTATAAGGCTGATGTGCTATGCTAATGGAGGAAAGACTGGACAATGCAATCCAGTAAATTATGATGGGATCAATGGTAATACATATACAAAGATCCAGTTTCTTTTTATATATAAATCCAACAACAAATAAAAAAACTAGCAAATTCTTAATGTCCATTGGCAAAGGGACAAATAAATTGTAGTAAACTCATTCTATGGAAGAGTATATAGCAATGAAAATACATCAACTATATCTGTAGGCATTAACATGAATTGGCTTCACAAACATAATGTTAGATGAGAAAGGGAAGTCATACACAATTCCTGCCAGACTAAAGCCTTAAATGTGAAAAATAAAGCATAAAAACTTTTGGCAGACAGTATAGAACATTTTTATAACCTTGGAATAAGAAAGGCTTTCTTAAACTTTACCTGCCAAAGGGAAGACCATAAAGGTAATGGTTGGTAAATTTCTCTTCTTTAATATTTTTAACCTTTAATTGAAAGTTAGAGTAAAGAGTATAAAAAGGCAAACCACAAATTGGGAGAAGATATTTGCAACATATATAGATGACAAGGAATAACATACAGATTAAATAAATAATAATTCATTAAAAAAACAAATAACCTGTTAGGGATTGAAGATGTGCTGCAATTCCTTACTTCCATGTCTTTGGTTATAATCCCATGTGTAAATGGGTTGTCCTTGTTATGTTAATGAGGCAGGATTAGTATAAAGTGTGTTTTGAGTCAATCTCTTTCAAGATATAAAAGACATTAAACAAATAAGCAAGGTAGCTAGCAGAGATGAGAGAAGAGTGATGCCAAGCCACATGAAGACCTTCCAGGAGCAGAAGCTCAAAAGAGCTGACACATTTAATTTGGACTCTGGCCTCCTAATTGTGAGAAAATAAATTTCTGTTTGTTAACCTATTTGTGGTATTTCTGTTATAGCAGTACTAGATAACTAAGACAGAATTGGGTATCAGGAAGTAGGGGTGCTACTCTTAACAAATATCTAAAATGTGGAAGTGGTTTTGAAATTGGGTAATGGATAGAGGCTTGAAGAGTTTTTAAGTGCCTAGTAATAAAAACATAGATTACTTTGAAGAGACTGTCGGTAGAATTATGGATGTAACATGCAATTCTGGTGAGAGCTCAGAAGGAAGTGAGGAGAGGTATAGAGAAAGTCTCTATCGTTTTTGAGAATACATATGGCACCAATAACAGAATGTTGCTAGAAGTGGGGATGTTAAATGTGTTTCTGCAGAGGCTTTCAAAGGAAGTGATAAACATGTGATTGGACAATGGAAGAAGGTTGATATTTTTTTATGCAGTGGCAAAGATCTTGTCAGAATTATGTTCAAATGGTTGGTGGAAGGTAGAACTTGTAAGTAATGAACTTAGATCTGGTTAATGAGATTTCTAAGCAAGATCGTAAAGGGGCTGTATGATTTCTCCTCACCACTTATAGTAAAATATGAGGGGAAAGAGATGAACTTAAAAACGAACTGTTCAAAGTGAAAACAGATTTTATGATTGGAAAATTCTATTGTACAAACTAAGGACATGTGTCCTAGAATTTTCACCAAGGACACAGCTACACAATATTCTGTTAAAGAGATTATGCCTGTTACTGATTTATCTAAAAAACTACCACGGCAGAAAACTTATCAGCTTAGACTGAAGGAATCAGAGACAGGACAAAAGGAAAGAACCCTGTCTACCTCTTGGAATTCTACAGGCAGGAAAGAGATTAAAGAAGCTACACATGTTGTTCTCCAAGAAATGAAAAGGACCATCCCTGGAGCAACCTGGGGATCAGCAGAACTGTTGGAAGAAGAATGAGAAGCAGGGCCTTCTTTCTTTCAAAGGTTGGAGCCATGGTCTCCTGGATATCAAAGGGTGGGGACACAGCCTCCTAGGCTTCAATGTGTTGAATCTTTGCCAATTCAGTTCTGTAATGTAAGACTGCTTTTATGGTGTGCAGGGGGATGCAGCTGCCACCCAAAACCTAGAAAGTGGAGATGCCATGCCCCAGGGGTGGAAACATGGGGCCTGCTGGGGCCAAAGAAGTGGGGGATCATCACTTAAGTGGACTAAGAGAATGGCGTTGCCCAAAGCCAAGGGAGCTGAGTTGCCATCCCAATTGGCCTGGAAGGCAGAGCTGAAGGCTTTGTAGGCTTCCATCCATAATCCAGAGAGCATGGCAACACCTAGGGTCTGGAGGGCAGGACACTGGCTAAATGGTCTTGGAGAACAGAGGATAATTTTCAAGCCTTGAGAGCTAGTGTAATTTATTCTGCTAGATTTTAGACTTACTTGGTGTCTGTTATCCCTCTTTCCCTCCAATTTTTCTCATTTTTAATGGAAATGTCCACCTTGTGCCTGCTTCACAACAGAACTTTCCAAACAGATACCTGAGTTCTAGATTTCACAAGTTTGCAGATGAAGGGGAATTTTTCCCTAGAATGGAGTATGCCTAACTCTCACTCATATTTGATTTAGATGGCTCAGAAGATGAGATTTTGGACTTGGAGGTGATTTAAGATTCTTGGGATATTGTGGTAGGATGAATGTGTTTTGCATTTGACAAGTGTGGAATGTTATGGGTTGAATTGTGGCCCCTAAAATATGTGTTGTTATTCCTCACCTGTGGTTATTATCACATTTGGAAATGGATTTTCCTTGTTATGTTAATGTGGTAGGATTAGTATAGAGAGTATCTTGAGTCAGTCTTCTTTGAGATATAAATGAGATTAAACAAGCAAATCAGCTAGAAGAGATGGAAGAGAAATGCCAAGTCACATTAAGATTGGCCAGGAGGAAAAGCTCAAAAGAGACAAGCATCTTGCGCTTGAGCCAACAGAGGGAGGGAAATTTCCTCTACAACCTACACCTTGAATTTGGACTTCTAGTCTCCTAATTGTGAGAAAACAAATTTCTGTTTGTTAAAGCCACCCATTTGTGGTATTTCTGTTTTAGCAGCATTAGACAACTAAGACATAAGCCAATAATAAAACAGACAAAATATTTGACCAATATGTCATAGAAAAATTATACATAGTCTGTCTATATGTATAATTAGACATATATATATATATATATATATATATATATAATGTTTAACTTCATTAGTCATCTGAGAGAAATGAAAAGTAAAACCACCATAACATACCATTTCTTACCAAACAGGTTTTTCTATCTAGCAGATACACTATTGCTGGTAGGAGCATAAGTTGATGCAACAACTTTGAAAAACAAGTTGACATTATCTTGAGAAGTAATTCAACTCCTTGGTAATGCTTCTCAAAATGCCTGAGGACCTTTTTAGGATGTCTGCAAGCTCCTCTCATTTCCAACTACTATATTTGCTCAAGACTCGATCTTTTTAAAAACTTCAAACAAAATAATAAAACAAATAAATTGAATGCAGAAACAAGTATAAGAATATAATTGCCTTTCTTTAAACAAGATACTAAAAAGATTTACAGAAATCCAAAATAATGTCACTTTCCAACTCCTGCACCAGTGGATTGAGAGACAGTGAACAGTACCTTCTCATCCCAACTGTATTTCCTCTTCGTGACAGATACCTGCACCCTCCTTCTCACCAGTTATTTTACCAACAAAGAGACAGTTATTCCACCAAACAGAGAAAGCTGAGCAATGCCCAGTGCAGCTACCTACCAAAGAAGCACTCTTGCCCCACATATCTAGATATATTGCAAAAGAGCAAAAACAAAACAGCAAAAACAAAAAGTGTGAAAAAAACTAAGACATAGCCAACAAATAAAGACAACAGCTTCAAATGTCTCAGAGACAACAGAAAGCTTCAATTCAAACAAATAAACATGACAAGATAGCAGAAGCAAGTGACCAAACCAAATAACTCGGAAATCTCCTTGAGGAAGAACAGGTAGTAGAAATACCTCCTAGAGAATATATATATATGTAGGACCTTTGAAGAGCTCAAGGAAAACAGAAACAGAAACAAGGAATATAACACCCTTGAAGAATTCAGGAAAACCATACAAGAGCAAATAGAAAATTAGACATCATACAAAAATAGCAATTAGAAATCCATAATAAAAACACTAAAATTATGGAGATAGATAACACATTGGAAGAAAAAAAGAGTAGAATTGAACTGAGTGAAGAATGCATTTCCCACTAGAAGACAAATCCCTTGACACCAGCTTGTATGAGGAAAAGTCAGAAAAAAGATTGAAGAAAAATGAAGAAAACCTGAGTTACATGGGATAATATAAAAAGAAATAGCATACATCTTATTGGAATTCCAGAACAAGAGGAGGGAAGAGAGAGAGAGAAAATTGTTGAAGACTTGCTATCAGCAAACTTCCTCATTATGAAAGATATCCATCCAAGAAGCTCAATGAACTCCGTATATGATAGACTCCAAGAGAAGTCAACAAGAAATAACATAATCAAACTTTTCAAAACCAAAAGCAGAAGACCCTTGAGAGAAGCTCAGGAAAAACAAAATAATAACTACAAAGGTCATTCAATAAGACTAAGTTCTGATTTCTCAGCAGAAACCATGCAAGCAAGAAGGAAATGCAATGACATATATCAAACCTTTAAAGTAAAGAATTGTCAACCAAGAATTATATATCCAGCAAAACTGTCCCTTTAAATATGATAGTGAAATTAGGGCATTCCCAGACAAACATAAAGTAAGAGAATTTGTAAAAATCAGATCAACCCTATAAGAAATGCTAAGGGAGTCCTTTCAACAGAAGACACCGATTTGAAGATTAAGACACATGACATCACCACTTAGAAGCCCACACAGAAAAAGAATTCTCAAAATTAAAATAAGTTTATAAAATGGAAAAGAGAGAACCAATCTGTAAACCACCTCACTACAAAGCAAATAGAGGTAATAAATAGTGTAAGTACAAAACTGCCAAATGAAGAGGATGTCAGGATGATGTCAATATAGAACAGACTGTTCCAAATGTAATAAGATAAAAATCTATTACAGGATAACTACAAAGAAAATTATAAGCCTTCTAATCAAAATAAGAAAGAATACAATTACCAGGACTTAATAACACAAATCCACAACAATGAAGAAAAGGGAAAGAAAACTTGATAACAAAATAAACAGCACAGAAAAATATTTGGAACAATGAAATCATCAACACCACCACCACCACCACCACCACCACCACCACAACAACAACAACAAAAAAAAACACAAAAGAATGACAACAGTAAATTCATACCAAGCAATTACAATGAATGTGAATAGATAAAATGCACCAGTCAAGAGAAAGCAAGTGGCTGTTAGGATAAGAAAAGAAGACCCATCAATATGCTACCTAAAAGAGACATGCAAAAATAAAAATAGAGTTCTGGTAAGATGGTGGAAAAGGCAGACAAACTACACAGACCCTCTTCAACAAAGAAAAGGGGAAGCAATTAACCCAGATACAAAAGATAATCCCGTAGCGCTGAGCTTTGAAAGGAAGGATACAGAAGTGAAGTAAACTCCAACTAGCAGAAGAACCTGCATGAAAACACTGAAAAAGGAGACACAGAGCTGCAGTCTCTCAGTGACCTGATAGCATGAACAGCTTGGTTATTACCAAGTATTGTTGTTGTTATTGTTATGTGTCATTGAATTGGACCTGACTCATAGCAACTCTCCTTGGGTTTCTAATGCGGTATCACTACAGAAGTAGATTACTCAACCTTCCTTCTGATGAGTGGTCGGTAGGTTTGAACTGCCAGTCTTCTGGTTATCAGTCAAGTGCCTTAAGCATTATGCTACCAGAGCTCCCACCAAGTGGTGTTAGGACCTAAGAATTAACCTAAAACTCAGTCCTGCTAGCCAGGGGCTGCACAGAGGACTGCACTGCTGTCTGGTGAATAAAAGGGGAAACAACAAAGAAGATGGGCTGAGCTGTAGACTTTTGGCTGTCTGGAGGGTGCAGCCATTTCAAATGTTTACAAGAGGTTCAACCATTTTGGATATGTAAAGCGACAGCATTCTCTCAGATTCCAGGGATCTAAGAATAGATTCCACTTCTTGGGGTCCACAATGACATTCCAGACACCAACAACTGAGAAGATGCAATATTGTCCTTGTTACTCTTATACCCCACACTCTCTTGGTGAACAGAGGTACAGCCATCCCTCACTCCCACGCACCTTCTGGGCTGGCAGAAATTCCATCCCAATCTGTGTGCTATGACAGAGACTGTGTGCCTTGCCCCACCCTGCCCATACTTTTTTCCTTTCTTTCAGTTTGTTTCTTTTTGTCTGTTTTATAACAATAATAATAATTATTTCCTTTTTTGTCCTTTTTTTTACTTTTCTTCTTTCTTCTTCCCTTCCCATATTCTAGTTTTCAACTTTTTCTCTCTTCCATGTTCCTGGTTCCCATTTTTTTCTTTCTCATGGCTTTCCCATTCCTTATTTTCCTTTTCCCCATTTTTTTCTTCATTATTCTTCTACTCTACTTCTTTTCTCTTATTGCCCTCTGCACAGATACTGTGTTTTTTTTTTTTCCTCCCTCCCTTTTTTCTATGCACATTTCTTTTGGCTTTTTAAAGTATTTGTTTATATATTTCCTCTAATTTATTGCCTTCTTTTTTTTTTTTTTTCTATTTTTGATGATTGTTTCTGTGTGTTTGTGCAGTGTGTGTTTTTTGTCCTCTTGCTTTTACTTTTTTGATGGTTTTTCTATTGTTGTTTTTGTCTAACTAAGTGGGAGATAGCAACCATGCTCATACAACACAACCATACCCACACCTCCTGTAGCTCCACTTACTGAGTAGGAGCCATCACTTCCTTATCCACCAACTGGCCAATGATAAATGACAATCAAGAGGATCCTGACACCTTAACTGCTCTTCACAAACAGTTAACAGAGATCTGTGAGACCACTCTTATTCTCTATCATAACCACCAGGAGACAGATAGTAAGTGCATAAGTGCTGCCAAGTAGCAAATAGAGGAGCAAAGTACCCTGTTTACTCAGATATATCCAAACAAAACAAAGAAAACAAAAATCTTGGATGAATAAATCCAACATACAATCACCAATTAAATACAAATACAACAGTATCACAATGTGTCAGAGACAACAGACCATCACAATCCACACAAAGAAGCAAGATAAAGCGGTAGAAACAAAAGAGCAGAATATAGACCCAGAACACGTCCTTGATAAAGAGGCACCATTGGAACTAACTGATAAGGAATTCAAAGAATTATACTGAGGTGCCTTCAAAGGATTGATAGACAGATCAAGGAAAACACTGACAAAATTAAGGGAAACACAGACAAAACCCTAGAACAATTTCATAATAAAATATAAGAACAAAATGGCAAAATAAAAGAAAAATTAGAAATTATACAAAATCTACAGATAGAAATCCAGAAAATTAATGCTAAATTTTCAGAAGTAGATAACATATTGAAAGGTCAAAGGAATAGAATGAAATCAATGGAAGACAGAATTAATGAAACTGAAGAAAAATACTTTAATACTTTTTGGAAAGGGATCAATCAGAAAAAAGATCAAAACAAAATGAAGAAAACCTAAGGTTCACGTGGGATACTATCAAAAAGAATAACCTATGTGTAACCAGAAGGCTGGCGGTTCAAATCCACCAACCACTCCTCGGAAGGAAGGTTGGCAATCTACTTCTGTAGTGATAACACCTTGGAAACCCAAGGAGGGGTCTCTATGACTCAGGGTCCATTCGACGGCACATAACAACAACAACATAATCGGAATTCCAGAATAGGAAAAGAAAAAGAAAATCACTGAGAAAATTATCCAAGATTTATTGGAAGAGAACTTCTATGATATGATTAAAGATGAGAATATATCCATTCAGGAAGTCCAATGAACACCAAACAAGATAGACCCCAAAATAAAATCACCAAGATATATCATCATCAAATTCATCAAAACCAAAGACAAAGAAAGAATCTCAAAAGCAGCACAAGAAAAACAAAATGTTACTTCAACGGGAAACCAATAAGACTAAGCTGTGATTTCTCAGCAGAAACCGTGCAGGCAAGAAGGCAATGGGATGGTATATATAAAAACCCTGAAAGACAAAAATTTCCAACCAAGAATTATATACCTGGGAAAATTGTCCCTCAAATATGATGGTGAAATTAGGAGATTTCCAGATAGGTAGAAATTAAAGGAATTTGTTAAAACCAGACTAACCTTACAAAAGATACTAAAGGGAGTCCTTTGAACAGAGAACCAATAATAGCAAACAACAACTGACCATTAATACACAAGATGACATAACCCAGAAACCAACTCAGCTATAGAAGTATTCAAAGTAAAATAAGCTCACAAGATTGTAAACAAGGAATGAGAGACATCAGTTGGCAAATGAAGGCAACTACAAACCAAAAAGAGGGGAAAATAATGTAGTTACAGAATTTCTATATGGTGAGGAAGTCAAGAGAGTTGCAAGATACAGTGGACTGTTCTAAACTCAGGAGAAAAATTATAAATCACAGAGTAACCTCAAAGAAAAACAATAAACTTTCAGATCACAATAAAAAGGAGGATAAGCAAAATCATTTAGCAAATACCAAAACAATAGCAACAAATGAAATGATAACGTGATTCATGAACACAATGAGCTCAGCACAGAAAATTATATGGAATAAAGAAATCAGGAACACCATGAAAAAACATATAACAAAATGACGGCAACCAATTCATACTTGTTGATAATTACACTGAATCTTAATTGATTAAATAAACCACTCAAGAGATGGAGAGTTGCAGACTGGATAAGAAAACATAACCTATCAATATGCTGCCTACAAGAGACACACCTTAGAGACAAAGGCAAAAATAGACTAAAAATCAAAGGTTGGAAAAGATATATCAAGCTAATGGCAATCAAATAAAGAGCAGGAGTGGCAATATTAATTTCTGATCAAATTGACTTTAAGACAAAAGCCACCTTATGAGGCAGAGAAGGACATTATATAACGAATAAAGGAGCAATTGAACAAGAAGATATAACCATAATAAATATCTATGAACCCAATGAAAGAGCCCCAAAATACATAAATCACACTTTAACAGAATTGAAAGGACAAAGAGATGACTCCACAGTCATAGTAGGAGATGTTAGTATATCACTTTCAATGAAAGATAGAACAATTGCAAAGAAACTCTACAAAGATGCAGAAGGACTAAACATTGCAATCCACCAACTTGACCTTACAGATATTTACAGAGCACTTCACCCAATAATAACACAATATACATTCTTTTCCAGTGCACATGGAACATTCTCCATGATAAAGTATATGTTAGGCCATAAAGCAAGCCTTAATAAATTTGAAATCATTAAAATACTGCAAAGAATCTTCTCAGATCACAATGATATCAAATTAGAAATCAATGATAGGAAGATCAACCATAAGAGAAGAAATAAGAAATGAAATTAAAACTTTCCTTGAATCAAACAAGACTGAAAACACAACATACCAAAATCTTTGGGACACAGCAAAAGCAGTGATCAGAGACCAATTTGCAACAATAAATGCACACATCAAAAAAGAAAAAAGAGCCCAAGCCAACACTTTAAACCAACATCTCCAACAATTAGAAAAAGAACAGCAAGAAAAGCCTACAGTCACCAGAAGAAAGGAAATAATAAAGATTTGATCAGAAATTAATGAAACAGAAAATAGAAAGACAATAGAGATAAATCAACAAGACTAGAAGTTGGTTTTTTGAAAAGACTAATAAAATTGACAAACCACTGGCAAATTTAACAAAGGAAAAGAGGGAGAGTATACAAATAACATGGATAAGAAAGGAATTGGGTGACATCACAACAGAACCAACTGAAAAAAAA